>NW_027104535.1:77381-512335 GCF_902728285.1 Clytia hemisphaerica
CAGCAGATCGAAGATCTCCAAAAATCATTCACAAGGAGGATTAAAAACCTACACAACCAAAACTATCGGGAAAGACTACAAACATTAAAACTGTTTTCACTGCAGAGAAGGCGTGAAAGATATATTATCATATACACTTGGTGTATTATTGAGAAGCTTGTCCCAAATCCTGGGACAATCACGTTCTATGCCGATCCCAGACAAGGAAGAAAATGTCACATACCACTAGTGAAAAGGGGGCCCTGGCAAAAAGTCATATACTCAAGTTTTAAAGTCCAAGGACCAAGGCTTTTCAACTCGCTGCCAAAACGTCTGAGGGATCTCACTGGGTGCAAGAAATTGAAATTCAAAACTGAGCTGGATAAATATCTTTTTACAGTTCCCGACGAGCCACTCGTGACTGGCTACACTATGATGAGACGAGCTGAAACAAACAGCATCATCAATATGAAAATTTACATCGGTCCTCACAGGATGGATGCGTAAAGATATTAAGAAACAAGCTCAAGGTAACTCAAGGTAAGGCATCCTTTTTATCAGTGTATCTACTTTTTGATTGTATGACAACATCAATGCAACAATCTCAATGCTAATAATGATGGAGATTTGATTTCAATAATCTGATCCTGATATTTAGGGGTTTTTAGTCTAATCTGTAGCTAGTAAAACACCCCCTTCTCACAGACCTGGTGCCTGGTTCTCAGCCAGTGAGGGTAAAAATAATGGACTTTATGGGGATTGATGTTCCCATGTTTTTTATGCCTGGGATTTATATTCCAACCCATTGTTCTCGAGTCAGAAAATTCAGTGGGGATAGAAAAAAGCACAATATTTTGCAGTGAGGATTAGCTTATCTGGTTATTTTCAGCGTGGACAACAGTTAGAGTATAACTTTCCACTGGGGACAATATTTTGCCAATTTTTCCAGTGGAAAGGGGTCCCAGTGGGTCTGTGAGAAGGGGCAGTTAGTGGAAGTAGTTGAATTTTTCTATCTGATCAAAATCAAATTTTGTCATAATTATTATGAACAAAGAAGAAGCAATTGAGAAATTATATGTGGTTATGTAGAGCTATTTTCCAGATATATGCCAAATATTCAACCAGTCATACAGAATCACAATTGTGGTTGACCTTTTTTAATGTAACTGTTAACTGACAGACTGACGAGCCAGAGTGTCAGACAACTAACCTCAGTTCAATGAGTTTGATTGCAAGATTGCAAACTCTCGTTGCGGCTTGTTTTATCGCATCCAAACAAAACAGATTCTAGTACTCTCCCATGAAAAAAAACAACATCTTCTCGTTTTTTATTGTTTTGATAAAATATAAGACCGCCTTATAGTCTAGCTAATCAAAAAGATGCGGCCACCTAAGTACAGATTGCGTTTATAACACTTTGTAAATACACCGTTTAGTAGTGTCGACTGTGCACGCGTCCAAAATTTTTTCCATTGTTTTGATTTTAGTGACCGCAGGAAACTTCACTCTTTCCCGTAAAAAAAACGGCAGAAAATTCCGGTTCTCGTATAAGGAAACCCCAGAGAAAGGTAGGTAAAGAACTCCTTTTAATCATAACTCTTGTTCCTCTTGATGAATTTTTGCGAAATTTTCAGGACAGATCCATAAAATTATCATTGATATCATATGTTCAAATATCTAAAAATCATTCTCTTTAAAGGAAAGAAAAAAATTGACAATGTTTACATTCCTAACTTTTCACAGTACAAAAGTGCACATTTTTACCTACCTTTTTTACTGTGGAACACAGTGGAAATAGCGACTCATAAATGGTGTATTATTTAAAAATGTTTTTATTTTTATTTTAAGAATTTTGTTATCTAATGATTCAGAGTTCGAATTATAGCTTCGCACTTCGCAAAATGCGAAGTGAATTTTAGATTTAGCGACCGAAAAAGATTTCGTAACTAAAAAATGCGAGGTTAAAAAATTATAAGAAAACACCTATCTTGCTACTTCTTTCAATTATTTATTATCTATTGCTTTGTCAACTTGCCACTTCGCTACTTTATTCATTCGTTTATCTATTGCTTTATCAACTCACTCCTTCCTTGCTACTTTATTCACTCGTTTATCTATTGGTTTATCAACTTGCCACTTTGCAACTTTATTCACTTGTTTATTTATTGGTTTATCTACTCGCCACTCCGCTACTTTATTCATTCGTTTATCTATTGCTTTGTCAACTTGCTACTTTGCAACTTTATTCAATCGTTTATCTATTGCTTTTTTATCAACTCGCTACTTCGCAACTTTATTCATTCGTTTATCTATTGCTTTATCTACTCACCACTTCGCTACTTTATTATTCGTTTATCTATTGCTTTATCAACTCACTCCTTGCTACTTTATTCACTCGTTTATCTATTGGTTTATCACCTTGCCACTTTGCAACTTTATTCACTTGTTTATTTATTGCTTTATCTTCTCGCCACTTCGCTACTTTATTCATTCGTTTATCTATTGCTTTGTCAACTCACTCCTTCCTTGCTACTTTATTCACTCGTTTATCTATTGGTTTATCAACTTGCCACTTTGCAACTTTATTCACTTGTTTATTTATTGCTTTATCTACTCGCCACTCCGCTACTTTATTCATTCGTTTATCTATTGCTTTGTCAACTTGCTACTTTGCAACTTTATTCAATCGTTTATCTATTGCTTTTTTATCAACTCGCTACTTCGCAACTTTATTCATTCGTTTATCTATTGCTTTATCTACTCACCACTTCGCTACTTTATTATTCGTTTATCTATTGCTTTATCAACTCACTCCTTGCTACTTTATTCACTCGTTTATCTATTGGTTTATCACCTTGCCACTTTGCAACTTTATTCACTTGTTTATTTATTGCTTTATCTTCTCGCCACTTCGCTACTTTATTCATTCGTTTATCTATTGCTTTGTCAACTTGCTACTTTGCAACTTTATTCAATCGTTTATCTATTGCTTTTTTATCAACTCGCTACTTTGCAACTTTATTCATTATTTTATCTATTGCTTTATCTACTCGCCACTTCGCTACTTTATTTATTCGCTTATCTATTGCTTTATCTACTCGCCACTTTGCTACTTTATTCATTCGTTTATCTATTCAGCTATTGCTTTTTATCAACTCGCTACTTCGCAACTTTATTCATTTGTTTATCTATTGATTTATCTACTCGCCACTTCGCTACTCTATTCATTCGTTTATGTATTGCTTTAAATCTACTCGCCACTTCGCTACTTTATTCATTCATTTATCTATTGCTTTTTTATCAACTCGCTACTTTGCAACTTTATTCATTTGTTTATCTATTGCTTTATCAACTCGCTTATTTCAAAACTTGCTTCATTCGCTTATTTATTGCTTTATAAACTCACAACTTTACTCACTCGTTTATCTATTGCTTTATTTGCTACTTCAAAACTTCACTACAGTATTCTTTGCTTTGTCTATATTCTTACTTCAAGTCTTACTTCGCTTTTCTCGAGAAATGCATTGAAGATACTTTCGCATTTTCTTCTAAACGACATCGCAAAATAATGAAAATGCTTCGCAAACAGTGAAAAAAATTCGCCTGCGGCGCTCCTTTTTTACCTCACTTCGCTCGAAAAAAATAGCGAAGCTCCTAAAATTTATAATTCGAACCCTGTAATGAAAAATAAATTAAAAGAAAGTGTGCTAACCTTGTCCTTTCTTATAGACAGATATTCCAGTAAATTTTCGTTATTCCCGTCGGACGACATACATTTTAAAAATTTTTCTAGCCTCGATTGGAAATTCTGATGAAAATCCATGTACTTTCGCAAAATGCTTCAGAAATTCCACTTTTTTTGCCGTTTTAATTCAATTGCCTTGGAAATTCATACATTTTCTTCTCTCGCCTTGGAAATTTTAAATTTTGGTGAAAAGTTTTGGCCTCGGAAATCTTGTGTCGTCAGCCGCCCACTGTTACAGACAAATTCTGGAATGGCTATCAATTTTAGATAGGGGCGGGAGGAGGAGGCAGGGGTGTGGTGCAGCCACCGGCAGATTTTTTTGAAATATTTGTTCTTTTTTTCCAGGAGAGTAAATTTTATGGATAAATCTAGGAGAGACTTTCCTCAAAACACTTAGGTAAAATCCAGGGGTCGCCTTAAAGACATCTGTTCTTAAAATCCAGGAGCACATTTTAAGGAAAAACACATACAATTTTCCAGCGGACAATCTGCCAAGTCTTATTCCGCATTTTTGTGAGGCGAAGTTGACAGCTATGAGATGGGGGAATTCGAGCCAAAGTTTCCTTCTTGCAAAGATGCCAAAGTATATGATGCTTACTTGCTAACCCTCCAAAAATGAAAAACGAAAGTTTGCCTGGGCTTGATGTGGTTTTGGGTGTGTGTGCATAGTCACAAGAAAATTACCAATTTTCTTGTGACTATGGCGTGTGGGAACTTTCTGGAAAACCACGAAAACCAAATGCCTTTGATCTGATACGCTCGAGTCCGCGCGCTGCCAAGGTTATTGGATTAATTGGATTAATTTTCCCGAAATCGGGATAAGTTGGGGACCCGAAGCTGGCGCTGGCACTAGAAAACAGCCGTATGCGCGGTGCCAGTGAGCAGACCAACAAGAGACCAGCCAGAGCACATGACCGAATTGAATATATTTTACTGGACAGGTATACTTTAATTCATTCAATCTTTTGATTTTTAAAGGATATGATAGGGACTAAATTTTCAAGGAATAAATTGTTTGGCTATCTGGTTTAGCTACCCCATGTCCCATGATGACTTTTTTCTCTATTTGTTGTTGTGTTTACCAGCCAGTCTGGAATTCATGCACAGTATGCCGAATATATTCGGCGTGAGAATGTCCTCAATTGGGTGTAACCTTCTTGATCCTCAAAATATCTTCGGCGTGGCTCTTGCATGGATTTCATGGATTCCACACTGGTGTGTTTATGGTTCCGTCAACTGCTCTAAACTTTGGACTTATCTGACAAAACATGGGACGGCAATTTGGCCACCATTTCACCGAACCTCCAAAGTCATTTGATTTGAGTTAAGGAATGGCGTATTAAAAAATACACAATTTTTCTTTCGATTTTACAGTATATAAGTGAAAATACAGACCAGATATGCAATAGTCCAGACGGTACTAATCGAACGCTTCGATTAGGAAGTAATCGAAGTAATCGAATGATTACTTATCGATTACTACATTCGATTAAATGTAATCGAACGCGTTCGATTACAAAAATCGAATGCATTCGATCACTGAAATTTAGTAAATTGGGTGAGTATTCGATTACCCGTTCGATTACTTTTCAATGACCCTTCGTTTCGATGACGTTCGATAACCGTGCGATGACTTCGATAACCCTTCGATGATGTTCGATAACCCTTCGATCACTTTGATTATCGCAAATTATTCAATTATCTTCTTCGACTACCCTATCTGCTATGCTACATTCAACTGTACCGCCCCCGCTAAATTTAGGTCCCCCCTAAGAACAAGGTCCCCCCAGCCTGATAAAATTTTAGGTCCCAGTATAATAGGGGAAAAATTTTTGATATATAATTTATTTTCAATGTGAATTTTTACCATTTAGTCAATGAAAACACAAGTAAATAAACAGTAAAGTAAACTAGTAGTAACTTAACATTATACAACTTATGCACCCTTGAGTTCTTAAAATTGCCCTCTGAAATAGTGCCAAGAGGCAGTTTCCAAGATTAATTTTCCCTGACTTTTGGTAAAAAATCCACCCTTTTCCCCTGACAATTATCATGATTATTTGGAGGACCCACCATGGTTGGGTCCCACAAGAAAAATTTTGAAAAGAGGAGATTCCTAGATTGGCTAAAAATCATCAAATTCAAGGCATTCTGGAAACAAATTCCCTGACTTTTCCAGGTTTTGCCTGACTTTTTCTAAAAGCAGTCCTTTTTCCAGGTTTTCCAGGTTTTCCCTGACCGCTGGGAACCCTGCAAGGATCTCCAAAGCTCTATTTACATGTGTGTGCACTTCTAAGGATCAGATCACACTTCGCATGAAGACATAAAGGTTTTTTAGAGAAATTAAAAACAGTAAAGAAAAATATTTAGGAAGTGTTATTTAGCCCCCAGAGTTACATAAAATTATCAGGTCCCCCCCAAGATAGAGCTCCCCCCGCCTGTCAGGAAAAACAAACAGCTCCCACCTCTTATATGGCAAATTTGAGGTGTAGCTCCCCCCGCTCAGACGGGGGGGGGGGGGGGGGGTGCGAGCCATGACCGTATGACTTCGAACAAACGCCCGGGGCGTTTATTTAACTTTTTCGATTTTAGGAGGGGCGTTTATTCAAAGGGGGCATCTATTCGAAGTATGTTTCGAAGTAATACGGTATACCGTCGTTTTACATATTTCCTTTCAGTTTTCCGCACTAAGAAGATTCCTGTGACACATTCTACCGGATAAAGACCGGAACTCCGGGTAGTTAAAAAACGAGCTTTGGACTTTGAGTGAAATTGCTTCACTAGTTTTTTTGGATAAAGATAAAGGGGCAAGGTTCTCTAAAAAATGGCTGAATCCGTTTTTTTTCGGAGATTTCTTTTAGAGCCTGAACCTTTCATGTCTTTAAAAACACATTGCTTACCTGGTTTCTGGGAAATGATTTTTGCCAAAAACACCCCAAAAAAGCTTGAAAGGTTCAGAAAAAGTGTTTCAGACAAAGTGTTTTCAGTGTTTTCTGGACTTTTTTGACATGAAAGGTTCAGGCTCTTAGCCGTAAAAACCTGATTTTCTTAGTTAGGAAAATTCTCTTTTATCATTTTTAGGGATATAAGCATTTCTCGCAATTGCATTGAAGTCAATTTCGGCAAAAAATCCAAGAACAATTTAAGGTGCTGATTTCAACCTTAGTCGATACTTGAAGGTGATGGTCAGTGAAATCGCGTATTTTCCTTATAAGTGAATAACGTCTTCCTAGATCGAAAATTAGAAACAGTCAGGTCCCGGACAAAATTTACTGGATCTTACATAAAAAGATGTCATCTGTTTTTGAATTTTTACATCATAAGTTCCTAACCTTGTGAGTTAGTTAATAAACCATCATATAAAAGATTGGATATACGCTGGTGAAAATAGCAGCTGTGTAGGAGGGTGCGAATGTCGGGTAAATGTTGTTAGATACCATCACCATCAAACACGGACAAACTTTCTCTCTATGATATACCTAAAACCCGCGCTAATTTCTTCCGAGTGACACCGGTCCAAACACTGATAATTAAGGGTTATTACAGGATTGTAATCCTTAGCTCTTATGTGCAAAGTTCTGCTGTCATATAATACAACGGGCGATTGAGTTAGCTCGATGGTAAACCTTTAGCATTATAACTGATTATTGATGTTGTTTAGCTTGAATCACAGAAGATATGCCCCAGGGGGTACTAGGTTTGCGAGATGACAGGTTGTGTCTGAGCCAAAGTTGGAAAATTGACCCTTAGACGTTACAGAGACTTTTCCCAAAAAATTGTGGTCAAAATTTTCAAATCTTTCTCCATTTTTCAAGAATTTATGACCCTTTGAGGGAATTGTTTTTTGATTTCTTTATTTTCTTAGAGCCCTTACAGAAACTCAATCGCTTTTTAAATGGCTTTTGTACTTCTTTGAGTAAGGGACTTTTTGAGAGTGTGAAAAAGTGACCCTTATGAGTCACACATCCCCAGCATCCATTTCCACCCATCCCCCTTGGGAGATGTGATGTGTCCATACAACCAAAGATATGACTGTGAGAAAACCTTTATGGATTTTGCGACTTTTGCAAATTTTAAACCAATCGGTACTTTTATTCACGTACTGGTCTAACCGTTAAATATTTTAATAAAATCGATCGCTTTGTTTGGGAACCTAGTAATGGGAGATATGGAAACTTTATTTGGAAAAATATTGATGTTATTACAACTTACGTACTTTAAAATAAAATTATTAAATCTTATTGATTGTGTCTGACAGGTTTTCGGTTTTCAAACGCATAGGATTTTGTCCCGGTACTAATTCTGCGGGGATGACGAGTATGTGCCGCCCGACTCCTGGCAGTTGGGCCCTTATAGACACCAAAACTGACCCTTAGAGGAACTTAAATGGAATAGTATTACTTAAATAAAATGGGATCGATCAACCCTTACACATTGGGTCCATTAAGGGTGGCACATACCCGCACCCTACTTTTGCCTAGGTACCAACCCTCGGATTTTGTACTTTAGAAGAGGTAGAAATTTCAATGATTCGGAGACTTTTATTTGATCCCGTATCAATTAATAATCAGCGGAATTGGAACAGGCCAAAAGCAAAATTCCTAAAAGATGAAAACATCTGATTTCATTTGTTTTGAATTTCGAAACTATTGCATTATACTGGTGAATGTTGCACACAGAAAATCTTCTTATATCTTTGTTCAATTCAAGGGGAACTTTGGATTTCTTTGTATTATTAAGTAGGGTAATGGAATCTGAAATACACTTGGACGAGATTGGTAAAAACGGATCAACTTCCTTGAAGCTGTATTACATCAATTGGAGTAAAGGACACGGGATATCCTCGATGGTATTTGCCATTTTGTTAGATGGTAACGCCAAAGTAGCTAGGGCTTATAACACGGCAAGTGTTGTTTCAATGACATCATAATTACTGTGTTTTCGGTGGTTGTACCCGTCAATTCCCATTCTCAGCCGCTCAGTCTATATACATGTCGATACTAATGTTTCTTGAGCTACCGAGTTAGTTACACCTAAAACGGAAAAAAATATTGAAACCTTATTTCGTGTGGAAGAGATACAAAATGCGGGTAAGAACCCAAAAATAGCTGTCGCGTTAGTATCGAATTAAAAAGGAGTTGAAATCATATCACGGCCCTAAAACAGACAAATTGTGACTCAAGTTATAGTCAAAGGCCCAAGAAAAATGAAAGAACATAGTGCGGAAAGGAAACTGACCCCCCCCCTTCTTACAAGATCCCCCCCCCCCCTTCTTGGCACCCCCCCAACCTTTAAAAATACCTATCCCCCAAGGATTTCAGGCTAAATCTTTTATGGTAAAAAGGGAAGGGAAACAGTAAAGAAAAATTAAGTCTGGCAATTATATACCACTTTTTAGTGAAAATAAAGAACTTCCTTTCATGCAGACCAAATTTGTGCTGGAAAATAATCTACAATATATGTAAGCCCCCCCCTTCTTAAACGATCCCCCCTCCTTGCTATCCCCCCCCCTTTTTAGTGAAAATTTCTGATCCCCCCCTTCTTCACTTTTTTGGAAGGTGTCATCAACTGTATATATAGCATAGCTAGGCTACCATCTTGTATACGATTTATTATATCATAGTATGTTAAACCAGGGAAGAATAACATTAGTACTTAACATTATCATCGAGTGGATGTCTCTGAATATCATCCTATACATGGTGTCAGAAGCTGATAAAGACTCACGCTGGTAAGCCGATACTGACCTTATTCCGTTCTACGAACACTCATTTCAACATACTGCTGTGATTATCTGATATTACACATCAAAACAAACTCTGCAAAGTTATAATTTTTCGTCTTCAAATCATAACATTCAGACACAACAACAACACAAACATTCAAAGAAACTCTCTTCGTCTCACAAACGTCAGAGAAAGAGAAACCGAACTCTTATTGTGTATAATTAACTTACGTCGCACACAAATCTCTTTTGCTGCATTTAGTGAGAAAGCATTATTTACATAGCCATTTCGAACTTGCTACTTGCATCATAACAACATTTCCGTGGACGAATCGCCATTATGACCCATAATAAAAACAACGGAGATATCCCGCCTTCGCAAACGCCCCAACCGCCTACACGTGGAGACGCTTTCCAGATGATGCTTCAAATGCAAAGACAACAAATGGAAATGCAGGAAAGGATGACCGCCCTGATGTCACACATCATCGCACCGCCAGACACCCCATCGCCCTGATACCTCAGCAAAATCGCCCGCTTCGTGCAAAGCTCGAACGCCCTACCATCGATGCCGACTGTACTGACAATCGCTGGATCATATTCCGAGACGCGTGGACCCGTTATAAGCAAATGGCATCGCTTACATTGGAAGCAGAAATCCGTAATGAACTAAGGTCAGCATGCTCCACAAAGGTAAATGAAATGCTTTTTAATTTTGTTGGACCGGACGTGCTGAACAATGCTACCGAAGACGAACTCTTAGATTATATAAAATCTGTTTCCGTCAAAGCCGTCCACCCTGAAGTGTACCGTCAACAATTCTTCACATTACGTCAATCTCACTGCGAGAGTGTTACAAACTTTATATCAAGGTTGAAGGCCCAAGCCATGCTATGCGCTTTTAATGGTAAGGGCTCGTGTGCACAAGATGCATGTATCGTGTCTTATTCTGAAGACATGGTTAAATCTCAAGTAATTGCAGGACTTAGAAACCCTGCCCACCAGAGTAAAGTCTTGTCAGAAATGGAGGTTTTGAAAACACTCGACCTCGTTACTACTCGTTTACTCGCCCTTGAATCAACTGAGAGAGCATCAACCCACCTCCGTCCTTTGAGTGAGGTTGCACCGATAACGAATCAGCCATTTTACCGCCGTGATAACAAGAGAAACCCTATATCCGATCCCCAGAAGTCCAAGAGTTGTGCAGGATGTGGTCAACAACTCCACCGAAAGGGACGATCTTCATGCCCCGCTTGGCAAAAGAACTGTCGAAAATGTGGCAAACCAAATCACTTCGCATCAGCATGCAGATCTAGTTCTTCCTCCGCAACCTCCGCCTCAATCACGGACGAGCCACCACTTATCCTATCACATATCCAAACGGAACCCTTATGACTAGAAGGGGAAACCAGACCCGAGCCACCACCCATTCTGAACGTCACTTTCACCATGAACAAAGAAGCCTATCAAAAAGTCCATCCAAACAAACGCTGGCCCAACCGACCAACACCATCTGTCATAGATTCTATCGCCGATACAGGAGCCCAGACGTGCACAGCAGGAAGCGCATTCCTCGACCGGATCGAGGGTGCCCGTTCATGGTTGCTGCAAACTAAACAAAGACTCAGAGGGGTCAACAATCAAGCCCTGGAAATTAGAGGTGCTCTTCTTGTTACTATAGAGCGCCCATCCGGAAAAACCAATGAAGTGTTATATATCTGTGACAAAGTGAATAATGTATATATCTGTCACAGACAGCACTGAAACGTATGAACATTATTCAAGAAAGCTTCCCGAGAACGGTATCCAGTATAAATACCAACAACCAACCAGAAGAGGTAGTCGAACGGGAGGCCGATGCTTCTAAAACCGAAACCGCTCCTTGTGGATGCCCAAAAAGATCGAAATGTCCCCCTATTCCAGACAAGATTCCATTCCCGGCGACAGCAGAACACCGTCAATCACTGGAGCACTGGATAAAAGATCGATACGCCAGTAGCGCTTTTAACATTTGTCCCCACCAACAACTTCAAGCCTTACAGGAGAACCTTTGAAGATAACATTTATCCCGAATCATCAACCGATCGCAGCACACAAACCCATCCCAATTCCACACCACTGAAAGTACGAAATGAAGAGTCAGCTAGACGCAGACGTATCTTTAGGTATAATCGAACCAGTACCCCAAGGAACTCCAACAACCTGGTGTTCCCGTATGATCGTTGTACTGAAAAAGGATGGCACTCCCCGACGGACAGTTGACCTCCAGAACTTGAATAAGGTCACTCATCGGGAAACACACCACACACCATCGCCGTTTAATATCGTCAGCGGAGTATCGGCGGGAAAGAAGAAAACCGTTCTAGACGCATGGAACGGTTACCATAGCGTCCTGTTGTCACCCGAAGCCCAGAATGCTACCACTTTCATTACGGAATGGGGTCGATACCGCTATTTGCGAGCCCCACAAGGTTTTCATGCATCGAGCGACGGTTACACTAAACGATTCGATGACATCACGGAAGGTTTTCCTCGCGTGGCGAGATGTATCGACGACTCACTACTATGGGACGATGACATATCAAAATCGTTCTGGCACACCGTCTCGTATATCAATTTGTGCAGTGAGAATGGGATCGTATTCAATCCTAAGAAATTCCACTTCTCAGAGGACACCGTCGAATTTGCTGGTTTCGATGTTACCACCACCGGTTTCAAACCATCAGAAAGACTTATCGAGAATATTCGTAATTTTCCGTCCCCGAAAAATATAACAGATATGAGGTCATGGTTTGGCCTCGTTAATCAGATTTCGTACGCTTTCGCCCAAGCACAGATAATGGCCCCATTTCGTGACCTGCTTAACAAACGAGGGAAGTTCTACTGGGATGATGCGTTAGAAACAATTTTCAAACGATCAAAGCAAGAAATCATCGAGTCTATTGAAGAAGGCGTTAAAACATTCGAAATCAACAAACCTACTTGTCTTGCTACAGACTGGAGCAAAACTGCTATTGGATTTACGCTTACTCAAAAAGACTGCGATTGTGTCGAAATAAATAACCCTTTATGTGGTGAAGACCATTGGAAAACCGTCTACGCTGGGTCACGTTTTACAAGAGACTCGGAGAGTCGATATGCCCCCATTGAAGGTGAAGCGCTAGCCTTATGGTTCGGCCTCACAAGCTGTCGTATGTTCGTCCTAGGATGTCATAAGCTTATCGTCGCGGTTGACCACAAACCGCTGGTCCCCATCTTTAACGACCGCGAATTGGATAAGATTCATAACCTGAGGGTTCAAACTTTTCGTGAACGAACACTCCCATATAGATTCACCACGATAGCCATACCGGGTGAAAAGAACTCTGGCCCTAATACGTTATCTAGGGTTCCACTTATTTCACTATCATCGACCGAGGAGCTAGATTCAGAGGACAATATCGAACCAAAGATTTATGCAATTATGGAAACCATGGTAAATGATGAGAACTTCCAACTAAAACGACACAGGGTTTTTCTGCTAACAAAAAGGACAACCCGGAGCACCTGTTAAATTTTTATTCCCTTCGAAACGAACTGTATGTTATCAGAGACATTATATTTGCCGCCGGAAAGCCATTGATACCAAAGGGTTTGAGAAAACAGATGCTCGACGAACTACACATTGGCCACCAAGGCATAAACGCTATGAAAATAAATGCTCGGCAGAGATTCTTTTGGCCAGGTATGCACAAGCAAATTACGCAAACAAGACGTAATTGTCATCGCTGTAACGAAATTGCACCTTCCCAACACAAAGAAAAACCAACAGAGAGTCCAAATCCTGAATACCCGTTCCAACTCGTGGTCACTGACATATTTCACATGCCGGTCACACGTATATCATCTACGCCGATAGATATTCTGGTTGGACGGAAGTAGCCGTATCGAAGAATCCTAACACTGAGACAATTACTAGAATCTTACGAGGGTATTTTCCAACCTTTGGTGTACCCGAAGAGCTATCTAGTGACGGAGGCCCCCCATTCAACGGGCACGATTTTAAGACATTTTTAGACACGTGGGGAAACCGACACCGCAATTCATCAGCATATTACCCGCAGAGCAAAGGACGCGCAGAGAGTGCTGTAAAGGTAATGAAGCGGATACTTGCGACAAACATTTCTCCCAGTGGATCCCTGAATACGGATGAAGTCGCCAAAGCCCTCCTTATCCACCGCAATACCCCACCAGCAGACATGGGTGTATCACCAGCTGAACTACTATTTGGAAGGAATATCACCGACCACATGCCAAAGCCGATAGCGTTCCGGCGAGAATGGCCAGAACTTGCCGATATGAGGGAAAAAGCACATTCACGTCGTTTCGAGCACACGTTAAAATCTGCCCCTTCCAGAGAGCTAATTCCCTTGGAGATCGGAGACACAGTCAGCCTTCAAAACCAACGAGGGAATGAGCCAAACAGATGGAATGCAACAGGAACTATCGTTGAACAACTTCCTCATCGACAGTATCAAGTCCTGATTGATGGAAGTAGGAGATGTACGCTACGAAATCGACGGTTCCTCCGAAAAACGGCTGTACCGGTCATCAACGACGATGAACCGCTGTTACTACCACCAGCCGCACCAAGTGACCCTCCTAGCACTCCCGAGCCCGACACGCCTGAAGAGCAGCCAGTTGCTTTGGATACCTCACTGGACACCCCACTAACACCAGACAACGTCACGGTAACAAATGAGGGCAACCAGCTGAGACGATCAATGCGTACTAGACGGATTCCGTCACGCTTCAAAAACTTTGTCATGACATGACAGACTTAGTATATATTTTACGTAGCTTTTCATTAGGGTTTATTTAGTTAGTTAAAAAAAAAAAAAAAAAAAAAAAAAAAAAGGACTTGTATATATAGCATAGCTAGCTACCATCTTGTATACGATTTATTATATCATAGTATGTTAAACCAGGGAAGAATAACATTAGTACTTAACATTATCATCGAGTGGATGTCTCTGAATATCATCCTATACACGAACTATGATAGAATCAATTTGAAAAACTCTAGGATCAATCAAAACATCATCAGGTTCGAGTTGCCGCTCAGAACGGCAGTCACGTTGCAAAGTAAGAGTAGCGCAAAGGTGCTTCACAAGAGAACGTGGAGAAGTGCATGGGTTGATTCTCAGGAAATCTTTATACTTTTTACGCCTTCCTTTCAACACAAAATTAACACGGTCAACCAGATCAGATCGCCACATTCGCAGAGCAGGGCACGGGTGTGCGCAGAATGATCCGTTCCCAGCAGGCACACAACGTTGTTTTAACGTCCATCTAACGTTATATGGATGTTGTGGACGTTAGATATACGTTGAAACAACGTTGTGTGCCAGCTGGGTTATTAGAGTATGATTTTGCCCTACCCAGGCTCTCCTGTGTGCCCAGTACAATGTACGGCCTGGTTCGATTAAAATTTGCTGTTGAAATAAACGAGGGAATAAAGAGATTGAAGCCTTCGATGACTAATTAATCGAAGAGTTATCGAAGGGTCATCGAACATTCATCGACGGTAACGTTCGTTTATTATTCAATTATTATCAATTACAAACAAACGTTCGGAACATTCGATTAGTACCGTCTGGAATAGTCCCATTGTTTCGACCAATCGTCCCAAGTTAGAGCAGTTGACTGTTTCATATGATGTTTTTTGGACCTACCTCCGGGTGCCCCGGTGGAGGTCCTATGAATTAACCTCTGTCTGTTCGTCCGCCGTCCGTTCGTCTGTTACCAGCTTTTCTCAAGATTGGCTCATTAGTTTTTTCTGATTTTTTGCACAAAGATGCAAAATGGCAATGGCCAAAATGTGACGGAGCCCGATTTTCGAAAAAAATCATTTCCGGTCGAAAATGCTGGAAATATGCCAGAAAAACTGGCTTTTTGGCATTTTCTCAAGATTTCATCATTAGTTTTTTCTGATTATTTGCACAAAGATGCGTATTATTAGCAATGCCCAAAACTTGGCCGAGTCCGATTTTTGAGAATCGTGAAATGCCTGAAATATGCCGGAAATCGCCGTTTTTCTAGATTTTCATTTGACTTTTTCCTTATAATTGGTTGTTTTTTCATTCAAAAACATTATTAATAGCAATGCCCACCATCAAGCATGTTTCAATTTTCAATAAAATTGATTTTTGAAACCGGAAATATTTTAATAATCGCCGGATGGACAGTATTTCTTGAATTTTTCGAGCTGTACTTTATGCAGAAAGATGCGTATTCGCAATGCTCAAAACATGGCCGAGTTCGATTTTTGAGAAAAAAATTTTTCTGGTTGAAAATTCCGGAAATCGCCGTTTCTGCAGACTAAAAATAAAAACAACCCTTTCGCTGTGACGCAATGACGATACCAAAGTGTCAACTAAACTGAGAGATTTAATATACAGTGAACCAATTAAACCAAAACATTAATTGCTTCTTATACAAAACATGATTTTTTATTACAAAATTGTTAACGTTTTAAACATGAGCAACAGATTCAGAATAATAGAGGTAATTATTTTTACAACTCACACTTTTATCACATTAATTGACATTTTGACATTTTAGTCATCTTGTTAGATGTTTTGTTTCGAGAGTTCTTGCAATATAGTTTATTGTTCAACTTGGAGAGGGAATGTTTGTAAAACATAGAATTCTTTTTATAGCAGTTATTTGGGGGGTCGCATTTAGGCAGGGCTATCAGATTTAGGACCAATCACGGTACTTTCTGTCATAACATCATGTCGCGATAACTTTCACTGATAGCGCGCCCTTTATGACTTTTTTGTTTTCATTCAAAACGACTGGACGCTGATTGGAGAATTAAAGAACGCCCGCCAACTATCGCCCCATGGGATTAACAAATAGCGAGTGTGTAAATTGCCGTGCGAGTGACGTCAAACGCTCCATCGTTTTGCTAATAATTTGTTCTTCTTCGTTCCAGACACTTGCATGTGTTCCACTGCAGATTATTTTCATATTTTGATTTAAAAGCCTACTCGGTGCGGAAGAGAAATCGTGTATTTTTTTATACGCCGTTCATTAACTCAAATCAAATGACGTTGGAGGTTCGGTGAAATGGTGGCTGAATGGCCGTCCCATGTTTTGTCAGATCAGTTAGTCACACTAGCGTCCTGCCAAAATGCGTATCAAAGATTAATGCTGCGAAAGCGCTATATCGTTTACTAGACTCGCAAGCAAAAAAGGCGCTGCAAAACTTCTAAAGGGATTCATGAAAAATAACCCGGCACATTTTAATGAACGTAACATTTTCAAAAACTATGAGAAATTGTCTAAAATTTGAGCCATAAATGAAAAAATTTGAGCCAAGCCAACCTTGAAAACTAATTTGAAGATAACTTCCCAAGAAAAAGATCTACGGGAGATGGAACACATATAGATTCGCGCACCGCTGGATAGGCTATTTCCCAGAAATTTTGCCGGACCTCAAACACTGATCCATTTACATGTGCAGAATTATTTTTACTTTAGCGTACAAACAAGGCCTTAAAAATCGAAGCGCTGTCTCGGGAATTGAATGACAAAATTTGGTTGGTTTATTCTGGCTGCTGCACGTTTTGGCAATTGGTCATTTTTGTTTCATTTCAAATTTTCATATTTTAATTTAATTGGCCTGGGATCTTGAACTTGATTCAGGTATATAACTCTCCTCCTTGTTGTTTCAAATACATCCTGTAGATGACTGGTGTTGTTTTTTCTGAAAGCTTGATTTCCTAGTGTGACTAACTGCAGATAGTCCCAAGTTAGAGCAGTTGACAGTACCAGGCTAGCTCTAAAGCTCTAAAAACAGCATCTAATAACATGAAAACCAGAATGATTCTTCAATGGGCATCAAAACTATAAAGTGCACTTACTCTTAGGTTCCAAATAAACGGGCCCCCCCGCTTGTTAATTTTTCGAAAATTTTCCAACCCCCCCGGACCTTATTAGGACCCCCCCGTTTATTAATCTCTAAGAATATTTTCAGCTGTCAAAGAGAAGGCCCCTTATTTTGCTCTAAATAGCCTGATTTTAGCCTATTTTTACCTTATTTTTGGGTTTCAGAAGTACAATTTCCAACCCCCCCGGCAATTAGGAGGGTCCCCCCCCCGTTTATTAAAATCTAGAAAATTTTCCAACCCCCCCGTTTATTCGAACCCCCCCGTTTATTTGGAACCTAAGAGTACAAACATCAATATGTCAGATCTAACAAAATTAATAAAGGCACTGTATATACATCATTGACAATAAAACAAAGGATTTTCTGTCAAGAATCTTGTAAACATTCCAACAACTTCCATCAAAATGGTCTGACACTGCTAATTTAATCTGAACCATTTTTAGCGCGGTCCGATGATTGAGCCAAGAACGCTTGCAGAACGCCTGCGAGCTCCTTTGTGGGTGAAAAACTTTAATCTGTCAATCATCTTCTCAAGCGAAAAGTATGTGAAGCATTAACAAAAATTTTCTTCACTATTTTCGTTTTTATCAGTTTGAGTCATTTATATATCAATACTTTTCGTTTTCTACAATGACAGATATTACATATCTTCACTATATTATATTTATCTTATTTTTGGGTTTTCAGAATTACAATTTCCAACCCCCGGCAATTAGGTCCCCCCATTTATTAAAATCTCAAAACAGCGATTTTTTCAACGATAAAATTATTATTGTTGTTATTATTATTTTTTATTATTAAAAGGATATACAATCCAGGCATACTAGGGCCTCTAAACTGGTCGAGGATCAACCTTTACGAGTTGTTTTCTGTCTGTCAAGAAAGACTCTATCGATCGTAAACAGTTACCTGATATTCCATATCCGTCAAATTTCATCAGCAAGGGACGGTAGGGAACAGTATATCGAAGGCTTTAGCAAAATCGAAATATATTGTATCAACTACTGCTGAATCAGCAGAAAAGTAAAAAAAGTAGATAAATGAAAATTGCTGTTTTCTACAATTTTGGCTATTTTTGGAAAAAAAGTTGATTTAATTATTGAACACGTGGTATTAGACACCCTCGCAATTAGAAGGTCCACTTTGTCTCATTTATTTTTGTTTCCGACTGGTTTATGTCAGAATGCAAACCAGCGAAATCGAGTCATATGTAAACAACCTTACAACAGGGGTTCTGTTTTCTCCCTCTAGCTGTGTTTCGGCATCAATACAGGATCTTTTTACATCTCATTTTAGAACTTTTCATGTTAGGCAAATACTTTTTTATTTATTGGTATATGGATCTGCCGACGTTATTTTTGCCAAATTAAAATAAAAATAATATAGACATTTCAAAAACATTTATTTACTTTTTCTCCTCCGACTTTCAAAAAAGAAGAAATAAATAAAAAAGCCTTAACCTTTAGACACCGCTGTTTTTAAAAACAGCGCGCGCTGCTGCCGCCAGCTGCCGCTGTTTTTTTCATGAAAATGGAGGTTTCGCGGAAAATGTCATAAAATCTGAACCGCTAAAGCTTAAGTAAAAAGTAAACCCATTTTGAAAAGCTAAGGATCTATTTTTTCAGATAATACCAAAAAGACGCCTCATCACCCTTTTAAACCTGACTACACAGCCTCAAATCAAAACAGTAAAAATTCCATGTTTACGATTTTTTCACTTTTTTTCTTTTTTTTGACAAATTGAATGAAAAAAGTGGGTACAAGGTAAAGATTGGTCCCAGAAAAATTATTTTGTTTTAGTTTATGTTATAAGCCACCATTGTGTGAAATTTCAGGGCTGAAGAAGCTCATTTCATCTCAGAATCTAAGTTTCGGTGAAGCACACTTTTCCACCAAAATCGACACTCTGGCCACAACAGGTAAAATAAGTGGTCCCGTTGCTCTAAAATTGGCCCTGCACTTACCCTAAGCCTGTAAAATTACTACAATAATCATAACAGACTCTATCATGTAAATTCAAGCAATAAAACACCAGAATAGTGGAAAAACTGAGGCAAAACAGCCCTGAGTTGTTGGAGCTAGAGATAGGCATGTATGTCAGGAAATACCCCCTAAAACCCCTTCAAACCACAAAGAAACTGCCAATAAAGGTTCTCTATCTCATATAATGATATTTATATGCTGAAACCAAGAAAAAACCAGACATAAACATGACTTTTCAGTCCAAAAATCCATCAAACACCCTCTGTCCACCACTAAAACGATGTTTTGTTGACATTTGAAAAATACACCGACATTGAGTTCCGATATCTCGGGATGTATAAAAGCAGGACCCGTAAAATTTTACAAAAATGAACCTTCACCCCTATCCTGTCTGCTAAATTTTACAGAATAGAAAAATTCAAACTGGTCTTTATTTTATTAAATTTTGAAAGGACCCCAGTATCAAAGCGTACGTGGTACGTCTCTCGGCCTGTATATATGACGTACGTGGTACGTCTCTCGGCGGCTAAAGGTTAACTTAAACAGGAAAACAAAACAAAAGAATAGAAAGAGAGAGGGGGTTAAATGATTTAACACAGCTGTGCCCTATTCTGCCAATGTAAAGATACTTTGATCCTTCCCTTGATGACAGGGAACTTCCCCATGGAATTTCCCTATCCACAAAAAACAACTTCAAGAGCACATTTTTTCTGCAAATGTGGAGAGTTGTTGAAGAGAGACTTATTCAAAAAATCGAAATTTCACAAGATTTTATTTTATTATTTCCTCCGATTTCAGATTTTAAAAAATAAAATAAAAAAAAATTTAAAACATAAATTTTATTTAATTTTTTTCCCATCCTTCTGTCCAAAATTTTTTCCTCATAATGTCCGTAAACCAGAAAATAAAAAAGTAATTGCCTTATTGAGCAATTAAAAATTGAAAAAATCACTTTTTAAAAAATAAAAAAGTAATTGCCTTATTGAGCAATGAAAAATTGAAAAAATCACTTTTTAACTAAGATCCAAAAAACCTTCCCTTCGATATAAGGCGAAAATAAAAAAATGTAGTGTTTCCGGAAACCGATCGGGTGAAAAAGAATGATTTTCTGAGCTGGCCGTTGACTATGTACAACTATGGGTTCATCTACCGGGTGACCCACGAAAAAGTTCAGACGTTTCCCGACGTCTTGAGGCCGAACAAATGTCCCAAAGTGCTTGGAGTTTTGATATTTAGAAAGTAGATATCCTAACTTAAAATTTGAGCCATCACTTTTTAAATTTGACCAACTTGTTCTCTACTTATGAGCTTTTAAAGACAAAATTCACTTTTCGAAAAGTGTAAAAAACACGTAAAAAGAGGTATTAAATTCATGCAATCAATTAGAAAATCACTTACAAATTGACTTATTTAACGAGTTTTATGACATTAATAATTAATAAAAACACCTTTGAAAGTAATTTTTGTTTAAAACAAGACTAGTTTTTATAAAAATTGGCGCTTTCATAGATTTTTTTCAAAAACTGTATATCAAAAACGTCTAAAAATACCAAATTTGATACCCCTTTTTTACGTGTTTTTTTACACTTTCCGTAAAATGAATTTTGACTTTAAAAGCTCATAAGTAGAGAACAAGCTGGCCAAATTTAAAAAGTGATAGCTCAAATTGTAAGTTAGGATATCTACTTTCTAAATATCAAAACTCCAAGCACTTTGGGAGATTTGTTCGGCCTCAAGACGTCGGGAAACGTCTGAACTTTTTCGTGGGTCACCCGGTATATGGTTCATCATAAAGAAAACCGTTCAAGCTATCAAACGTCGTTTAGTTAGATATTCCCGCTTGTAAATCAAGCTTTGTTTGTTAGTAGCTTTTACATTAGTATTCAGGGCTTACTTCATACTGTTTGTACATAAAAGTTATCTTTAAAGTTCTATTTCAATGATTAAAAAAAAAGTTATCAAAAGTAGCAAAAAAAAGTTTTTTTCCGGCCGGCCGCATGAGAGCTTTTTTCCTTCACCCGCGTTCCAGAAACACTACATTTTTTTATTTTCGCCTAATTTTACATTTTTCAAACACCTTTGACATCTTTCCCTTATAAGGACAGTACATTTCTGCTGACTCAACATTTCATTGTTAAAAAATTGCTGTTTTTGGCAAAAGTTCTGAAAAGAGCAATAATTTCAGTTTTCCAATAACACAAAAAGCATTTTGTATTTAATATTTTCTGTTAATTAGCAAGTAGGTCCAAAATATCACTTGTTTTTCTCCCTATAATGTTTTTTGGCTGGTAATAATTATGTTTTTTTACCTTCTTTATATCGAACTGTATGATAGTTTTGATTAGCAATGTGGCACAATTTTTATTCATTTAGACAAAGTATTAAAATGGATGCTGATGTTGATCCTCTGATAAATGACGAGGAGATCAAGATTAGAGGATCCACTATTGATGAAATTTTATCGAATACCGGTTCCTTTGGGCGATACCAAAAGATTCTGCTTCTTCTAAGTATCTTGGTTTTTAGCAGCAGTGTTACATTTCAATCATTGATAACATATTACGCTGCAGATGATCCACCCTGGAGATGTGTTAACTTAAATATTTCATCATTTTGCAGAAAAGGCCCTTTTCAAGAGGGTACAGAAATGTTTACTAAAAGATGTTCCTTGAATCGTGATCAATGGGAATACACTCTACCAAAATCTTATTCTTTTACTACAGAGTTCGATTTGGTCTGCTCAAATGAATATCTGAAGGCTCTATCAACTGCATTATTTTTCGTTGGAGCCACTTTTGGAGCTTTTATCTCTGGACCACTTTCTGATTCTTACGGCAGAAAACCTGTAATAATTGGATGTTTTTTAATTGAATTCTTGGCATCATCTTCAGGATATTTTGTAAATGCTGTTTGGCAATACCTGACATTACGTTTACTAATTGGGACAGGTTTTGGGTCTTTAACACCCACAGTTTATATTTATGTTTCTGAAAATGTTTCACCAAAAACAAGAGCATGGTTTGGGAATCTGTATTTCATACATTTCACTGTATCCATGTCTATCATCTCCGCTGTTGCATATTATGTTCCTTATTGGAGAAAGCTGGTCTTGTTTACAAGTGCTTATCCACTTCTAGCCTTTATTTTATCATGGTTTTTGCTTGAATCCCCACATTGGTTGAGTTCAAAAGGAAAGTTTGAGAAAGCAGAGCATGTCTTAAAAATGATTGGAAGATTGAATAAAAGTAACGCCACAATATCTTTGGAAAGGAAATTTGTGAATAAGTCACACTCAATGTCTTACTTGCATCTGTTCAATAATCGAAAAGTATTGATGTTAACGGTTCTTCAATCGTACTTATGGTTTGGTGTCGGGCTTGTATTTTACACTATTGCTTTGGAATCATCAAATCTTGGTGGAAATTTGTACACAAACTTCATTTTATCATCACTAGCGGATTTCCCGTGCTATGCAATAACAGCTGTATCAAGTATTTATTTTGGTAGAAAGAAAGTCATGTGTTCAAGTTTTCTTATCACCTCTGCATTTCTCATTTCAATAAGTCTTACACCTGAGTCTTATGTTACTGCAAGAGTAGCCATGGCTGTTTGTGGAAGGATTTTTGCTGGTTTAGTATTCACAACTCAATATTTATGGACATTTGAAATCTACCCAACAGTTGTACGTTCGAAAGGAATGAATGTTACGCAAATGTTTTCACGTGTTGGTTCTGCGGCTGCACCATTCTTATCTTCGGTTTTACAAGATGTTGATCCTAGATTACCCTACTTCATAATGACAGGTGTAGCAGTGGCTGGATCAATTATATCTATGTTTTTGCCGGAAATGCTTGGTAAGCCGACACGTAAAGACTATACTGAGATGTATGATGGCGAGAAGGTTGTTCAGGTTTTACCTCCTGTTCCACCATCAGTCAATGGAGACGAGGAGTAAAACTTTTTGATCGTGTTACTCCACTGTCATGAAAATGCTCATTAAACCTGTTAGTTCATGTACTTAAGGGAATTTGATACTTTTACAGAAAAAATTGACACAATCACAATCATAGTGAAAACTATAATAGGTTTGTGTAACCTTTAAGGGAACTGATTTTGGCCCGAACTAAATTTGCTAAGGGAGTAACTTTTTAGACATTTTTTAATTTTATAGATAGGAATTCTGGATCTTCAATTTTTGTTAATGACTAATTTTGACAGATGACAGATGTTAGATTCTTTTTTAGCCTAAAATTGAGCATCATTTTGGAAAAAATTGTGTGTTAAACTTTAAAAATTTCAAAAAAGTTAATTTTGGTGAGAACTTGCTTGAACCTGATTTTTTTTATTTGTTCTTAACTTATCTTTAGTAGTAATAAAAAATGGTTAAAAGTACCAATCAAATCCAACATGACATTCGATTATTTACTATATAGTAAATAATAATTATAGAATCTAAAAACACTTGAATATAGAACAAAGTTTGTATGAACAATAGATTTTGGTCTTGATGATCTAATTTTTAAACTCACTTAAAAAGTCGATAGTTTCAAATTCTAAAGGTAGTCAGTCTATTCAAAGCTTCAAAGGAATACAAGCAAAGTGTGTTCTTTGGATGTGGAAGCTTAATTTATTGTAGCGTCTCTTTTGAGACGAGGAAGTTTGTTAGAATTGTTATCATCATTTTCATTTTCAGTTTCATCTATATTACTTTGGATGAATTCGAATTGTTCCCAATCTGATTTATTGCCAATTTTATCGAGGCTTTTGTAAACTTCCACAAGTACATTTCTGTAGATTTTGAGTGTGTATTGACTCATTTTAAAATGAAGAAACAACTTTGACACAGGCAGCAATTATTTTAATTCCCCTACCTGCCAGAAAGACGGTTAAGGAAAAGGGGACAGTTACCACTGCACTGGAATTGATTTTGTTTAATTCTTTCATTCTCAGACTGTCAGAGCTCCTTTCTTTTCGAACTCTCCGATTCCGATTGCACATAATATCATGTTTTTCAAAAGAAAATTTTATATGACTAGCTTTTATTATTATAACTTATTACTGAATTTAACTTATTTTTTCATTTGGATTTCATAGATTTTAGAATTTTTATATTATAAAAGTTTATAATTTGGTTTATTATTATATGTTTTGCTATTAAAATGTAAAATGCAATTTTGGTAGAAATATACTTTTTGGAAAAGATTGGCTGTATTTAATTTTTAAAACTTTCTTTAAACTCCTTGAAACTCTGTCTAAATCTTTCTGAATTTCAATCTTTTTCAGATCAAAAGTTACACCGCTCCAAAATTGCTGCATACTAAAATTGTGAAAATTTTGAAGAATCCTGGTAGCTAAGCTGTTGAGGGCAGAGCGTCTGTACCTCACAGAGATGACATCTTTTATCACACAAATTTCATTTGCTTTTTCAAGGACACCACGGCTGGTTTTAATTTAAAGAGGTTTTAATTAGCACAAATTTTCTAATATAAATTATATGTCCACTTTTTTCGTGTAATAAGGTATTAGTTTTTCTGTCAAAAGCAAAAAACATTGATCCAATAATTTCTTGCTAAAAGTTTGAAATCATACAATGAAAATATGTTTGTACGTCCAATTGAATATATTTTTTCACTTTTTAGAAATAAAAAAATTGAAGAAAAAAACAAAATAAATAAATGGAGCATGACGAGGACCCTCTTCTTCATCAGAATGATCAAGAAGAGTCTGAACGGATGACTGTTGATGAAATATTAACAAAAAGTGGACCATTTGGTAAATATCAACTTGGTCTTTTATTGATATGCATGTTTATCTTTAGTAACAGTGTATCTTTTCAGTCTCTCGTTACATACTACACCGCTGATGACCCTCCATGGAAATGTGTGGATGTTAATATATCCTCATTTTGTACCAAGGGTCCTTTTCAAGAAGGCACAAAGTTCTTCACAAAGAGATGTCACTTGAAGCGCAACCAATGGGAATATACACGTCCAAAGACATATTCCTTTACAACTGAATTTGATTTAGTTTGTTCTAAAGAATACCTTAAAGCACTGTCAACTGCTTTGTTCTTCATCGGTGGGATGATAGGAGCCGTTTTGTCAGGCCCCTTGGCTGATGCGTACGGAAGAAAGCCGGTCATCATAGGTGGATTTTTTGCTGAGTTTTTGGCTGCTTTAGCTGGTTACTTTGTAACTGCACCATGGCAATATTTGGTTCTACGCACTGTTATTGGAGCTGGTTTTGGCGCTCTAACTCCAACAGTTTATATCTATTTGTCAGAAAGTAATTCACCTAAGTCCAGAGGATGGGTAGGCAACATTTATTTCTTTGGCTTCACTTTCTCAATGATGATTGTATCAATGCTGGCATATTATGTACCTTCTTGGCGTAAGCTTGTGTTGTATACAAGTGCATTTCCTTTGCTCTCATTCATTGGTTCATGGTTTCTGATGGAATCTCCTCATTGGCTGTCTTCCAAGGAACAGTTTGGCAAAGCGGAAGATGTATTGAAAAAAATGGGAAAATTTAACGGTAAACCATTGAAGGTTTCTCTGGTAAGAAATCGTGAAAAGAAAAAATCCAATTTTTCTTATGTTCACTTATTCAACAAATGGAGAGTGTTTGTATTGACATCTTTGCAATGCTACTTATGGTTTGGCATTGGTCTTGTTTTTTATGCAATTGCATTGGAATCATCAAATCTTGGCGGAAATTTGTACACTAACTTCATTTTATCCTCGCTTGCTGATGTTCCAGGCTATGCTATCACAATTTTCATGAGTATTTATGTTGGTAGGAAAAAGGTGGTTGTGGCAGGTTTTAGCTTATCATGCTTGTTTCTCATTGCAATTGGTTTGACACCAGAAACATACACAATGGCAAGAGTTGGCATGGCTATCTCAGGAAGGATGGGGGCAACCTTAGCTTTCAACACACTTTTCTTGTGGACCTTTGAAATCTACCCAACTGTTGTACGCTCCAAAGGAATGAACATCTGCCAAATGTTTTCACGTCTTGGTTCTGCAGCTGCTCCATTCCTGACTTCAGTCTTACAAGATATTGATCCTAAGCTACCATACTTCATAATGGCAGGTTTCGCAGTGGCTGGTACAATTCTCTGCTTGTTTTTACCAGAAATGCTTGGTAAGCCAACTAGAGAAGAATATAAAGAACTTTTTGATGAAAATCCGACTATTCAAGTTACACCACCTATCAATGAAGATGAAAACTGAATCTCAAGATAATATCTTTTTATGTTGAGTATATATATATATTGAAAGGTTTAACAATATTGTTATAGGTTTTTTTGTAAGGATATCGGGCACAGTACAGAAAAGTTTCTCTTTTTGAACTTAGTTTTCTCCCACTCTATAAATTCTAAAGTAATAGTTTTGCACTGGAGAGAATTTTGACGAAACATGTATTAAGTTTGGTTCATTGGATCAAAAGTAATGTTCAATCGAGTGAAAAAGTCACTTTCAGAAAGTAATAGTGAAAATTTTAAAAATCAAGGGTTATTAAATGGAATTGAAGCATGATTAAATCAGTTTCTTTAATTTTAGTTTTGTAATCCATAGGATAATTCTATTTCAAGAAGAAAATTCGTACAAAAATACAAAAAATATCTTTTCAAGTTTTGCAATATACAGGGCAGTCTTTTTACCATTTTCAAGCTGCTGTCAGTTTTGATAACTATAAGGCTTCCATTTGTTATTAATGAATTTTTTTAGATAATTATTGTTGTATTATACCAATAATTTAACTCCTTGAATTTTGTATTTTTAAGCATTTTTCTGGTATCCAAAATTATGTAATACTGTATGTAGTGTGCAAATTGATCTTATATAACCTAAGCACTGTATAAATTCTAGACAGCTTTAAAGGTTTCATTTGCTGATAACTTTAAAACAAATAATGCCAGAAAAGCATACTTAGGATATTATTGTTCTGTTATAGATTTCTTTTATAAGATTAAGACATTTTCATAGCTTGCTCTAGAGGCTCCAAAATGGCGGTTTATTGGACTCGAGGCTGTATTGAATTGAACCCACAATCTTCATACTAGACAAGTACCAAGCTCAAACCTAGCCTTAAACTGCTTTAAAAAGTCTTGTTCAATTGTGCTTGACTTAAGTTGAATAGTCAATGAAAGAATAAAATTGGGACATAAGGCTTTTTTCCAAGATTCTCTGCCCTAAGTTCAGGACTTGAGTCTGTCTATGTTATTGTTGATGCTATGGAAGATTCTGAATTGCAAAAAACACCACTCTCCCATAGAAATTTTATGGACTAAAAGGCCATTTTTTGAAAATAGGAATACTGAAATAGGGGTATGGTCTTAAGACAATTTTCAAAAAATTGACTTAAGTCTGTCTGGAATTGACACAACGTAATGTTTTTGAGTTATCACTTGATAATTATAATCCAAAGAATTGACCTAATTTCACCTATTGAATGTTTATAAGAAACTTTATATGTAATAAAACCCATAGTAGGTAATTTGACTTGTTCATTAAAAGTTGGTATTAATTTATGCTATTTTTTAAATTTTCGACCTTAGAATTTCGTATTTTGTACATTGTTCATTAGAGTAACTTTTGAGTGTTTTTTTAATGACATTTTTCTGGTATTTTTCTTATTATTAGATATTTTTAAAGAATTGTTGTAATTTATGGATTGGAAGCATTTTATTATTTTGTTATTTTTGATATATGAAGAATTCACTATGTCCAACAAGGGGTAGGGATACACAACCTTCATGGTCTCGTTCTTCTTAATCTAGCTGCATGTTTAGCTTGTTTTACAATTAATTCTTCGGGAAAAAGTTTTCACTCATACATATGGTCAAAATTATTATAGGTCCTAAAGAAACCAGCCTCTGGTGCATTGCAAAATGCTGTTTGTTCTTATTACAATAAAAATAATGCATGCTCTTGTTTCTTTTTAGATAATTCTCTAAATATATATTGATATATTTCCTGGTAAGATCGTTGATTCGAATGTCAGCCAAAATGATAGCATCTATAATGTCAAAGCCCAAATAGAATATCAAAAAGACTTCACACCAGAAATGCAGCGTTTGTTTTTCAATAACAAAGAATTGGAAAATGGTCAAACGTTGTCTTATTATGGTAAAATAAGTCTACAAGTCTATGTCTTGTGCTTCGTTTACGTGGCATGATTTCTGATTTTAATAATACGACAATTCTGATCCTCTTAATAAATTTCCGCAGAAAGGTAATATTTTGGGAACTGATAATTCCAAAAGAACTCCTTAAACAGAAAAGAAGACAATGTCACGGCTCAGCAACATCAAAATTAAAAATTGAATATACTGGACATTGCATCGTGAATGATAGGCAAAGACAGAAGTTAATAGAGTTAACTGACCTTTTTCATTCAATGCAACAAATGAAAAATAAGTCAGACACCATCTTTCAAGATACTAAAATCATTTTACCAACAATGTTTTTAAACTGATGATGGTGGTCGGATGACACCGAAACGTCTTGAATAAATTTTGATTTTATGAAAATAAAATGAAGTCGCTTCTGTGTTTGAAATTTTTATTGAACTCATTCAGGAGGATCAACCAATTTGATGATTTTACCAACAGATTTTTTAAACCTGTTCATTGGGAGTCATACAGCTCCAGCAGGCATTGATTGAAAAGTACAAAGGTGATGGTGGTCACAGGTTTCTTTTGAGGAGAACATCACCTACAATGGCATTTCTGCTATGGCAATTACTCACAGACTGTTCAATACACGTTAAATGATGATGAGGATTTTTCAGAAGGAAAGTTATGCTATTATACGGATGATGTCGGCTTGCTTGTTCCTCGTCGACCTGCAGGCACAATTTGCGTACACTGTTAGGAGTTACATGCCGTTACAAGATTGTTATCAGGGATACGATATGTCCTTTTTGTTGTTGATCACACAAATGAGTTGGGAGGAGGAGAAAATATTATAGAATTAAAGCCACGCGTATTGGATAAGATAAACACTGCAATGGATACAGTGGGTTCCGCATCATGCATCTGTTGAAGAAAGTGAGGTATATTATATTTTTCCTATCATGCTTGGTGTTACATACATGCTATCGTTCAACCAGCAGTATTGTGAGTCAAAAATAACCTTATGAACCTGTCTATTATTTTATTTTTAACTTTTCTCTTTTTCACAGCTTGATTTGAAACAAGAAGATAATGCCATTGTAACCCATCATCCTAAACGTGTTAAAAGAAAGTGACCTGTAGTGTAATTGCATTTTGAAAGAATAGTTTATTTTGGTCTTTTTATACTTTCAGAAGAGAACATTTTGTTCTGTGCATCAAACAGGAGATCTAAATCAAGTCAGTGTTAGATTTAAGTCACCAAGGGCTTATAAACTTCTTAAGTTCCTATGCAATAATAAAATCTTATTTTCTAGAGGTACTTGAAATGTTTTGAATCATAAATTTTCAGAAAAAGTAACATCAATCTCCTTTCGAGTAATAAAGTTTGGCTTTATAAAAATGTTTAATGTCTTTGTAATCTCAACCTATTTTACATCTTTACCCATTTAATACTAAAACATTTTCTGCTTACTATTTAGTTCACAATGCAGATATTTATAAAGTTAATAGCTGGTATAACTAAAACATTTAATGTTGAGCCAAACGACAGAATTCACACTGTCAAGGGTTGGATAACAGATGTGATTGGTGCCCCAATTGATCAGCAGCGATTGATATTTTGTGGCAAGCTATTGGAGGATCATAAGGCAATACGAGATTATAAAATTTATGAGGACTCCACCCTGCACATGGTACTTCGTTTGAGAGGCATGATATCAAATTTCTCTGAATTTGATGAAAAGGATCCACTTAATGCGTTTTTGATGCAAGGAGATGTTACCGGAGTTGAAATCTCAGAACAGCTTTTAAAAGAAAAGAGAAAAACATGTGATTTTGGTTCTAAAATATCAAAATTGAAACTGCATTATACTGGTGATGAAATTTTGAGTGATGAGCAAAGAAGAAAGTTGATCAATCTAGCTGACTTTACGCATTTCTTGCATCAAGTGAAAAAGAAGTCGGAAACTGTTTTTCAGGATATAAAAATCATCATACCCAATGGACTTTTGAATCAAATCATTGAAAGTGTTGGGGTTGAAGATACCTTGAAAAGTCACCACACAGAGACTTCTTGTAATACAAAATTTGTTTTGAGACGCACATCTCCGACACAAGGATGTTTGCCTTGGCATGTTGATGGAGTTTATTCAAATTCTGTTGTCCAATCCACTTTAAATGATGATAAAAGTTTCACTGGTGGAAAATTATGTTATTTCATTGATGACACAGGCTTGTTTATCCTCGTCGTCCTGCTGGAACTTTATCTGTGCATCAGAAAGAAATCATGTTGTCACAAAGATTGTTAAGTGGTGTGCGATATGTTCTCTTTGTGGTTGACTGCAGGAATCATTTAAGTGACTCTGAAGAAAATATTGTGACATTGGACCAGAAAATGTTGGATAAAATGAATGCTGCATTGAAAAGTTCATCAGAATCTGATGAAGAATCCGATGAAGAATCAGATGAGGATGAAGAATCAGACGAGGATGAAGAATTAGATGTTGAATCAGATGAAGATGATGATAAGAATAACAATGAACTCAGAACAGAGGTATACAAAATCTAATTTAGCAGCAAGATCTGAAAATACATTTATTACATTTCAGTGGAACATTGGGCTTTTCCAGAAAAATATTTTGCCCCCACTGTTGAGGATATTGATTTTTCGAAGTATCGAACCCCCTGGATATCCTACTTTATTAGTAAAGACCCCCTGGATATCCACTCTCAAAAATATGCTCAACCCCCTGGATATCCTCTCTTATAAAGATGCTTACACCTGGATATCGTAATTTTTTACTTGAAAAGACACTTTACTCCCTGGATATCTGCTCCCTTGTAGATATTTAACCCCGATAGCCGATAGCCTCAACAGGGGGGGGGGCACAGACTATTTCAGGAAAAGCCCATTAATGGTTAAAATATTTCCAACTTTCAGATTAGAACTGAAAAATCTCTGATCAAACTATGTATTGCTGTTTTAAAAGGTTGTTGTTGGTGGTGAAGAAATTAATGGGGAAGCTGATGACGGAGAAGCTGGTGCAAGAGGTGCAAAACGAGCCAGAAGACACTGAATGATATATATCATGATAGACATTTGTTGTTTCTGATTTTGTTATTTTTGTTCATGAATTTATCGATAAATACAAAACATGTCCCATGGGCTTCACATACTGTTTGTCACTCTCTCAGCCATAGCACTCCTTATTTTTTATGCACTATAAAAATGAACTCAGCTAACTATAGTTCTTTTGTATGTTTCAGACAATATGCAAATATTTGTGAAGACTTTAACTGGTAAAACTTTAGCTTTGAAATGTGATCCAAATTATACAATACATGACTGCCAATGCCAAATACAAGATATGGAAGGTATCCCTCCTTCTGCACAACGTTTAATTTTTACTGGAAAGCAATTGGAAGTTCATCACAAATTGATTGACTATGGTATTAAAAAGGAAGATACTCTGCACTTAGTACTTCGATTGCGAGGGATGATATCCAATTTCTCTGAATACGATGTCACTGACCCTGTAACAGCATTTTTAATGAAAGGTGACATAACTGGAGTTGAAATCTCAGATGAACTTTTAAAAGAGAAAAGGAAATCTATTCCAAACAGTGCGGAATACTCCAAATTGAAGATGGAGTACACTCATGAAAGTATAATGAGTGAAAATCAAAGAAAAAAATTACTCGGTGTGGCTGACTACATTCATTCTTTGCAACAAATTAGAAGAAAACCTCAGCAGGTTTTACAAGATATTAAAATTATATTACCTGATGGTGTGATCAATGAAATTACTCTTGTAAGGTGTATTGAAAAGATTCTGAAAAGTCACCATCCATCAAACTCAGGTTTGAAACTGGTTCTAAGGAGAACATGCCCAACTGAAGGATGTCTACCTTGGCATGTTGATGGAAGTTATTCTCAAGGTGTAGTTCAATACACACTTAACAGTGATAACGAGTACACTGGAGGGAGATTATGTTATTATACTGATGATGTTGGTCTTTTTGTACCGCAGCGATCAGCAGGTACTCTATCTATACATCAAAGAGAAATACATGCAGTCACCAAATTATTGTCAGGTGTACGATATGTCCTTTTTGTTGTTGATGGCACCAATGATTTAGGTGGTTCCGATGCAAATATTGTGAAGTTAAGACCAAAACTCTTGGCAAAAATGAAATCCTCAATGGAACTGTTAGATTGTGATTCAGATGACGAGGTTGGTGAAAACAGCAATATTAATAAAGTATATTTTGTCTTCATTTCAATCAACAAAGTTTAAATAGAATATTTTGGAAGGTTATTTAGCAAAATTTCAAGACTATGTGCTCTAATTTGCTGTGTAGAATCAATTCCTTCTCAAACAAAAAACCTTGCTTTGACCACTGGCATATGACACTCTGCTGCCAGCTATGTACTATCAGATTGAAAAATTGTAAAAGCTTTTACAGCATAGCTGTAGTAATAGTTTCCGAAAGATGTGTCCAAAGTTACATCTCAAACTCTTGTTTAGGACGATGAAAGTGATACGAGAAGTAACAAAAGGGATCAGAAGGAAGACCCAACTCCAAGTCGTGCGAAACGAGCCAGAAAAAACTGATTCTACTTGATTCTACACAACCATTTTTTTATGTTTTACTGTTGACGTTTCTGCTGGATTACTGGGAAACCTCACATTGAAAATACCTGAAAATACTCTGAAACACTATTACCACAGTGGGTGTTGATAACAATCTAAAAATTGTTGTGAGAAGTATGGTTCTACTAGTAGATGTACATTATATTGTCATATTCTCAAGGTGTAGTTCAACACACACTTAACAGCACCAAGGAACTTACTGCAGGGAGATTATGTTATATGCTAATGAAATTTGGTCTAATTGTGCTACATTATTGATTACGTTAGTCTGATTGTGCTGTTATACTGGCAACGTTAGTCTGTTTATACCTCAATGTCCTGAGGTGCAGACACCTTTAATGTACATTGTAGAGAAAAAGTGTTAACTGGGTACATTATTTCCCGTTTGTTGCTCGTAGAGCAAATTATTTGGGGAGAAGGAACGATGCTCATGTTATTATATGGATAAATAAGTCGAAGAATTCTGCAGCAAAGAAGTGATATAGGTGTCTGGGTAGTGTTTGAAACAATGGTGACGTTTTTAGAAAAATCAGTACCTCTTTTAAGCCTTATAGTGTACTGCAAAGGAATGAAAACCAAACTCAAAATGAAATCGTTATGTAATTGTAAATAGGCTTTGAGACCAAGCCAGTCCTTTGTTTATATTTTTGGAGGACAAAACTACAAGTCTAGTAAAAAACTGTTCACTTGTTAACACAAGACCTGGTGTTAACAGCTAGAATGATATATTTATAGTCTAGAATACAAGCTCCATAATCAAAATAAAACATAACACATTTTCATTAACGATATTTAGACCACTTTACGTGTCTTTTTCAAGTTCATGCTCAACGTTGCCAGTATAAAAAGCTCCATAAACAATATTCTTAAGATTTTTAAAATGTACATAGTAAAAAAAGAAAACACTTTATTTACACTTCTTTTGAGATGGTCAACTCTGTATGTAAATTTTTTGAGAACCTCTGTATTCTTAAGAACCTCTGTGTGTTAGGAAATGTTCAAACCCTGCTCCTGGTGTTATTCAAGTAACCAAGAGTATGTAGTGTTTTTGCAAGTTTTCCCTTTTATTGCAATATTGATAACAAGCATAACAATTCTTATTCCTCCATTTCAGTCATAATGCAGATTTTTGTACAAACATTAACAGACAAAATAATAACATTGGAAGTTGAACCAAGCGATACTATAGATAATGTCAAAGCCAAAATTGAAGAAAAGGAGGGTATCAAACCAGACCAACAACGTCTGATTTTTGCAGGCAGACAGCTGGAAGATGGGCGTACGATTTCTGATTATAATATTCAATGTAATATGCAGTTGCACTTAGTACTTCGATTGCGAGGGATGATATCCAATTTCTCTGAATACGATGTCACTGACCCTGTTACAGCATTTTTAATGAAAGGTGACATAAGTGGAGTTGAAATCTCAGATGAACTTTTAAAGGAGAAACGTGAGAGATTTGATGGTGCTGAAACTACAACGTTGAAACTTGAATATACTTGTGACAACATTATGGATAACGGTCAAAGAAAGAAATTGATAGGCGTTGCTGATTACATCCACTCATTGCAACAAATACAAAACAAATCAGGAATTATCTTACAAGATATCAAAATTGTATTTCCTGAAGGTATGTTGAATCAAATTACTGAAAGTGATTCAGTTGAGAATCTTTTGAAAAGTCACCATGTTAGCTCTTATGGAAAGAAATTAGTACTGCGGAGAACAGCGCCCACTGAAGGATGTCTACCCTGGCATGTTGATGGGCCTTACTCTCAAACTGTCGTTCAATACACGCTCAACGATGATAAAGAATTCAGAGGAGGTAGATTGTGTTATTACACAGAGGATGTAGGCCTGCTTGTTCCTCGCCGTCCTACAGGCACCTTGTGTGTACATCATAGAGAGATGCATGCAGTCTCAAAGCTGTTAAGTGGGGTACGATATGTTTTCTTTGTTGTTGATGATATAAATGATTTGGGTGAGCAAACTGGAGCAAATATTATCACATTGGAGCAATCAATCATTGATACAATGACCGCAACTTTAGGGGTGTTAAAGTAATCTCAATCATACGAAAAACTAGGCTACGTCATATCTTCTTAATATTTTTGTTTCCAAAAATATACACGAACCGAACTCGTAGAAATTTTGTTGGCTCTAGAGAGAATCACCCTTCTTGATGGTGAAGTTTCAATCAGAATCTTCATTCTGTGTTGAAGTCTTCTTCTTGTTCAGCTTCACTGACACTTACTCCCTTCACCAATCAGTTTGATTTAGTAATATTTTATATATATTATACCTTTATATTTAGTACAAAAAAAAGTTATTAGTAAATAAGAAATCCAAAATACTACAGTATCAAAAATGGCAGATTTAGTGATATCTGGTCAGGTGCATTGAAGCTTTGTTTACATATTTTGTTTTTATACTTTTTAGCAACAAAAATACAAAAAAAAATACAAAAATAATTCTTCTCCTACGACAAGAATCATAACATCGACAATGGCAGACTTGGTGACTTCTGGACAAATCGTGTTGTTGGTATGGGGTGCATCTCCACCACCATCAAACATGGAGAACTATGTCAACGAATTGAGAACAAAGACTGGTGCAGATGGTTTCGTCCAAGTGGAGAACGCTGAAATGCTCCTGCAATGTAAACTTGATAATTTGTTTTATCTATCTAATCGAAATCTTGTCAGCAAAATTGCTCAGGATCCCGATTTGTTCTTTTAAACTCAAAGACTTAAATATACATGGCTCTTATATTCAGAATTAAACATTTATTTGTCAACAAGTAAACAAATACATTACTGTCAGTTTCACCGTAATGACAGTAATGTATTTCTTTACTTGTTGACAAATAAATGTTTGATTCTAAATCAGCTCTACTTGGTATAGAGCACTTTGCACTACAAAGATTACCTTCATGTTTCTGGCTTTCATATTCATAAATTTAAAACTGTTCTTTCGCTTAAAATATAAAATTTTTATAGCCATAAATTGTTGTTTCAAGTGAAAGTCACAACAAATTGCTGTCTTAGTATTCAAATATTCACCCATGTTGGAATTGAAACAATCGAATGAAACCTTTGAAACTTTGTTTCATTCGTCGATAAAGTGATCAACAATTTTTATTTATCCTTTTTCCTTTACAGCAAAACATGACAAATCCAAATTCGATGCTGTTTTATCAGGGACCATTTCACCAGAAGCAGGCTTCCAACATTCTGATGAAATCTTAGCCGAAATTCTTAAAACATTGAAACCGAATGGACAATTATTCATAAATGATGGGAAAGGTTTGACAGAAGGAGTTTGAATAAATTTTCGTCTGTTTTCCGTTTTAATCCACGTCTTTAAACTTGTTTTTACCTCTTTGATATATCAGCTTCTTTAACCATAGTCATGTATCCTCAACTTGTTCATTTTTCAAAAATAATAATTTTTTGAGCGTGTTTTTTTGATGGGGACGAGATTTTGCATCTCAAACAATATTGATTAGAACAATTTTAGCCGATTAGACTTCTGGAACCCTCAGATTTTGTTGATCAAACTTATTTGGCCTATGCATGATGCAAATGATACTGGAGTTGAGCCCAGTACGGTTCGCACGTTCGACTGTTAAGAATAGCACTGCCTTAATATTGACAACAAAAATTCTATTCAACTCAACCTTTTTCCCTATAAAAACATAAACAAAATTACATAAAACAAAATGATTGTGTTACTTAGCTGTTAGAAGTAAATTCTTCCAGTGTTTTTATACGTATTTTTTCTTTCTATTTTCTACAGATCGGCCGTTGGATAAATTGAAGTCCACTCTCACGATGACCGGCTATACTACCATACAAATTGTATTCTTGTTTTTTTATATTAGCGTGATTATGTATCGGAGATATTCTACGGCTACGGTTGCGGGGCTGCCCATACGGGTCGTCACCAAAGGCGACATGTCGTTGTCTACTTTGCTCTGTACGGGAAAAACACCAAAACACCGTCTAAGCAAAGTCGACATAATGCCGTACGTCAAATATCGAACTTGCTTTCACCCGCCATTACTTGCCTTACTCGCCATTTCCCTCGCCACTTTAGCCGTAGCCGTAGAGAATTCCAGATACATAATCTCGCTATTACTTTCCAGTTCTACGTTTTGTTTTTATTGCTATCTAAAAGTTAGCCCGAGCGATATAACTTTTTATCGTCAACATGAAAAATATGAGAATCTAACTGGCTAATAGAGAAGCGATGTTTCCCGTATTTCAACAAAGGCTCGGAAAAAATTAGAACTCGAAAAATATATCCCATATTATTATATACCTGTAGGCAAAAACAGCCATTGAATAATTCCTGATATACCATGGCTATTATACCACGGTAGAATTTTTTTTCACATTTTGCATTCAAAGTTTGATTTTTTTGTCGCTCTTGTTGTTATCAAAGAAATTCATTAAAAAAAATCTATTGTGAATTTCATGAACAATTTTATGACTCAAAGTAATTAAGAAAATCATTAAAAAAGAAAAATAATTCGAACGTTCGATTATGGGAGTGTTTTATGTGAAACGTTCGACTATTGACATAATTAATGTTTTTTGGTTTTTGCCTCTAGGTATATAATAAAACATATATTCAATAGGTTTTCGTTGGTTATTGGATTTATTAACCCTCGGTGATGTATATTCAACTCGGCTCCGCCTCATTGAATATTACATCACCTCGGGTTAATAAATCTCAATAACCAACTTTTACCCATTGAATATCTGCTTATTGTACTCTGTATTGTCCTTGCAATAACTATTACATATAATTTGAGTTTACAAAATATATCATTGTCCAAAGTTTATTTATTGGATCGTTTGATATCAACTCTCATTGTGTATTTTGTATAAATCAAAAACGTAAAATCACATTTTCTTCTAACAATATTTCGATCTTTGCAGAACTTTATCAAGTTTTTTTTTTGATTCATTGATCCACGTAAATCTTTGTCTTTTAATGTTCGATCTATATTTTGTATACTTACTTTCCAGAAAGAAAACTCAACATCGTCAGATTATCAGGTACTTCATTGTGGAGAATCATTTTTTGAAATTATTTTTTACTTCTAGGAAGTATTCTCTATTTTCCAATAAGGTTAAAAAAAATAATTCTTTCAAAAATTACAAAATACCAACTTTAACCCTTTAACTGCCGTTCGTGTTTTTTAAGGTTCGACCTATTTGCCACGGAAAAAAAAGAAGGTTCGACCTATTCGCCAGATATCGGCATATGTCGACAAAAGCAGCCACAGAGATTACCATCACATTTTAGCTTTATTTTCTGAAAAATATAAGAAATAAAAGTGATATATGTTTACTTTAAGTGAAATATTTCCATATTGTACGAGCAAATGTCTGATAACTGGTTTATCGGTGACCCAAAAAATGCACTTTTTGTGTTGGAGGGCACTTTTGTAGCAAAGTGACGTTAGATTGCTTCTACCGCTACAATGCAACAACATCTTTTCGTCAATTTATATTTTGTACATGTAAAATACAAGATATATTGTACTCTTTTTAACCAATCAGATTGCAGATATTTTTTGGATTGCCGATAAGTATAATTATGAAAAACATCTTTGAAACATATTTTAATTATTCAAACTGTGCTATTTAATGAAATCTAGTTCAAAATCAAACTACCAATGAACTTAAAGAAAAAACCTCTGGCAAATAAGTCGGGATCTCTCAGCGGCACTGAAAGGGTTAAAGATGGTTTAAAACAGTTTTTTGAGTGTTAGATTTTCTTCGAAACTTTGTAAGCTTTAAAAATATATTCTCTTTTTCACAGATCAAATGTCAGAAACCAAATTTCGAAGTTGGAAAATCAAACAAACTCTCATTTGCTAAAAAAAGTATGAACATACACATTTCTTATAAGAAAAAACTATGTAAGAACAAAGGCTTCGATAGCCGAAATATCAAGAATAAGATAAGAACAATTTAAGGCTTTTTGGACACTAAAACACCCAGTTTGTTAGTAAAATAACAAAAGCACTGAAAATAAGAACATGTTAAGAACATTTTTAAGCCTTATAACTCAAAATATTAATTAATGTTAAAGTTTTCCTCGAAAGGAAATTGAACCTTTTTTGAATCCGTCCTCCTTCTTCTTAAGGATCTCCAACTAAAAGGTGTTAAACTTTTCTAATCCTAATAGGATCAGATGAAGCTGATTCAGTCCTCCTAAAGCTAGACAGGATACCCGTTCTGTATTTTTATAATCTGATGTATACAGGACGGGTATGACCTGTGAGGCAGATTTCTGCCTCAAAAACTTGACAGTGGAAAATTCGAATTTAGCGCTGTCCTCACTTACTAAAATAAAAACCAAATTTCGGAAGTTGCGCTCTCTCTAAGAAAGTGTGACCAGTAAAAGAATAACAAAATTTGATTGGCTATGTTTTCAACCGTTATTAGGATCTGGGAAATTCAAACTCTCAGCCCATTCCATGCTATATATTTCGCCATCAGCATATAGAATAAGAAATCATAGCATGGATCTGCAGGCTATCCTAAAGCAGAATGAAACCAATTATTCTTCATTTTTTGCACTTTTCAGCTCAAAACAAAGATGTTGTCAGCATATGGACGTTATCAGCAAACGATACAAATGATGAAAATGTGGTAAATAAAAAATCATTTGGTATTGTTCATAATTGATAGATTGATTCAGTTGTTTCTCATTTGCATACTTTAGATTAGATCAAAGGTACTCTTTGAAGCCCAAGAGCCTGTAAGAACTTAGGCTACGTCGTATCTATCTCGTTCCCAGCGTAAAACTCTTACTAGAGTAAGGCCTAAAAGCCTGAATCTTTCTTTTTTGTAGACTAGTTTAGAACCCAGGTATCAAATGAGTGTAAAGATAGCTTTGTAGATCTACATTGTCCACTCGATCTGAGCCAAGTTCAGCCTACCCTTAACAGTGCAGATCATAGCATAAAAGGAGAGCATAGCATAAAGGTTCAACTTCCAGCCCGGTTTTATCATAGACTCATAAAGATAATTTTAAAGCCTCCTTTCTGGTTGATATGAGTAAGCAAGTAAGTAAGTAAGTCTGCGACCGCAGTCGGAGGCGACCCGAAGGCTTCTCTTTCGATAGCTGTCCACCCGAAGGTAGGAGAGGGCGCCACTTTTTCTCCCTGGATTTCTCCACTTACTCTTGATCCTTCTCTTAATTGCTGAGAATCAAGCAGAGAGGCATCAAGTACCATTTTGAGAATCTTTGGTTGAACCCACAACCTTGTGAACCGGATGCTCTACCACCGGTTGAAATGTTTTTTTATGATCTTCATTCATAGGCAATCATTGATTCTGACGCACTGTTAGACGAGAACGATTTGAAAAAACCTGATCTTTCTGGAATCATAAGTATACAACTTGAAAATACTTTTTTCAACCAAACACCAGCTTGCACACAACGTTATTTTAACGTTTATCTAACGTTCACAACGTCCATACAACGTCAGATTAACGTTGTGTCCCAGCTGGGACAGGATTGATACAATCAAACACTTTTTCCTCGTTCTGTAAAAATTGCAATCTTTTGAAAATCGCTATTTGAATTCCAAAAAACACAGATTTCAATTTTCTTTTCGTTTCAATCTTTGTCTTTGTAATTGTTTGTCATATTGTCGAAAATTTTTAACTACTTAAATACTGTTTCCTTCTTTCCTAGCTGATTGTGGTACAAGCAAATCTGGTAAACGAAAAGCTTGCAAAGGATGGTATGTACGGATTTTTGAATTAGCACCTGTTGTAAGCTTTTAATACGAGGCATTCTAATTTTCCATTATATAATTAACAAATTCTTTTTACAAATAAAAATCATCAATTAAAACATGGAATTTAAAGTGTTGATAATTAATTATCTGTCGGAGCACTCTTTATTGTGGTATAAGAAATTATTAAGCAATATTAAGACATGTTTAATTTTTATGTAGCTGTGCAGCACATGTTTGGCTAAGTTATGTAATTTCCGCCATTATGGTAGCAAGCGTTCGATTCGCGTAAAGGAATCGCCTCTACAGATTCGAATGCGTGTTTCAGTTTTCGTGGTGGAAATTACGTAACCTAAAAAACAAAACATAAGTCTCGACACCTCTTTTTTGTGCTAGTTCTACTCCGACTCTACTAATGGAAGAGAGTACTTTTTGTTTGAGTGAAAAATCTGTAAGAGCATGTAATGGCTTGTCAGCAAAATGTACAAAGGCTCTAGCTTGTGGAGACCTTGGCTTAAATTTTCAGCCTTAAAGTTGCCAAAATGATGTTTTTTCTCTGAAAAGATACCCATGAAGAAGTAGGATATCCTACTTAAGAGTAGTTTTCAAAAACTACTTCATTCTCCATTATTTTCCAAAAACTATTTAATTCTTCATTATTTTTCAGCTCTTGTGGGTTAAAAGAAGAATTATCCGGTGAAGCTGCACCTGCCGTCAAATCTGCTTGTGGAAGTGTAAGGAAAAATATAATGTAGGCGGTTTCTACGTGACAGAGAGCTAACCTAATCTAAAGTTAAACTATTTCAAACTTCGTAGAAGGGCAATATCGACTTAAAAGTCTTTGTCTTTTTATATTGTTTTTTTTGAGAGCTTTGGTATAATTTTTTTTTATAAAAGATGTCACAGGTCTTAAGGGTTTGCCCCTGCTATTAAGAAATAAATAACGAGATTGCCAATTATTATCTTGAATGATCATTACATCCAGACTAATCTACTCTTCCTACCATTATATATCCATTTTTATGTTTTAGTGTTACCTTGGAGACGCATTCCGTTGTGCAAGCTGTCCGTATCTTGGCATGCCTCCTTTCAAATCTGGTGAACAAATTACGTTATCTGATCGCCAGTTGCAGCCGGATGTTTATTGATGTTCTAAAGGCTTTTGTTTCGTAAAATATCTCTCATTGCTGTTGGTGTGGGATACCGGTGGCTTTTTTGGTTTGGTACATTCGAGCCCTGGAACAGAGGTCGATATGACTGTGTGGCTCTTTGCCATAGCTAATAAAAGATAACCTATTGAATGTCTTTTTTCATACCAAATTTTGATTCAGTAGCAACAAAATAAGTTTATCAAATGGCTTCTTGTTTAATTTTCGCAGTGTCTTGTTAGGGAATTTAGATTATCAATTAAGCTTACCTTGTCTTTTGGTGAATTTCAAGCAAACGATGGAAAAATATCACTGATTTTTTAAAGCTTTTTGATTTTTATATTTATGTGTATTTTGTTTTGTAAAAGAAAAATCGAAATTTACAACATCGCTAACATGTTCTTTTCACTTTTACAAAGTTTATAAAATTTATTTCAGCAGCCCTAAAATAGATAATTTTGCTGAGGCTCGTGAAATTTCTCATTTTATAACGATTTTTGCATAACTTTTATTGATTTGCTCCGATTTGCTCCGTGCCTATAATAATAGGCAGTGTTACAATTACCCTCTTCATCATGTACCGATACGACTTTCTTCCCTTGGAGGTTTCATTTCTTCATTTTGTATATTCATGATATGCACCATTGCAATCTCTTCCACGGACCCAGCAGCTAATTAATTGAAAGTGACGTAAAATCAGTCAAAAAGTTACTTGCAACTAAATCTGCGGTTGGGTCCGTGGAAGACATTGCAATGGTGCATATCATGATTTGTTGTATATAGTTGCGAATAAGCTTGATTTGTATAATTTTTCGTTTATTCTTCCCTTACTTACATATCATTATTTCTTTTTTTAGAAAATAATAAATACATTACACAAAAAAAAACAAATCAAAAACAATAACAACATATCAACATAAAATATAAAAAAACATATAAAGCATGGATGTTGGGGAACTTCTTAAATATCAGGTACTTATATAATTACATCTGATTCAAATGATATTTTTCTATGTAACTTTAATGTGAAAAAGTCTCGTGGTTTTAGTATTTGATTACAGAGATAGAATCTGCTTTGATATAAAATAAATGATAATACACTTTGGTGAGATCGACTCATCTTCTTACCGTATGTTGGTGTATTTTTACACTCTTCATCTAATTTATGATATCCTTTGTTAGAGTTAAGAATAATAGGAAAGTCGGAATCGCCGATGGAAACTTGATTTCTTTTCTTAGCGATCAGAGAGGAAAAAATGTTTTGTCTATATCAGTGATTCCGACCTTCCTATTATTCCTATCTGTGAAGGCGTGGCAATTATAAGAATTCTAATTTTTATAGGATGTTGACATTAGACCAACTTTACGGTGTCTCTTCCTACTAAAGTTGAAGTTTACTTTATTTTTTATCATTTATAGCCACCAACAGCTGGAAATAAACGTACGCGTGCTCCCGCGGCGTTCGAGAAGCGACCGCGTTCCAAGAAAATCAAAGAATCAGAAATAGACGAAGGAGGTGGTTATCAGTTCAAAAAGATTTTGAAGAAACCGGACAATACACATGCGCAAGAACGAAGACCACAAGTAGAAAAAGAGGTATGTGAACTTCTTCGAAATTTGGAAAGTTTTTGAAAATTATGAAAAAGATTGATGAAATTTTCTTGTAGCGTCGACCTATTTGTGGACATTCGAATATTCTCCGGTTAAAAAAAATTTAAAAATTCCATTATTATTGCAGGTGGCACAGCATCGCCAAGAGACGATACAAAGGCGAGGGGATGGTCCAATCACAGAAGATGATAAAGAAAAGTTACTTGCTCTCGTCGAAAATGATGATGAGGTGTGTGATAAATTATTTTCACAAGTACATTACTAAAATTACGAGCCGTGTTGAAGTTCGTGGTCAATGATTTCCACGAGTATGTTGCTAAAATGATGTTTGTGGTGAATGATTTTTAGGAGTAGATTGCTTGAATGATGAGGTATGTGGTAAATGATTTTCATTAGAATATGCTTAAATGTTGAGGTATATGGAAAATGATTTTCACGAGTATGTTGCTAAAATGATGTTTGTGGTGAATGATTTTCACGAGTAGATTGCTTGATTGATTAGGTATGTGGTAAATGATTTTCACAAGTAGATTGCTTAAATGATGAGGTGTGTGGTAAATGATTTTCACGAGTGGATTGATTAAATGATGAGTTGTGTAGCAAATGATTTTCACGAGTAGATTGCTTGAATGATTAGGTGTGTGGTAAATGATTTTCAGAAGTAGATTTCTTAAATGATTAGGTATGTGGTAAATGATTTTTACGAGTAGATTGCTTAAATGATGAAGTATATGGAAAATGATTTTCACGAGTAGATTGCTTGATTGATTAGGTATGTGGTAAATGATTTTCACGAGTACATAGATTGCTTAAATGATGAGGTTTGTGGTAAATGATTTTCACGAGTACATAGATTGCTTAAATGATTAGGTATATGGAAAATGATTTTCACGAGTAGACTGCTTGAATGATAAGGTATGTGGTAAATGATTTTCACGAGTAGATTGCTTAAATGATGAGGTATGTGGTAAATGATTTTCACGAGTAGATTGCTTAAATGATGAGGTATGTGGTAAATGATTTTCACGAGTAGATTGCTTAAATGATGAGGTATGTTATACAATGATTTTCACGAGGAGGTTGCTTAAATGATTAGGTTTGTGGTAAATGATTTTCACGAGTAGATCGCTTAAATGATTAGGTTTGTGGTAAATGATTTTCACGAGTAGATCGCTTAAATGATCAGGTATGGGGTAAATGATTTTCACGAGTAGATTGCTTAAATGATCAGGTATTTGGTAAATGATTTTCACGAGTAGATTGCTTAAAAGATTAGGTATACGGTAAATGATTTTCATGAGTAGATTGCTTGAATGATGAGGTGTGTTGTAAATAATTTTCACGAGTAGATTGCTTAAATGATGAAGTATGTGGTAAATGATTTTCACGAGTATATTGCTTAAATAATGAGACGAGTAGATTGCTTAGATGATCAGGTACGTGGTAAATTATTTTCATGAGTAGATTGCTTGAATGACGAAGTGTGTGGTAAATGATTTTCACAAATAGATCGCTTGAATGATGAGGTGTGTGGTAAATGATTTTCACGAGTAGATCGCTTAAATGATGAAGTATGTGGTAAATGATTTTCGCGAGTAGATTGCTTGAATTATGAGGTGTTTTTTGTAAATAATTTTCACGAGTTGATAGCTTGAATTATGAAGTATGTGGTAAATGATTTTCACGAGTAGATTGCTTGAATTATGAGGTGTTTTTTGTAAATAATCTTCACGAGTAGATTGATTGAATGATGAGGTATGTGGTAAATGATTTCACTAGTAGATTGCTTAAATTTATGAGGTGCGTGGTAAATGATTTTCACAAATAGATTGCTTGAATGATGAGGTGTGTGGTAAATAATCCTCACGAGTAGATTGCTTAAATAATGAGGTATGTGGTAAATGATTTTCACGAGTGGATTTGATCAAATGACGCGAATGGCGAATGGCGAGGCACGTGTTAAGATGATAAATTCAAATGATAAAGAACGATCTTTTATCTTTTATTCTTCAGGGAGAAGCAGTGGATGAGGCAACCATCAAAAAACATATTTTGAGTTTCGAAAAGAAAGTCACTAAAAACCAAGAAATGCGAATCAAATTTGTTGACCAACCTAACAGGTTTGATGAAAACACGACATACTGTCAATTTGTTACAATTTAGTCCTTATGTTCAGCTATCTTCTTTATCACGTATATTACTTTTATATTATTAATTTCGCTTAGCGAAAGTATTACGATAGCCTTCCGTGTATGTGGCGAGACATTTTTTGGGGCGCAAAGTATGGCGTGGGCGTTTGGCTGCGGGCGTACTACGGCCAATATTCTAAAGGTGGACTCACTCACAAAGATAAAAAGTGATAAAAAACAGGGCTTTTCTTAATAAATAAAATACGCTAGTGCAAGAAGTGTAACCAAGTTTTTGTAAACAAACTTTTTAAATGGCTGCTTGATTATTATTGCACATGCTTTTGAAACTTGCTGCTGCTGTATAAATTTTAATCATGTTTTCTGGTCCTTTGTAGAGTGTTTAAAGAGGTTTAATATTTGTTTACTACTAAGTATAATTTTATGTTTGTGTAGTTAGTGAATGCACCAATAAATTGATCATGCTCAGTAAGTAGGAGTTAATTTTCCACAACAAACAACAACATTATTAACTCTCTCTTCTCTTCTTCTCCAAAACTACAAACAGCACAGGTATGATCTTGTTTTCCTTTTTTCACCAGATAGTTATGTGTTAATAGTGAAACCAGTTGTGACAAACAGTCAGTTTTAGCAAGTACCGTGAAGTCGGGTAACTTGCATCAGTGGAGGCTAACTTGCATAGCCATCAAATGACTGACCAATCAAAGCAGCAAAATTTCAAAACAAAATGAACTATGCAGCTCCACTTGCAGCTCTAGCCTACCATTTTTGTTTTGATTTAACTTTGTATTTTAATGACCAAACGGGTCATTCATTTGAAGGCTATGCCATGTTAGCCTCCACTGTGCACTGATGCAAGTTACCCGATCTCACGGTATTTCTTAGAAATCATGTCAATTAAAATTCAGCAATCATTTTTGTATAATCGAAACGACCCTGCCTAGACACTGCCATACATTGTCATTGTACGGTGATTTACGGTGGGTAAGGTGGGGTGTACAGTACAGCAGATTTCAAATTAACCTATTTTCACCGCCGTACAAAGGACATTTAGATCCAGCCCCACCGTACACCACCGCACAATGTACAGCGGTCCATCGTTAATGATGACAGTTTTTTATCTGATGAAGTTTGATTGGTGTTCGATGAGTTTGGTTATTAAAAGTTCCAGCTTTTCCTCCCCAATGGGATGATAGATATTGGCTCGCTCTTTAAGCTTTAGTGCGGGCGTCTGCTAATAAGCCGTCGGAATGTAAAAAGAATGGGCAACAAGGTAATAAATCAAACTAATCGAGCTTCAATCCAACTTCACCGATCTTGATACACCTCTTGCTAATTAGGATTTTAATTTTGAATCATGGTACCGTTGTTTGTATAAGATTCCCATTTCCGCACTAAGATTCTTGTTACTTTTCTGGAATCTTCCCCCTATATATTTTTCATGGGATGAAGGGCAAGAGACTGGGGAGGGTTTGTTTAATGGGATGCAGTTTAAAGCAGTTATAAAGGAGTCAAAGTTTAATCTCAAGGAGTATTATTTCTTTAAAGCTTAATAAAGTTGGCTAGTTAATACCCTGCAATTTTCTAGTCCAGAAGCTGGAGCTCAACTACTCAACTGCTTTTTGCCTTTAATGGGCTCTTCCAGCCAATGTCTGAACATGGGGTCGGAGGATATAGTGTCTGGAGCGGGGGGTTGTGAAAAATCTACAAAACTTGCCCTGTCCTGGGGGGGGGGTAAACTTGCTCTCGACGGGATCAACTGATGCTTGTCCGAGGCGGGGGGGGGGTTAGACCTGCTGTCCGGGGGATCAAAAGTCACAATGTTCAGAGGGGGGATTTCCAAAAAATGTTATATCCTTCACCCCCCCATATTCAATTTTTTTCTGGAAAAGTCCAATGATCTTGATGGTGGTGGGCCATCATTCATATCAGAAAGCGAAGATAGTATACAACAGATTTTTCTAACTAGCCATTTTTCTCAATTTTAGATAAATTCTACTGTTTATAGAAAGAAGTAGATATAAACTTTGCGCAAGTAAAAGAAGTCTTTATCACAAGTTCCTTCAAAGCACAAAATGAGGGTTCTGGCATCAAAGAATGAAAAGTTCATTTTTTCTTCTTCATTTTCAAAAAAATTTAAAATTATTTTTCTCAAGTATATTGCAGTTCTGAATTATTCTGAATTGAAAGATTTTGTTTACGCTTTATAGAATGGAATTCTTTAGTCGCATTTTTTAAGGAATCTTTTTTTTAATGGATTGAGATTTTTCATTAAAAAAACATAATATCTATGACCTGTGTGTACAATACATTGTGTATATTTTGTGTAACGCTTCATTCAAAATGCATAATGCTGCAGGAGTCACGTTTCACGCGTCTTCGTCGTTGATGTTCAAGTGTTATGCGAAATTTTCGACTTTAAGTCGTCTTGTTTTTATTAAGTTCAGTTTCTATTTCTATTGACTCACTCGACGGTAAAAAATGATTTCAGCAAATTTCAGGTGCCTTGTCCGAAGATTTTGTTTTTTAGATCTTTGGACTCTTCCTTGTCTTAAATAATAGACAAGAGTGGGAGTTTCATTTCTTTCTATATTTTCTTTCCAGATTTATGGAATCAGAGCTTGAACTACACGAGGAGATACAAAAACTACATGTTTTAGCGACTGTTCCAGAGTATTACGATATCTTTGTGCGCTTGAATTCGGTCGCGACTTGTCTCAACCTTATGAATCATGAAAATTCTGGTAATCTATCCATTTTTCTCATTTTGTCCTTAACCCTATTCGTACTAGGGGGACTGTTTCTGTTCGGGGTTGAAACTAATGTTAATAGCTCCTGAAATAGTAGAGCTTTTTGTATGAAATCTTTTGCATATTCCTCATTTTTAGGTAGCTTCAAAATAAGAAAAAAGCGTATAAAAAATGAACGAGTTTTCGCATGATCTGTAAATTAATTCACAACCATTTTGATTTGAGCGTCATTTAGAAGTGTTCATCATATCATGGATTTGCAATAATTATCTATAATAATTCCTTCATCATAGGTTAAGGTTGAAAACTACATAGAACTTGTAGATCTTAAGCTTTTAATTTTCTTCTTCTTCATTGCAACCATCTCATTAAATTTACTCGTTAAAGTCACTCACCGGTCCGTAACTTCCAATCTTTAAAAATATTTTGATTACAAATAGATCTCAATAGACCTTTTCATAAATTTCGTTACGATCATCACTAGACAGGAACCCGTCTGCGTATTTTTTTAAAATCTGATGAATACTTGACGGGTCAGAGCTGTGAGTCCGATTTTGGCCTCAAAAAAATTACAGTGGGAAATTCGAATTTAGCGCTGTCCTCACTAACTAAAATAAAAACCAAATTTCGGAAGTTGCGCTTTCTTTAAGAAAGTGTGACCAGTGAAACAATAAGAGGATTTGATTGGCTGTGTTTTCAACCGTTATTAGGATATGAGAAATTCAAACTGTCAGCCCATACCATGCTATATATTTCGCCATCAGTATATAGAATAAGAAATCATAGCATGGATCTCCAGGCTAGATCATCACTTGCCTCGTTTTGAAATTATTATCATTAACTCTCAGCGGATTTTATCAAAACTACTTCCTATTCATAAAAAAATCATTTAATGTCTCAAGAGACATAATCACCACATATGTGGAAATTGTTTGAATCTAGGTAAGTGATGTTCGTGCCGTAATTTATGAAAAGGTCTATTCATCTTTTTATCGGACAGGGTCAAAAAACAGGGCGGCATGGGTCGCGGTACTCTGTACCAGAGTGTATCTCACGTTTATCGCTTCGTAGTACACTATGTGTGCATTGTCTGTTTGATAAAAATTCCCGTACGGAGACCTCAGCGAAGAAGTACGATTTATAAATAGTAACACTTCTCTCATCGAATCCCCTCTCCAACCAACACTCCATCGTAGCGGTCGGTTTGAAAAAACTCAAATAAGAAAAGATAATGACAACAGACCCTCAGCCTATACTAGACGTCACCCGCGCTTTTTTTACGCAATTAACGAGATGAAAAATCCCGGTTTTTAGTGAAGTGCTCGCTAACAGACCCTCTACGGCAATGAACTTTCAAATGCCATAGATACTGGGTCTGTGTACAGACATGGGTCGCGGCGCTTCTAGGTCCAAACATACCGGCACAGGACCGGCGACTTGCATTTATTGAGTCAATAAAATATGTGAACTTTCTACAAAACTTACAAAAGTTTCTTCACTTTTCTTTACCTTCTTTTTCTTCATTGCAGACATTTCAATAGGGATCGTAGATTTGTTACAAGAACTGACAGATATTGACACGTTGAATGAAAGTGAAGATGAAGCAAACATTTTGGTCGACGCACTGGTATCTTAACTTTCTTGTTTAAAAAAGTAGTTTACTTTATTCTGTACCAGCAGAGCGTGTCTCATGTTTATCGCTTCGCAGTACACTCTGTGCGCATTGTCTGTTTGATAAAAAACCTCCCGTACGGAGACCTCTGCGATGAAGTATAATTTATAAATAGCAACACTACGCTCATCTTCTCCCCTGAATTGCAGCGGCCGGTTTGAAAAATCACAAATGAGGAAAGACAATGACAACAGACCCTCTACGGCAATGAATTTTGAAATTAGCTGTATATACTGGGTCTGTGTACAGACAATTTTTACTTGGGTGAATCTGGAATAGTACCCTGTTTTATTTATGACCAGTTTTCAAACTTAAGGGATTTAAGGGGACTAATCTGCATAATATTATATTTATCCACCTTTAAGCCTTTTTTATTTTTTACCTTTTTAACGGGCGCACAAAATACACTTCAAATTCAATCCAAAGATAGTCTATTGTTCCATTGCAAATTATATTGAGTTTCAAATGTCAGGCATATAATAAAATCCGTCCTTTTCCATTTTTTTAGTTGAAAGGTCAGTTGGTCACAGTTTTATTGCAAAATCTTCACCGTTTGGATGAGCGAGTCAAAGAAGATGCTGATGGAGTCCATAATACTCTGGGTGAGCGAGATAAAATCATTTACGTTTATCCTCTATGGAAATGCTTTATTAAAGATTTTGTCGTTAAGTAACTGTAGCTAACCATGTTAGTGTAACCTGAGATCAGATTGTGATTATTTTATGCCCACCACGGTGAAACTATAAAGGGATGTGTGAAAACATATTTAATCTGACGAACATGCTATCTCAAAATCGTAACAACCGCGTTCATCTAAAAGGACTGGGAATAACAACAAAATTGCGTGATTGTGACTATGACTAGGGCGCCGTTTCAGGGAAATTTAGTTTTTGACTTTCCGGTGCACAACAAGATTCTTGTTGTAGAACTTTCCGCGGGAAGGCTATTTTGCTCGAAGATCATTAATTTTCAAGCGCCTTCAGAGGTTTATGCGTAAGAAAATTAAAGAAAACGACCATCTGTTATCAGGTTATGTTAGTGCGCCCTTAAACGCCTTGAGCTGATCCTATATATCACAGCCTTCCTTTAAAATCTATGTTAGAAAAACTCCCATTCAGTTTTTCGTTTACCCTCCCTCTCAAATCTTTTACGATTTCCAATTCGAGTAGAAAATATATTGATTATTCCTTAAGAATCTTTGATCTTTTATAAATTCCTGTTTTCAGTCAGCCCCGGTAACTCTTCAAATCGGTTCGACGATTTTTTCCATCCACCGAAGACAACTTTGAGTTTGAATTTTGATTGCAAATTATTAGCGCGCGAAAACAATCTTTGAATTTCTTCAATTTAATTTTTAAGCCATCATCGAAAATATAGCTGAATTTCGACCAGAAGTATGTGTGACTGCTGGCCAACAAGGACTTTTGACGTGGCTGCTGAAACGATTAAAAGTATTTTTTTCAAATTTTATTGTGTTTAACCCAAGTCAAAGTTTTCTATTCTACTTGATGAAAACATATGATCGAAATAGAGTACCCCCCCACCTAACTCTTTGATTTTGATAACGAACGACGCACCGGGTACGGCAGGTACGGCGTAACAGATATTTCACAAAATTTCCCGAAATTTTCCTCTTCGTCGGTAAAATGGCTTAAATTTCCTTATTCCCTGTACCTGGTTTAAAAAGCTTCCGCGGTGCTCGTATTGGTTTTAAAATATCAATACTTTTCAACTACTAAAGGGTGTGACATTTCCCAAAGTTTAGTTTTTTATGTTTTCTTACTTATCAGGAAGATTCCCTTCTTTTAGTTGTCGAAAAACAACCATCTCCCTTCCAAGCTAACAATAATTCTTTCCAAATCTCACGGGGAAAAGGAAAAAGGGAACTGTGGTAATTGAGGAGAAATTCTACTTTGAATACTTCAGTATATTGTCTTCAATTACCGTAATTCAAAATCTCCAATGTTTATTAATCTCTAATTAAATCCTGCTTCGATTAAATATTCATTCAGATCACTTTGTTCACCTCATTCACTGTTGGGAAAAAAGCAGTATGCAATACACGTTTTTTTCCACAAGAACAAACCTTATAAGAATGGATATAAGGCTTCGGAGGCCAAAACATTAAGAACAAGTTAAGAACATTATTTTAAGGCTTCGCAGACTCGAACGATAAACATCCAATCTCTTAGGTAATCTCACAAAAACACAATAACATTTAAATTACAAATAAGAACATTTTAAGAACGCTTTCAGGCTAAAGAACATTTAGAGGCTTCAAAAATATTATATAGATATTCTTTTAAAAAGATTTTAGGGTATTTAAGGGCTCTGACCATAGTCCAAAAATTGATTTTGGTATTTGAACATAAAAGTTATATTTCAGGTTCCTTAACACTTTTAACAAAGAATTGCCTTTATAAATTGCTTTTTAATCGAATCCCTTAAGAGTAATTAAGAATTTAATTGCAAAAATGACGTTATGAACTTTAAAAAGATGTTAATAATACGTTGCATCACCCTCTTTTACAAAAAATGCTTAGTTTTAATGGGTAATTAACTTTTTTGTTTCAAAATTTCTTTACACTGTCCGCAAAGAATTGAACTATTTTAAATTTTGCGGAAAATTTTTCTACAAAAATGTGTCAAAAGTTATGACTGTTTTTTTAAGCAAAATCCAGAAAAAAAATTTATGAAAAACCACTATTTTGAAGATTTCGAGACAAAGAAGCATTTACAAAAATTTTCCGCAAAAATTTTTATTGTTCGGTAAAAAATACACCATCTACTGCGAAAAAATTTTCAAAATGTTTTTTCTTCGCCGAAACTAAGCTCTTCAAAGTTGAAATACTCTTCCTCACAAAAGTCTTCATTTTCTTCTTCATCAAATTTTTTTCAATGCAATTTTTGAATTTTCAGATTCAAGAATAGTTTGTCTAACAGAAAATGTATAACATGCCATAGTTTTGTTGGTTACATCAGTCAGAAAACACATTTTAAACACGGCAATTATGAAAAATTCGCTATGGTCAGAGCCCTTAAAATGTTTTGAAGACAATTAGTATTTATGTCTTTTGCAATATATTCCCTAAAAAGTAACAAAGTGAATGTCAAAATCACTGAATAATTAAAAGAAAAGTAACTCTCTACAAATATCGGTCTCAAATTCAAACTCAAGAAGAAAGAACAAGAATACTGAAATAAAATTGAAAAACATTTAGAGGAATAACATGTTCAAAAGAAGCATGGCGCCAAGTAGAAGATAAAGCAATCCAAGCGAGAAGGTACAGATCTGTTCAGAGTGACATTTGAAATGAATGGAGCAAATGCCCGCAAATGGCATGGTTGTGAGTTCGAGTCTCGCCGGATGGTTTTCCAACGGTTCTGGTGGCTGGTCAGAAGACAACACAAGAGCGATTGTATTCACTTCATTGTAATACATAAGGGCAATATTCATGATGAAATGAATGGATTCTCGATAAACAGCATTTTGCTTGGATTCACAGTAATAACTCTCCATTGCACTGGCGCCGGCTTCTTACTCAAAACAAACCGTAATATGACGGAAAACATTGAAGTGTTTAGTATGTCTTTATCGTCCATTGTACTTTATAGCTTGTTCATCTGCGGTACTATATTCGGGACTTACCATCCTGATTTTTTAAAAGTACAAAAATATTTATTTTACATGGATAGCCCAGTAATCTAGGATTTTTAGGCAGTCTTTCGATTGTTTTCACGGGGTCCACAGCCAGCTGGCTCGGCTGTCTACGAACTGAACGTAACATTAGAAGGAGCGGGGATTCGAACTGCGGATCCCTGGTTTGAGACGCTGACGCCTTTGACCACTTGGCCATCGCTCCATAAATTTGCCAGCAACTACCGAAATTTGCCAGCACCCATACAAGGTTTCAAACCAATTTCCTTATCACGTGCTTTGCAGCAATCATCTCTTTAACTTTTCAAAGATTTTTGGCAGTCAAGCTACACTTGCGTTACGAGACGTCCTGGATGTTCATCAACCGGGTACGGATCATTATAGCATCGTGGGTTCTGGCAATCATATTATCTTTTACGTCGCTGGTTCTCATTTACGTCACCGAAATTCATTCCCAAGTCTGGGAAATGAACATCGCCGTCTTCCCTACAGTATGTTTGGTAGCCACAAATATGATTTTCTTCGCAGTTTACACCTATATTTACATCAAATTCAAACGTGCACGTCAGGAGACAAGGAATGCAGTATATGGCGGCCGGAACAAAGCGAAATTCTTCACGCCTGTTATCCTGTGTGGATCATTTTTCATCTTTAGTACACGTTTTTCTTTCAAGATTTTACAACTGGTGATATTCGGTATATGCATCTTGGAGCGTATTTTGATGGCATAACAAATTCCATTGTGTATATATTTTTGAATGAAAAAGTTGTTGAACGCATTCGAAGATTGAAGAATGCTGTTAGACATAATGATAGCGTCATTTGATTGGCTATTTAAATTTGAGAATAGCAAAAGCCGGTTTCTATAAAATAGAAAGCTAGCTAAGCAGTAACTGTGTAACATATTAAGCAGTTATGCAAATGCAATATGCAAAAATATTACATGAAAAATATTGGGCTACGAGAAAAGATATTGGACTCAAAATGACCTGATTTTGTAGAAAAGCTTCTGCGTGTTGTTAACTTAACTCGAGATATTAATCCTTAAAAACAGTGTTTTTCAGCCAGAAACGGCTGTTTTGTCCAGTTTTTGCGCTTTCGGAAGCTCAATATCTCGAGTTAGGTACTGAAATCACCTATACTCGCAATATATCACTAATCTTAATTTTTTGAGAGCTTTCCAAAAATATACAACAGGTCTCCGTTTTCTCAAGCTAAAATTTTCATTAATTTTTCACCCCAATGATTTTAGCCTGAGACCGTCGTATTTGTCCGAAAATCACACCAAAGTGTCCGAAAAAAAATTGGCACCCAAGTTATTTTGATTCCCCTACCCCTTGGCTTTCCAAAAATGTATAACAAGTGCTTTGACTAAAAAAATCGAGCGATTTTACAAATTTCCCCCTACTAACTCGGTTTGAGAGTTATTTTGAATGTCCAGGGGGTCAACTGATGCTTGCCCTGGGGGTCAGACCTGCTGTCCGGGGGGGGGTCAAAATTTACAATGTTTGGGGGGGATTTCCAAAAGATGTTATATCCTCCACCACCCCCCCCCCATATTCAAATATTTTCTGGAAAAGCCAAATCGAAAGATTTTCTCAAAGTTTTAAATTTATTGTTACAAAGCCTGATTTATAGAAGTTCAAACTGTATTATAACGAAAAATTTTTTCGTTCAACAGAAGAAGATGTTCGACAGCAACAAATTGTACTCCAGTGAGATATTGGCTATCCTCTTACAAAATACTGAAGGTAAAGCAGTCTACAATGAAACATCGTCATGGAAGTGTCTAAGTATCTAGTAACCCAGTTTTTTATTTAGCTGTCTACGCGAAGGAAGGAAGGTACTTATCTTCCCTTGGAAGCAAGGAGATCGATTGCCTGTAACAGACGACCGCGGCTATTTCCTAGACAACGTGGTCGTCTAGTACAGGCAATACACCTTTTAGACCGTAGTTGGTCAGGCGCGTGCCAATTTGTTATTTAATTATCCCCCTAAACTCGATGTAATCCTTTTTTTAATTTACCGCCCGGTAACGATATACGGCGAAAATTCTTTCCAATTTTTCTAACTTCACTTCTACATTCAATCCACTTCAACTCTCCAAATGAAGACCACCTGTTCCTTTGAATTTATGATTAATTTGTTTTTCTCAACTTTTCAGAAAACAGACAATTGATAAAAGAATCGAACGGAGTTGATCCGCTACTGCAAGCACTCGCTGTAAGTATTTTATTATCGTTGAAATTTATATTGGGGCCAGCTCAAATCGTTTTCTCCAGGCGATCTTAATCGAATGGATTCGACGATCAAACCAGTCAAACGAAATCGAACGCAATTTCCAGGCTGTAGTTGTTTGCTGAAAAACAGGCGGCTCTCACAAATTTGATTTCCAAATAACTGAGTTTTCATTAGCGAGTACCTCACTAACAACTAAACAACACGAAATATTAATTGCGTAGAAGAAACGCGGGTGACGTTTGGTATAAGCTAAGTTTTCATCGAATTATTGCGAAACTCGAGTTAATACATGTTAAAACGGGACGAGATGAAGTTTTTACAAGCTCTTATTTGATTTGGTTCGTCGTTAACCAGTAATAAAACAATTTTGTTACTTTTGCTAAAGAACGTGTCATTTTTATTACTTCACATGACCAATTATTAAAGTATCTTATAAAAACTCCATCTCATCTGGTTAAAACAAGACTTAATTGAATCGCACATTGCTTCCCTTGTTTTTCTGTGTAGACTTATAAAGGACACAACCCTAACAACCAGGAGGAGATCGAATATATGGAAAATTTGTTCAATTGTTTGTGTTCTTGCTTACTACACCCTCCTAATAAAGAGTTGTTCTTGAAAGGAGAAGGCCTTCAACTCATGATCCTGATGCTAAGGTAAGGCGAATCTCAATAACACATCTCTATAGGTTACAAAAAACCTATGCGCTCTCCTCAAAGGGTGCTGAAATCACAATTTGAAAATTCAGAGGATCACGATTCAGGGGACTTGGAACTGGAACAAGGGAAGAAAATTCAGAGGATCACGATTCAGGGGACTTGGAACATGGGAAGAAAATTCTTTCTAAGGAACCCTAATAGGGTGAATCTCCTGTTGATGAGTGGGGGGATGGGAGGCTCTTTGGTAAACTGGGTTAGATTCTTCATACACCACAAACACGGCTCTACAATCAGCACCGAAATATATTGGCAATTTGGGGTATTTTAACGTTTTCGAGAATTTAAAGGTCGGGCGAGAATTGCAGTTTCAGTACTTCCACTTTGCGTCATTAGATTTTTGGTCAGCCTAAGCTGAGCATTCAAATAGGTAAAATTCAGTTCTTCCATCATCATAAGACGACAAAAAAAAAATCCGATTTTCCGATCTCACTTTTATTTCTAAACTTTCTTCCGATCGGGTTAACTTTTTGGGTACTTTTAGCGTGCGTTGTTTTTACAGATCATAATGTAGTTTCAAGATGGCGGCTCAAGCGATAGTCAGATGTGATAAGTCAGTGTTGTACCAAAGTATTTCCAGTGTAAATCTGTTGCAAGCTTCAGTTTCTATCATTTTTTTTTTAACTCGGCAAATCAAACACATGATTTTCATCAAGGGGATTCTTTTCCTACATCCTTTGAAGGTTTTTGTTTATGTTGAATTTTCTGATAAATACTTTTTATTGCTGCTTTTTAATAGTTTTTGCAATAAAAACATATTTTTCTTGTTTGCCTCTAGGGGGATTGATGGTGTTATAATGTTATTGGGATTTGATAAAGTTTACAAAAGTACAGCTACTGTATAAATTTGATATAAAGACTGGATGCAATCGTGTTTTCTTGGACTTCGACGTGTTTGTGATAAAGGCGAATCGCAAAAAAATGTTTGGTTCCCGTCATTTCTACTGTAAAAAGTGGGAGTCGTTCGGCCGGTCAGTTGAAAATATTTTTCTGTTAAGAAGCAGCTATACGTCTTGTTGAAAGGGAATTCGTGTGGACTGATCCGAATTTTAAAATTGAGAAACTGTGGATAAACTGGTACTCTCCATTAGCATGCGGTTTGAAAACTTTTAAACACAGAGCGTGCAGAGGTCGACAGTGGAAATCCAGCAAAGCAGCGGAAAAGCTTTCCGACTCTCCAGCTCTACCTGCTGACCGTAAATCAGATGACGGGAACCAAATGATGACATCACATCTCCTATTATTGGACTTGCAAAATTATGACAAATGGTCTTTGGAATTTGATCATTTATATTAATATTAATATATACAGTTCTTGTTGAAATTGATCAAACTATTTTTCACGCAGTTCCAGATGCAGATTGTGTTTTTCTAACCTTTTCTAACCTTGGCACACATTTTGAGTGAATGATGGAATGGAATGAATGGCGATAACAGTTTATAGATATCTCTTATCAGACTTGCCGAAAGCGGGCTGCCGTCAAGTTACACAACATGCACACTCTCGCCACAACTTGCACAGCCATAACAAACAGATCAATCTGGTCTTCATTTAACATTGTTTTAAAGTTTAAAAAACACTGCCAGTGCTTGGCACAGAAGAGAGGACTCCCAGTTGAAATTAATTGCTACACCGCTTCCCTGTTGAATTTATTTATTATGGTTGTGTGTTTATTCCGCCAAGGCGGTAAATCAATAGCCCAAATTCATAGACCAATCAAAAGCGAGTTTAAAGCAAAACGGGGGAAAAATGAGCTTCCCCGCATAGTTATGAATTTTAAGTTTTGCTTTCGATTATCATTTGCGACCAGCAAAGTCTTCAAGATGGTTGTGTGCATGTTGTGTAACTTGACGGTTACTAAAATACAAAATTTATTTACCCAGACTGGAGGGGCCATCCATATAGTATATACGTACACAGTGAAGGGGGGAGAGGGGGTTCAGCAAAAGCGTACATCTATTGTTTAAACAAAGTCATTTCTATTGTTCTCTGGGTACAAGGGGGGAGGGGGTGTCAAATATTTGGAAAATCTTTGCGTACGTACTATATGGACAATGCTAAAGAGAAGTATACTTTGATCTTCTCGTGGGGGGGGGGGTTGGAGGAGCTCTCAGGCTTGTTTTACATAATTTTAAATCAAGTTATCAAATGTTTCACATTTTGTACATTATTCAACATATTTAGTCTACTCTGTTTCAGTGCATCTCTTACATCTGTTAACCCACTTATTAAAGCTATCTAGCTAATCTCTATTGGCTGACCTTCCAGCCTCGGCTGGTTTATTCGATTTGAGAGGGGTTAAGTGACATCCAGGCTATATTCTCAGCCTTATTGGAACATTTTTGAGCTTTTAGATCCTGAGATCGTAAGTCTTAATATGTAAGTCTAATGTTAAAACTCAGAGCTAAAACTACTTCCGAGCTGTACTTCAAAGCACTTAAAAATCACTTGCGGTTTAAAGTTTTGAGGGAATTCCCCTTGTGTGCGAAATATTTTGGCGCCGATTGTAGATGTTCCAAAAGCAAATCCACACTCAAAAAGGGTCCAGAAATCACTCAATTATCCACTCTCGTCAAAGTTTTTTCGAAATTTGGAAGAAGAAGATCAGGGGAAAACATCAAGGGTTGATCAATACCAACAATTAAAGTGATATGATAATTTAGAGCTAAGCTATGACTCTAGTCGAAGGGCTAGAGTAGAATCTCTAACCTTTACCAGGCAACAAAAAGTTTACAGAACGCGCCTAGAACGCGCCACAATCATGATGACGAATTGTATCTAGCGGTTCCTTTGTTTTTGAGGACTGCATTTTTTGAAAATCTAGCGATAGATTTTATTTTCAATCCGGGGTTTGTGTAAAAACTACCCGCAGGTGTTCTGGATAGGAAATAAGTGGCTTCATTTCCCATCCAGGAGCCTCGAGTCTAGCCCTTCCGGCTTGGAAGTCAATGATAACACTGCCCTTGTCGTACCGAAAACCCTGAAATTATGCGAGAACGGTATTTGAGGGTGAGTTGATCATACTGGTGTCGGCCTTATTTAGATAATATCTCGAACTCGAACCTCTCTTACTCGAATGTCGCCTTAACTCGAACAAGTTTGCTCGTCCCTTCAAGTAACAATGTCTCATAAACTAGTCCCCATAACTCGAAATTTACCTTAACTCGAGCAAATTTGTGTCCCCGTGGGCTTTCGGGTTGTTGAGACTCGATTGTAGCTATAAAAGAGAATATTTCATGAAGAGACACAATTTGTTAAGTTTCTTTGCTTTTTTTAATTCTCGATTTGCACAGGGAGAAGAAGATGGCTCGTCCCAGTGCGTTGAAAGTTCTGGCGTACGCAATGACAGGACAAGAGGGAGCAGAGAATTGTCACAAATTTGTCGAAATTCTTGGATTAAGGAGTGTATTCCCCTTGTTCATGAAGGTAACATTTTTCTTTTTATGTTACAAGCAGTGAGACACTCTGATAAATACGTACCTTGATCGGAAGACGGTTTTTAGTACATTTACGGGTCGCAGTTGTGAGATAGGTTAACAATATGAGCCTCACTGTTCGCAGAAATCGAGCTTAAGTTTACCTGTAAGCGATTTTTTAAGCTTTATAATAAAAGATTTCCTCTGGCGTCCTCAAAAACCTTTCGACAATCGATGCGAAATTCTATCTAGTTTTTTCGATGTATTAAAACCATGTTCGCACGTGACGGTTCTGTTTCGCTCCAAAAAAGAAATGAAGCCGTTCTATTGGTTAGAAGTGACGTGACATTTGAATGTAACCAATAGAATGGCTTCGTTTCGTTTCGGAGAGAAACGGAATCGTTACTTGGTCTAAGACTCAGAAGGCCTTTTTGTTGGAAAGTGCCCAAAAGTGATCTAAGAAATGTTGGTACCAACAAACGTCCTTTGATCTATGAGGTACGTGGATATAACAGTGTCCCACTGCCAAGTGTTTTCTCATTCTGTCAAGTTCGACAACATGCTTCAACTTTTCAATTGCTCTTAATCACATTAAAAACCATTTTTAGGAGCTGTTTCCCCGGGGGGCAGCTGGGCAAAAGGACCGACGGGTATGTGCGGGTCCTAAGGGTACCTTTTCCAATATGTTTAAAATGCACTGTAAGGGTCGGAAAAACTAGAGATGCACTGTAAGGGTAGAAATTTTAGAAAATTCTTGAAAAATCTAGATATTTTGACCAAAAATGCTAGAATTTTGACCAATTTTTGCACGAAAGGGATCGAAAATTTGGGGGGAAATGCACTCTAAGGGTATGATTTTCACTGATTTTTGCTGCACTGTAAGGGTGCAATTTTAAAAGCCAATTTTTAGCCCGCACATACCGTCAGTCCGCAAACCCAGTGCCCCCCCGGGGCTGTTTCTGAGTCTAAATGTGCTTATACAAATTATGATTATCAAAAATTGTTACTATACAACTTTTGATGGCGATGATGCCATGTCTAATGGCTAAAGGTCGACAAACCATTGAGTTTGAAGCCCGAAGGGCTAGAGTAGAATCTCTAACCTTTTCCAGGCAAGAAAAAGTGAAGCCACTTATTTCCCATCCAGAACGGCCTAGAACGCGCCACCATCATGACAACGGATTGTATCTAGCGGTTTTTTTTGTTTTTGAGGACTGCATTTTTTAAATCTAGCAATAGATTATGCTTATCAAAAATTGTTACTATACAACTTTTGATGGCGATGATGCCATGTCTAATGGCTAAAGGTCGACAAACCATTGAGTTTGAAGCCCGAAGGGCTAGAGTAGAATCTCTAACCTTTTCCAGGCAAGAAAAAGTGAAGCCACTTATTTCCCATCCAGAACGGCCTAGAACGCGCCACCATCATGACAACGGATTGTATCTAGCGGTTTTTTTTGTTTTTGAGGACTGCATTTTTTAAATCTAGCAATAGATTTTACTATAGATTTTTTTAAATCACGTGCGTTTATTCTGGATGGGAAATAAGTGGCTTTATTTCCCATCCAGGAGTTTCGAGTCTAGCTCTTCCGGCTTGGAAGTCAATGAGACAAACTTGAGGTTCCCAAGGTCGAGCACCTGTTAGTTCCGTCCAATCTATAATGTACGAATCGGCTTGCTGTATAACCAAAGAATCCTTTCTAAATTCACTTGTTCCCGTCTTTTGTCTGTAAACTTTAAAAGCCGATATCTTCGTAGATTTCAAAATTCATTGCCGTACTTAGTCTACGTTTTATGAGAGATACATCCCCATCTTATGATATCACCAAATCCCACAACACGATGTTTGATAACAGGAACCTATGTCGATATCATTACTCTCCCCATTCTTTTCTTAATTTGTATGGAATGATGTAACCTTATGTAATTAAGTTAAGAAAAGATGCTTTAGCTTTTTTGTTTTCATCTAATCTCATTTATAATGGAACTGATTTAAAAATCAATCAAACTTTTATGATGGTGATGATAAAAAAGTTTAGAAAATAGGTATTATAAAAAATATCTTCTAGAAGATGCGTTTTTAAAGTTATCTATCATCTGGATTTTGACTTTAGAAGCTCTTGATGGAAAATTGAAAAGGATGTTTTCGCTTAAAATTCGTTAACAGCTATCTAAATGAAAGTGGGCGTTTGGAAGGACGGAAAAAAGTCACTTTGAGAGAATTCGCTCAAATAGAGCGATATGTTCTTAGTGTGATGATTGGTAGCCTTTCTAGCTTTATGTTTATCATAAATATATATGCTGTGATTTTATTCAGGGTCGTGCGTTCAATTGGATGCGCTAGACTTTAAAATGGAAGGATTTTTTTCCCTAACCGGCAGAACTTTATCTGGTCGAGATAAAATGTCAGCTTACTTCAAAAGCTTGAAAAATACCAGTTCAATTTATTTTTTCCAAAATGTTCTGTATTTTTTGCAGATTTTTCTCTCAAGAGAATACGTCTTTAACAGAAATTACTTCTTCAGCTATATTCCAGAGATATTTTTCCCACAGACCTATAAAGCCCGAAGGTAGGATAGGCAACTTTAAGTTTTCACCAGCAAAAAAAAAGTGAAGCAAAAACTTGACTTTTTAAATTTCGTGCCGATGGATATGATCTTGCATTTTAATTGTTTTCGGAGCGCGAGATCAAAAAAAGTAGGCGGCAAACGCTATTTCCAATCTCTTAAACCAGTGAAATTGCTTGTTGTCACGTGATTTCTTTGGTAGGAAATCCTACCAAAACTTGCTTCACTTTTCGATAAAGGCCGGAGATCTAGCCCTTCAGGCTTTACAGATCCGTGGTTTTCCCCTCCTTTTTTCCATCAACAACATGCTCGATTTCGGTATTTTCTTTTGAATTCCAGATTCTAGAAATAATGCAGCCAAAGACTCTGCTTGGTGTGTGGTTTCTCACTTATATTGTAATGGAGAACCCATCAAGTGGCTTTGCCAGTAATCTTTTGTCCTGCTATCAACCACGAAACATCACCATTTTCGTTTACGATGACTATCCTAACACTTTATTGTTTCCACAACTGGAAACGTTGGTAAAATCGCTTCTTGAAACTGAATGTACTTTACTATGGCTATACTCTCTAAACCTTTACAAGAAAGTTCAGATCTTAACCATTGAGGATTTTGATAATCACTTCTTCAGTAGAGAAAAGGGAGGGTCATTTGATCCCTGGCAAAGTATCGTTAATAGTGTTTTGGAAACAATTGATACTTCAACCATGCAGAATTCTCACCAACAGACCAATCTTTTCTTTTACTTGAAGATTTACGAGCCTTTTGGTGGCTTCTCTAAAATAATCCGTAAACTGCAAAATAGTCCACATTCTAATTTCATATGGTTTTGTTTGCTGACATGGCATGAAATTTGTATAAAGATGAAACAAGCTCTACCAACGAATCGATACCTTTCGGACCGTGCTTTAGCTTGGCACTATCCACCAAATAGACACCTGCATAAAATATTCTACGATTTAGCTTTAAATCCATCTTATGATCGTTTCGACAGCAGACTTGGACATTATGAAGAAGTAAAAACACAATGCTCAAATAGTACAATAAACATTGCTTTTTATTCTGACGAATGGAGACGTTTGGCACGTGCTTATTTTTTGAGAGATTGTATGTTAAGCAGGTTTCCTTCAGTCAAAACCGAAGTTTATCTGGTTGAGGAGCTTAAAGAAAAAATGCTTCATAATAACTATAAACCAATCCTGATAGATTTGAGTCGACGGACTTTATATTCTTTAGAAAAGTACGAGAAAAGAATACGCATGCGTGCTTTCTTGGCTGGTGATTTTTCTGAAGAGATACCCTCATTGAACGACGGGAAGGTGTCTATACGCACGACATGGGAAGATTTATATTCCGTTAACTTCTTAAACAAACTTGTTAAAGCCATAAACATTATTCTCTGCCGCTGACTTAAAGGACCTAATACACCTTTTCGACCGTAGTCAGTCGGAGGGATCAACGGAAAATGTGCGTACGCAGAGAAAATCTTTACATACGCCCACGCTAAAGCTCTAAAGGAATGGGCCAATTTCCCATCGGAGAGGAATGATAGTCGGCCTTTTATGTGCCGCACCCCTAGTTTGGTTCAACAGCCCTTTTGTGTAAACCTATAAATATTTCGGTTGGACCCGCCAATCCCCGAAAACGAGGGCTGGGTTACCAGGCCTCCCGCTGCAAAATTCTTGACGCGGTCTCGCAAAATTCCGTAATGTAAACCTTCCAGATGTTGAAAATGTTCCCGACCTTCAGAGCTTTAGCGTGCCAGATAAAGCCCTTTTTTGCTTGTTTTTTTATCGACTTTTACGCTTCTTATACGCATCAAGGAAAAGAAAAAGTTTCTTCATAAACATTGAGGTTTAAGTATGAAATAAGTTCCGAACCAAACGATTTGAATTCGAAATTTTCTTTAACCGAGGGGGGGGGGGTGAAAGAAAAAGTATGTACTTACCAGGGGATATAGTCATGTGCGTATGCTTGCGCACAGGGGGGAGGGGTGCTCGGTTTTTGACATTTAAGTGTGTACGTACTAGGTGGACGACCCCACAGGGGGGTGGACGTATACTAACTTAATAGGGAATACATGTAAATATCTTTGTTTTTATTTTGAAGATACTGCATTGCAAAATATTTTTCTCTTTTAAATTGTATTACTACACTGGGATGGACGGGAGGAGTGATAGAAACAAGACAACAAAAGTGTCCCCCGCCCCGCCGTAGATTGCAAAAGTGGTAATTAACGATTAATCGCACTCCTCTAGACCAATCATATTCAAGTAATTTTGCACGACTGTCGATTACCCCTATTATTATTTTTTGGAAAGTATTTTTGGCTTTGATTAAACATCACAACATATATGTTATATCGAGTTATGAGCAACAGGTAATTAAAAAACCAGCCTGCCTTTTCTTTGTTTTCTCCATTAATGCCATATCGTGCACCGTTGGAAACCTTTTCTCTGTTTTCTCCATTAATGCCATATCGTGCACCGTTGGAAACCTTTTCTCTGTTTTCTCCATTAATGCCATATCGTGCACCGTTGGAAACCGTTTCTCTGTTTTCTCCATTAATGCCATATCGTGCACCGTTGGAAACCTTTTCTCTGTTTTCTCCATTAATGCCATATCGTGCACCGTTGGAAACCTTTTCTCTGTTTTTCTCCATTAATGCCATATCGTGCACCGTTGGAAACCTTTTCTCTGTTTTCTCCATTAATGCCATATCGTGCACCGTTGGAAACCTTTTCTCTGTTTTCTCCATTAATGCCATATCGTGCACCGTTGGAAACCTTTTCTCTGTTTTCTCCATTAATGCCATATATCGTACACTGTTGGAAAGGTTTGGTCGCACTGATTCTAGAAAACATTACGATGTGAAACTAAAAATGGTCTGAATCTGAGTTATGAGTTGTCTACTGACAAAAATGTCGTTTTTGTTACACATTTAATTGTTGTAGAGTCAATATGTTTACGTTGATAGTCGAGTAATTTAGGATTTTTAGGAGTCTTTCGATTGTTTTCACAGGATCCCCCGCAAGCCGGTTCGACTACCTGGGAACTGATTTTGGCGGGAACTAATTTTGACGAGTGAGCAAAATATTTAGTTTTGGCGGGAACTAATTTTAGCGAGTGAGCAAAATATTTAATTTTGGCGGGAACTAATTTTGCTGAATTTTGTCTAAATTCGCCGATTTTGCCAAAATTAGTTCCCGCCAAAATAATTTCCTTTAAGCTATCTATGAACTGAACGGAACATGGAAATTTGGGATTCGAACCGCGAACCTCTGGTTTGTGGTCTTAGACCAGATTGCCATCTCTCCTTGCAATCTGTTGAGGCCGGTCTCCACTTTCGTGCGAAATGGGCGACAGTTTTTTTCTGAACCTTTTTTGCCTGAAGAAAAAATTACGTGTTTCGCGCGAATAAAAAAAAGTTGAAAGAAGTTCTACTTTTTTCATCCGTTACGTCAGATTTCGACCAATGGAATTGATTCATTTTTCTACCGACCAATTACCTTACAAGAACGTCAAAACGTTTTCGCTTATTTCGCGCGAAAGTGGAGACCATCCTTTAAAGTTAAACCTGTTTTTCTTTTTTGTAGCCACCGAAGAGGAACAAGAAGACTGGGAATAGTAAAGAAGAGTGTGAAGGTAAATTCGGACAAAATTATATCGCGCTATTCCAGAAATAATTTGTACCCCCTATGTTGATGAGATCCTTCTTTTAAAAGGTGCAGTCAATCCCTGGATTTTTTCCATTTTTTAGGGACCTCTTGGGTTTTTTTTCTCCCATTTCTTTGGACCACCCTGGATTTTCGACTTCGTTATACAGACCACCCTGGATTTTCTTTTTTCCAGACCATCCTGGACGTCACACCTCCTCAACATAGAGGGGTACAGACTATTTCTGGAATAGTCCATTCCCATTTCGGACACAAAATACACATAAAATTTCGCGGGTATCAAACTTCACGAAAGTAAATTCTAGGACTCTTCAAAACCGACTTCTGGCTAGAACTTTGTGTTACCCTTTTTTGTGTTTGAATACCCTAGTAGCTTCCTCTAAATCTTCGTTCGTCTTTTTTTCAAAAATTTCTTAACTGCTTTTCTTACATTTTACACTCTCTTTTTTTCTGATTTTCGGATAACCCCTGAACCCAATGAATACGTAGGGCTGGTACAGTCACTTTCGGTCGGGGTTGTGGATGGCGATATTTGTCGTTCTTTATGAAATCTGTCGTTCTTTTTGTCTATTTTTAGTAAATGCAGGATTCTTTAGATAAGGCCTCTCTTAACCTTTAGAGCATGCGTGTTCGATCATTGCGTCATTATACAGAAATTTGACAAGTAATAATCGAACGAGGTTGACTCAAAAGTTCGTTGAAGATGACCATGTTAAGGTGAGTAGCCATGGAACCGTAGCCGCCCTTTAATGGTGTCGCTATGCACCCCTCCGCCCATTCATTGATGGTTCTAGATTTCGGGTCACCGAGATTGAAATAGACTGGAAATGTTTAAACGACTTCAGTTCATTTATAAAACAATTTGTTCCTCCCATTATTTTTGCGTATTTTTACTATATCTGAATTGGTCGTCTAGCACACGAGACTGAAAAAATATTTAGATTTTGCCTAACTCAGCCAATCACAGTGTTGGATGTTTACAAGCAAAGTAAAGACACCCCTTTCTCACAGACCCGGTAGGATTTTTCCATCCAGTGGGGATGAAAATAACGGACTGAAACTCGATGGGGATTGATATTCTCATATTTTTATGAATGGGGATTTCAATTCTTTTGTTTTCAAGTCAGAAAATTCAGTGGGAATGGCGAAAATAGCATAACACTTTGCAGTGAAGATTGGTTTATTTGATTATTGTCAGTGGGGATAAAATTTGGAGGGTAATTTCCCACCAAGGACGATATTTTTCCATTGGGAAGGGTTCCCAGTGGCTCTATGAGAAGGGGTGTGTAAAGGCTATGATTTTCTCATCTTTTTAAGATTGACCGATTGATGGAAATGTATTTCAAATATCAGAGACGTGTTCAAGATGCCGACGCCAAAATTGAACAAGAAAGAGAGGTAGAAAGCTGTTTATCATTATTAAGGCTGGCTATCACCATAGTCATTATAAAAAAACCCGTTCTATTATTAACAGTTGGAGCTTGCGTACCTTAAATTGATTTGTTTTGCATACCTTTTGATCATGTGATTATAAAGTTAACCAATCCCAAGAGTCAAAAATGGTAACGTGATCAAAAAGTATGCAAATCGCAACTTGTATTTTATTCATAGGAAAGGAAAAGTTGACAATAAAGCTTAAACAATACAATACCAGACCAGGGTTTTTTATAATAGTTTTACAAAACTTTTTGCTGCATGAAAAACTTTAACATCTCTACTTTATTTCCCAGAAGTTCCTTTCAAAATTTTCAATTTCAACAATATTTTTCAAACGCTTAAAGATAGGTAGCTTTTTTCTAATGGCCCCCAAAACGGAGGTTTGCAATTTTAGCGATTTCTCGAGATATCTTTAAGATATGAATACAAAATTTTGATCATAGTTTTGAAATGTGATTTAGAGGGTTTTTGGCATAAATTAGTATTTTTTAAATTTTTACAGTATACCCCTGGTTGTGAAAACGGAGGTTTAGGGCCCCCAAAACGTAGGTGTAGTTAAAATCAAATTATTAAGCCCAGTGGTACTAGGGGAAGAAACGATAAACATATTTTCCCTTAAATTTACGACCCGATGGATGTAAAGTTTATGATTTTTATTAAATATTTCAAGTTTTTCGATGATGCAAAGTCCAATCTGAAAATTTAGAAATTTTCAAAATTACAATTTTGATTTAACAACGTCTTAATCAAGTTTCTAAAAACCAATCTCTTTGAAAAGGTTTTAAACTATTAAGCTTTAAAGGTATTTTTCTCCTATATTTTGCAAACAAATTACAGAATTTGCCGTTTATGCTGATTCAGCGAAAAATTTTATATGTAATATTAATTTTTTGTAATGAACTATTATTTCAAGCTGATAGGAATGGAATTCCAAGATTTTTTGCTGTTTCTAATATTTAGAATTTTCGGTTTTATCAATGCTGGTTCTAGGACCCCAAAATACTGGTTGACCTTTAAGATGCTATATCTTTTACCCATCCTCTATAAAGTCACAGATGTATCTGCATTTTCTGAAAGGCATTAGGTGTAGAAAGTTTCCTATACCCCATTTTCATAACTTATTTTCACTATCCAAGGGGCTCTAGAGTGAGTTATATGCAATTTTTATCTAATTTTGTTGTTGAAATATATGTCCTTCAGACGCAAATATGTTATTTTGAAGCTGTCTAAAAACCATCAAAAACATGCTCATTTTTAACCATCATTCATTCAAAATAAACAAAATCGTCTAATTCTGATAAATCTACAGGTCAAAATCCTCATTTTAATGACGACCTACGTTTTGGGAGTGTAGCACGGATTTTGCACAATTCGTCTGAGATGATCTGAGGTTCGTCTCAATAATAGATTGTTTCGCATCTATTATACCTTTATACTGATGTATTTTATGGTCTTTCTGTCCTTAAAATGTGCATCTGAGACGTCTCAGGGCCCTCAGACTTTTCGAGATTATCTGAGGTTCGTCTCAATTTTAAAGTCTTCTTGTCCTTAAAATGTGCATCTGAGACGTCTCAGGGCCCTCAGACTTTTCGAGATCATCTGAGGTTCGTCTCAATTTTAAAGTCTTTCTGTCCTTAAAATATGCATCTGAGACGTCTCAGGGCCCTCAGACTTTTCTAGATCATCTGAGGTTCGTCTCAATTTTATGGTCTTTCTGTCCTTAAAATGTGCATCTGAGACGTCTCAGGGCCCTCAGACTTTTCGAGATCATCTGAGGTTCGTCTCAATTTTATGGTCTTTCTGTCCTTAAAATGTGCATCTGAGACGTCTCAGGGCCCTCAGACTTTTCTAGATCATCTGAGGTTCGTCTCAATTTTATTGTCTTATGAGATTATTTGATGTATGTCTCAGTCTTATGGTCATTTCTTTCTTTTAAATGAATTTTTTCCAAAAATTGTGATTAGCCTATATTATATCAACTGTTTGTGAAGATACATGATCACTAAATTGTACAGTCAAATCATAACATTTAATTTCATTTTTTACCAATAAAACCTGTTAAATCTACAATGAAAAAAGATCTCTGACGATCTGAGACGCTGTTTTCAAGGAAAGAAATAGTCAAAATCTGAAATGAACCTCAGATGATCTCGAAAGATCTCTGACGATCTGAGACGCTGTTTTCAAGGAAAGAAATAGTCAAAATTTGAGACGAACCTCAGATGATCTCGAAAGATCTCAGATGATCTGAGACGTCTGAGACGCTGTTTTCAAGGAAAAAAATAGTCAAAATTTGAGACGAACCTCAGATGATCTCGAAAGATCTCAGATGATCTGAGACGTCTGAGACGCTATTTTCAAGGAAAAAATAGTCAAAATTTGAGACGAACCTCAGATGATCTCGAAAGATCTCAGATGATCTGAGACGTCTGAGATGCTGTTTTCAAGGAAAAATAGTCAAGATTTGAGATGAAATTTAGATGATCTCAGACGTCTGAGACGAATTAATCAAAATCCGTGCCTAAGTGCGTTTTGGGGGCCTTCTCCGTTTTGGGGGCCATATACTGTAGTATGCTACCGTTCGTTCGTTCGTTCGTTCGTTCGTTCGTTCGTTCGTTCGTTCGTTCTTGCGTTAGTGAAATTGTTTACTTCTTTATTATTCGTCCGTCCGTTCGTTCATTTATTTTTTATTCGTTTTCTTATTCATTCATTCCTTTTATTCATATTTTCTTCATTCATTAATTTTCTTCATTCATTCATTGTTAGGAGCGTGAAGAACAAGGCGAAGAAATAGACGATGCAATGGAGGACGAATTTTACTTGAAACGATTGGACGCTGGATTATTCATTCTCCAACTCATCGTCTGTATCATGTTGGAAAATTGCTGCTCTGGTGTCTCTTCAGTAAGTTCATGGATAGCCAGGCTAGTCATTTAGAACTTAGATTGTTTTTACGGTCAGCCAACTCGGCTATCATGAACTGAAAGGAACACGGGAAGAAGCAGAGAATGAATAAGCTGACGCCTTAGACCATTGGACCATTTCACCTTCACTAGCTGAGCTTTCAAATGACTTTTTACGGTCAGCCAACTCGGCTATCGTGAACTGAAGGGAACACAGGAAAGAGCAGAGAATCGAAGAAGTTGACGCCTTAGACCATTTAGACCATTTCACCTTCACTAGCTGAGCTTTCAAATGACTTTTCATTGATAATTTTTGTTAGGTTTGACACACCCAAGTACCAACGATTTAAGTAACTGGTTCCACCTGTCAAAGTGCTCTGCTTCGCTAACAACCCGGGCAAAATTTCGCATCTGTAGTACATGTATATAGAGATTCAACCCTTAACACAAGTAATTCTCCTTAACATGTTAACCCTATTTTAAACCTAGAAGCGCTTTGCGTGAATGCGTGAGCAGTAAAAAAATTGCATTTTTCATGCGAATGGGTGAATTTCGAAAAAGATTTGCGTGAATGCATGAATTTAGGTTGGGGGAGCCTCTCTAACCATGTTTTAGAATATCGAAGTATTTTCTTTGACTTCCAGATCAAGCAACGTGTTTTAAAATTGCTGAATCAGCATGGAGGATCAACGAAGAGAATCAAACAAGTCATGAGAGGTAAGAATGCAACCTAGGTCCCAGGCTGTTTGTGGAAATCGATAGCGTGGCAATTTGACCAAGACTTGACAGAATTGGTAATGTGGTGCTCTCTTGCTGGAGAGAAAAAGTACAAAAAAATATGCAAACAAAGCTAGCGGGGTATTTTATGATAATTTCTCATTTTCGCTAAAAACTACTATTTATAGTGTTGTCAGAGGAAAGGGAGGTCTTAGATTGGTGATGTAATGAGGAGTTTGGCGCCTCTTTCTACTTGCAGCCGTCGCCATACTACTGGTCAAGCATAGTATTTTCTACCTTTCCGCACGCCCGCACGCAAAGGTTAAGGTATTAATAAAGCGGTTTTCAACTTCTCTTCTTTATATTCACCCCCATCAGAATACGCTGGTCATATTGGAGATTCAACCGAGACTGAAAGTGCCGAGAACGAGCGCAGACGATTGTTATCGTTAATCGATCGATTCTAGAACGAAAAACGAACACATTGTACGACTTATGAACGAGCTCCCAACAAGGTAGTCGCTTCCGTATGTTACAGATGCGAACCACAGAGACTTTAATTCAAGATACTGTGCATAGTAGAGATGGAAATTCGGAAGAGAATTTTTTCTTTTAGAGAATCTATTTATATGCTTACTTAACCGAGTGACTGAAACTCAAGATCAATAGACCACTTCCATACCAAGTAACTTATTTTTATTTCCATTGTTTTTAAACCTGAAAATAATCGAAACTTTTTACAAGGAATATTGATTGTTTAATTGGATGTTCATTCATCTCTTTTCCCACTGGTATGCCTGTTCTTATTTTTCTGGCATTTTGATTTCAATTTCATTGGGTGTAGCTAGTTTTGAGTTCTTTCTTTTGAACTTTCGCAAAAATCTCTCAAATACGTTTGTTATAAGGGATGCGAATCACCCTAAAAGACCACCTCCGCTTACTTTAATGGGATTAATTTTCGCGGGGATTAGATTTCGCGGATTTCGCGGATTTGGGTGTCACCCGCGAAAATAAGTCCTAATGGAAATTGGTAAAAGTCTTCTAGGCGAATTCTTTTTTAAATTGAATTCCAAAAATTGTCAAAAGAGCAATTTAACATGTTTTCCGCCATCAAAGAAGCGCTAATAATGCGTATTTCACAACCAACATGCATAGTTTTGCAGTAAATTAGAAAAAGTAGCACAAAGTCGTGAAAATATTATCTCACAATAGCGTCATCTGTCAAATTAAGTGTCAGCTCAACTGCGAAATTTAAACCCCGCGAAAAATAATCTCATTAAAGTAGCAATTTTTCATTGACAGCTTTTATACGGTGTGATATTATCGTACGCAAGGGCGTAAACTTAACAAACGTTAAACGGTAACAAACGTTAAACGAGGAACGTCATCTTCATAAAAAACTCGCTTAACCGGAAGTTTTGTTTCAGTCTAATTCGCATGTAACAAATTCTATTTCATGGAAGCTTAACAGTTTTGGGAAAGTTTCAAAACCTTGAAGGTTTTCATTACGAAACATGGTGTAAGTCGGGCAGCGAAATTCATTGAAAGACAGTCCATCCGTGACCCTTAGGCCTATTTTTTAAGTCAAGACTTGATGTATATATCGGGCAGGGTTGTACCTCGTACATATCTAGCGTACTTGTGATAATATGATGTCAGCGGTGCTTAATGAGATGCAAATATTTACTAATAGGCTCCCTACTATATAACATACGTACGTCTATGGTTGGTTGTGTAAACAGAAAAATGAATTTGACGTTTAATTGACTTCTCACTGTGCTTTTGAAGTTGAGTTTTGTATTACTTTTGATCTCTCTATAGAAAGTATATCTACGTCAACTTTAAGGCGTATTTGGCTAAGTGTATGTTTAGACTATAGTAAAGCTTGTTTAGACTACGTCATAAGCCTTTTAAAAGTGTCTGAAGTGTGCAGTTTTTTACGCAGGTATCAATCAATTAGTTAGTCTGGTAATGGAAAGTGGATGTGGAGTATAATTGGATAGCTTGGACGCTTCAGGCGTACAAATATTATTATTTCGGGTCATACCAAAGACTTCTCACCTACCACAAAATATTGGTACGTTATGCCTCTCTGCTTGATGCTCAACAATTAAAGAGAAGGATCAAGGGTAAGTGGAGCAAGCAACTAGAAAGAGAAGCCTCCCACTGTGGTTGCGGACTTACTAAAATATGGTCGAGATATATTGAGATTTTAGTGTATTTTAACGTTTTTCAGAATTTAAAGTTCGGGCGAGAATTGCTATTTTAGCACTACCACTTTCTTTCATTGAATATTTCGATTTTAGAGGGGTTCGATGGCTTCTCATTTCAGCTTTTCAAGGTGCTAAGTCTTGAAACTCTACTTTCCAACTGTAGTTTAGCGCGCCTAAAAATCATTTATGGTGTTTAAAATTTTGCAGGGAAATCCCTTTTGTCCCAACTATTTTGTATATTATTATAGGTGGAGAGATTGGTTTGATCTGGTTTGACTAATATTTATTTAGATTAGGACACACTAAAGGGTCCGACGAAAACTATGTTCGATTATGTTGGCGTCTTAGAAGGGGCTCTTCCAGAAAAAAATTTTGGAAATTTACCCCCCGGACATTGTGAATTTTGACCTCCCGGACATGCATCAGTTGACCCCCAGGACATTCAAAATCATCCCTAATTAGAGTAAGTTTGCCCCCAAAACAAGGCAAGTTTTTCAGATTTTTACTATCCCCCCCCCCCGGACAAAATATCCAATATTATTCTCTATCCCCCTGGTACAAAGATTTTCTGGAGAAAAACCATCCAAATGAATTTATTTTTTAATTTTTTAATCTACGTGCGAAAATTGGGTGTCATTGAAGTGAAGTCCCCTTCTGTCAGCTTATCGCTTTTCTTATTTGGTTTTGTAGGGGCTTGTTCAATGGGTGAAAAAAAACACTTACAATATTCAGCTTGTTATCGTGCTGTTCAAGAACAATTCATAAGAACACAGGCTAAAATTCGACAAATTCTTTAGAACAAATTAGTTAAGAACAATAGATCACAGAATTCACTAAAAATGTTTTTACTGAAGCCTACAAGTGAAGAGAATAACCGTATTAAGAACATTTTAAGAACATTAAGCTTGGAAATTTTCACAAAAACTAAGAACAGAAATTTGTGTTTCTCATAAAAAATCAAGCGCGTTCTTAGGATGCTACATTATAATAATCCAATAAAAATGACGGTTTTTCTTTTGAAGTGTTCTTGATGAGCTTTGAAGAGTGTTTATAGATAGCCCTCTTGAAAATAAGGGAATTTATCACTCAAAGCAGTCACGTACCTTAACCTTATACAGTACCTTATAGAAAATTTTGCAAAATTTAGCACTTCTCGCGAAAATAAATGTCTTTGAAAATTCTTGAAAAGGGCACTTTTCGAAGGTTTGTCTTCCGAAAAAAAGTCTGAAAAAAAATTTGATCTTTGAATATAACAAGGAGGTGGAGAAATCATGCAAAGGTTCATCAATACACGGGTTGCAAAATTATATCAATGCAGTCAAAACATGTGATAACTCGAATAAAATTTGATTTTATTCCTGTTACTTGCTTTACAACTTACAGCTGATCACTTTAATAGTGTCAATAAATTCGAACCAACCAGAAATAAATGTCATGTAACAAGCACATGAAAGTTTCGAGTAAAAGCGTGATTTGTCTTCAGACTTTAATTTTGCAACCTCTGTATTGTGCTGTGATCTGAATACATTTGAACGATCAAAGCACACTGAATTTACCTCATTTGCGAAAGTTTATGCTGGCGAAGAAAAAAAAAATTCTTCAAATTCGCGAAAGTAAATGTAAATTTCTGCTTGCGAAAGTTTTACGCCTAATAGATGGAAACGTGTTAACACTCCCTCTTACAGACACATCGTCTAATCATCCTCCCCTATTTACGATTTATTTTCTGGATGAGCCCAACTTTAGATTTGTCTGTTTCTTGTATAGACTTGCACGCAGTTAATCCCTTCCAAGTGTTTTCAAGAATTATTTTTGCAAAAATCTGTTTCTACGTGAAAACACTAATCTCCTTCAACTTCTTCAAGTGTTTTTAATAAAGGATGCCTTTTAGAAGTGAAAAATAAAATTGGAAGGATTAAATTAAACGTGAAAGCTATCAAGGTAAGCCAATGGTGTTTTTCAATATTGATCAAGTGAAATGGTATGGGACCTTGGGACTTTGTGTTAGAGGAATACAGCCAACCCTCGCTTGTTCGAACTTCTACTACCTTAAGGGAATAAATTAATTCCGCATTAATTTATTCCGCATTAATTAATTCTCGCATTAATCTATTCCCTTAAGGTATTCGAATCTTTCTATAATTCGAATTTATTCTCAGTTCCTATCAGAGAGAAATCCTCTTAAAATATTTTCTGTAATTCGAATCTCTCTATGATTCGAACAAATAATATTCACCGTTTGAGTTCGAATTAGCGAGAGTCGACTGTATTTACGTCAAAGTTATCTGAACTCTGAGCAAGATTTTGGGCGTTCAAAGTATGTAAAATACCTATATAAAAAAAAGAGAATATGTAATTGAATTTGAAGGATGTACATTTATACAGTGTGTCCCAAAAAAAGTGAACACATTTTTATAAAAAGTAAAATCCTCAAAACTCATACATTATCTAAACTGGGCTTAGAATAACTGAAATTCGATTATAATTATCTGTTTAATCAATAGATATTCATAACTTCCAAGATGATTGAACAAATTTTGGAGATCGAAATATTAAGTATACAAGTCATAAAATTTGGCTTAAATTATGAGGATTTTACTTATATCTGTCCGCTTTTTTTGGGACACACTGTAAATACACACGGTAAGCAAATATTAGGTCGTTTTTACTAAATGCTTTAATTTAGCTTTAGCTCTTATGCTGACGAAACAGAATTTCTCAAAATTTGTCTTCCTGCGGCATGGGAGGCAGGAAAAGTGTTGTTCTTTCTATAGACTGAAGTCGTTTGAAATGCGTGTAATACAGTAGCATAGGCGTTATATGATAATACGATTATTGTTACGGGATTTAGTTTGTATAAAAGACTGGAAGAATCCGGTATTCCGGCGTTATAGAATCCCCGGCTAGCTATGCAGAAACTTGCGTATCAAGCAACAACAAACTCCCAAAACAAAATCAACTCGAATGAAAAACTTTTAACACACAAATCCACACGCATTCTTTTTCAAGAATTCTTTTTGAGCGGGAAAAAATTATACTCTTAGGTGCCAAATAAACGGGGGGGTTGGAAAAAATTTTCAAATTAAATAAACGGGGGGGACCTAATTACCGGGGGGGGGGGTTGGAAAATGGACCTTTAAAAACCCTAAAAAGGGTCAAAATAGACTAAATTTAGGCTTTTTAGAGTAAAACAAGGAATTTTCCTTTTCGTAGCTGGGAATTTTTTCAAAAATTAATAAACGGGGGGGTCCTAATAAGGTCCGGAGGGGTTGGAAAAAAATCGAAAAATTAACAAGCGGGGGGGCCGTTTATTTGGCACCTAAGAGTAATTGCAATATTGACAATTTTCTTTTGTTTTGGAGTGCACAAAGGTTTCTAGACGACTAGAACTGTTCGCTTCATTACTTTTTGCTTTATTTCTACTATGTCTGAATTACTCGTCTAGCAAGACTATTCTTTTTATTGTACACCCCCTTCTTACAGACCCGGTGGGATCCCCTCCCACTGGAAAAATTAGAGATAATATTGTCCTCGGTGAAAAATTATACTCCATAATTTGTCCCCGGTGAAAACTATCGAATAAACAAATCCTTACGGCAAAGACTGTGCAATTTTTTTCCATTCTCGTTGAATTTGAAAACAATGGAATTCGAATCCCAAGCCTTAAAAACATGGAAATATCAATTTTTCATTGCCATTTTTTAAATTACAGACTCAAGGGTAGTAACAGAAAATGTATAACATGTCAATGTTTTGTTAGCTACACCAGATAGAAGTTTATATGTTTTGTACTTGGCAAATATTAAAAATTCACTATGGTCAGAGCCCTTAAGTTATTTGGCCATGAAAGTTATTGTATAACTCTCTGTTAGTAGTTTGTTTTTCTGAAGGGAACAGGAAGTTCTCTTTAAAGTGCATTTCACTAATTGTGGTTTTGCAAAAATTTCTCTATTTATTTTTTGGTATCTACGACAATTTTCCTCTCTTATCATGATGAACAATACAGGACAGAAATTTTTCTTGATCTATGTGAGAGCTGTCGTTTTTTGTGTAATTGTAATTGTTAGTTTTTTTTTTGGAAAATGCTTTCAATATTTTTGTTATATTTCCATGATCATATTTTCACGAGCTTGTACAGGTTATGATTTTATTACATTTCGACGTTCGTTTAAGGCTTGGGGACACGAGATGTTGTTTTCGCGTTGGTGCAATGCAACATGCTCCATCCCACTTACCTGAAACGCTTTCTCGTGTCTCCACCACATTTTTCTTTCTACCATGTACCAATAAAAGTGAAATCTCACTTTTGTCCCAGGGACAAAATAAGCGTGTCTTCTGGGTATTTCCTTCACTTTTTGTCCCATGAAACAAAAAAAGAAACCATGGGACACACTTTTCTTCTTGTGTTGGTGGGATGAAGCATGTTATTTTGCACCAACGCGAAAAACTTTCTCGTTCTCGTCATCCTAAAGATTCATGAATTTTGATGTTATGGGCGTTGGGCGTTTGGGATGTTGCTTGATGAACAGCTTGTGTTACACGCTTTTTTATAAGAATACACTTTATTTAAGATTGTCCATGGCCAAAAAATTAAGAATAATGCTAAGAAAATCACCATCATGGGATTTTTCTACTCGTGCTATAAGAATTCCATTTTTAGAGCATCTTCAATTATAAATTGTCAATTACCCCCAAATAAGGCTCACTCCTTTCACAAAAATGCCATTTTTTATGCTTGAGACGTATTTACTAAATGTTAAATCTAGTCTGAATTAGAATCCTAACCTAAGAATGCTGTAAGACTATTTCAGGATGATTTTTCCTAAAAAGTTAAGAATACCCATGATGAAATGGATTTACACCATTCTTATAAAAAAAAGCGGTCACTACCTACTGTTATTTTATACCTGAGACAATGTTTATCTCTGGGTAATCTTGTGATTACTGGTTGGAAATTGCTTTTCATTTTTCACTTTTCTTTTTAGAAAAAAAACTTTCTAATTTTCGAAAACATGATTTTTGGTTATCAACTGATCTTCATTGCTTTTATGGCTTCCATATTACCCATAATACAATGCTGCCCACCATCTTGCCGTTGCGTAGAAACCACAACAACTTTAGATATCGACTGCTCAAATATCGGATTAACCGAGATCCTTAATTTGTCCCCGAACGTAACCCGTCTTTCATTAAACGGCAACAAAATACAATCTTTGGCGATTCTGAAGACAATGTCATTTCCCCGATTGGAATTCTTGGAACTTTCAAATAACCCGATTCGGGATGTACCAGTTTTCGCGTTCAAAGGGATACCATCGTTAAAGGAACTTATCATTACGACAGATACGATAGTTGAATCTTCATTTGACGGATTGGAATTAGAATCGTTGACGTTAATTGGTGTTAAAATGGAAACCTTGCCGGCAAGATTTCTAGATTCAAGCCGCGACACGTTGAAAGCTCTTACGGTACAAAACACAGAAATTGAGGAATTGAAATTCGATTTTCCAAACTTGGAGACATTGATTTTGACAGGAAATCATTTGACAACTTTTGTGTTTGACGGCGAGACACCAAACCTCAAAGATGTCACTTTGTCAAAAAATAAGTTCAAACAGATCCAATGCATACAACCTCTTCAAAATGTCACATATCTTGATGTCAGCTATAATCAGCTCAGAAATTTAACAGAAGATTTTTCCCGATGTTTTTCGAATTTGACAGATGTGAAATTGCAAAATAACGCCCTATCTACACTCCCAATAGGCTTTTTCTCCAGCCTACAAAACACACTTCAATCGATCGACTTAAGTCATAACCCTTTGACAACTCTCTCAACAGACGAACTCAGGCTAATGTTAAAATTGAAAGAACTCAGGCTACAAAATATGGGTTCGATAGACATAGACCTTTCTCCTATGGAGAATTGGGAAAAATTCGTGGCAGAAAAAGGTCTTATCTTAGATCTTTCTTATAACACTAAATTGAAGAGTTATCAAATTCCACGAAACATAAAACTTGACAAACTTATTTTCACCAACAGTGAATTGAAAACATTCCCAATCTTAAACCACAAACATGGTGATATAGTTCACATTGAAATTCAAATGAACAACCTTGAGAAACTCATCATCGCTAGACCTGTCGCACATTTGAATGCTTCCCACAACAAAATACGTTTCATAAATATCTCATATGAATGGACCAAGATTGATATTCTGGATGTTGGTCATAACTTGATCGAAAGCACACGGAACATACACATTTATCCGAACACATATCTAAAATACGTCAATTTAACTTTCAATAAACTGAAACAAATTCATCCTTTCTATCAAGCACCGCCAGACATACGAGGGAAATATGGCTACAAGATCAGCCCCATACGCATGGATTTTTCGTATAATTCGATCAGTTCCATTAATCGTTCCGCATTCTTTGGCCTTCAACCGATGGTCTCTTTAAAACTTAATAACAACAACATAACCAGTCTACCAGATGATCTCTTACTGCAACAGCCTCACTTGAATAAGCTTGACCTCAATCATAATAAACTACAACAAGTACCGACTGAATTACTACGAACCATCAAACTTCTTTCCTACCTCCTACTCAAAGATAACCAAATCAATCAAATCTTACCTACAGATTTACAAGGTTTGTTCAGGCTTCTCTCGCTGGATTTATCGTCTAATTACAATCTTTCAAAACTACCTTCCAATTTTTTATCCAGGAATAAGCGTCTTCGTCGGTTCTCTATTTTCAATACGTCAATCGACTGCACGTGTAACTTAACTTCAATCCTCCAGAACATCATAATGACAAATAAAAGACTAAAATATGATGGACATTGTCTTGATAAGTCAACATCTCATTTACAACATTTAAAGACAATAGTCGAAACAAGCGAGGCAAATCCTTGGTTTTGCAGTACAGACTGTCCAACGTTGAAATGCATTTTACAGAACGAATGTACTCAACGAATCGATACTTCCATGAGTTTTAACTGCTCGTGTCAAAATCTTAATAACAACACTGACTCAAATACAATCTTCAATTTTCCAATCTTTAATAACCCTCCTTGGATCGCACCGGCTAGAGAATCACCGTTTTCTAGAAACTTAATTTTCTGTCAAACGACGCCTTGCTCAAGTGATACCGACTTTTTATCAAGAAATGGGACAAATAATTCTACAAGAAGGACTGACCCCTCATTTAGACACCCAGAATCGAAATGTAGATGGAGCCTAAACAAAGAAAGTAATTTACAGACCGGAATTCTTGTCGAATGTTCAAGGATTCCTGTATTAACTGAAATATTTTGTAAACCTTTTGGATTTCTTTCAACCACAATTTCTCCAAGAAGTAAAAATGCATCTTTTCCTCAGACTACAAAAGCTATAATCGGACTCAGTGTGGGTGCATTATTTCTCGTTGGAATTTTCGCGTATTTTGGTCATAAGTGGAAAGCACGACGTTCGGTGACAAATAAACTTACAGATACGTATATTCTTACAGATTTTGATTATTTGAATGACATTTCCTCAATTGATGGATAAAATCGAAATCAAACTAAAGTTTCTACGTACAACATACCTTCAAGGGAACTTATTTTTGCGAGAACTAATTTTTCCGGTCGAAAAAAAAAATTGGAAAAAATGTCTTTCGTGGGAATTATATTTTTGACACATTTCTTTCACCTTCCTCTGAATTTTTTCAGATATTTGGATGAGAATTGGCCAAATTTGTAAATCGTGGGTTCTAATTTTTGCGCTTCTGTCGAAAAACCGCAATAAAAGCGAAAATTTTTTCCCTAAAGGTATGCGTGTATTTGATTTTAAACAGGAAGAAATATTTTTACTTTTTTCACGGTATCAACTCTCTTAAACGCTGATTCAGGAAAGTGTACAGTATTCTTGTGAAAGACCATAACAATAATTCCTTGAATTTAACCATTACATGACATAAAAATTTATCAGAAAAAAAAACAGAAAATAAATTTTGCCATACATAAGTTGATAAATGTGTCGGTTTTTACCCTTCGTCCCACAAAAAATTACTGAAAATCGGGGTAAAAAGTTAATTTTTAAGGTAATTTTCGCAAATTGCAAATAATTCGGCGAAGTTCTTATTTCTTGAATGTTTCTTCCTTAATTTATTAATAGATACATTTATTCATTTTGATTTTAGGATAGACTTTATATCTAGTTTTAAGAAGAAATAGCGCCGCTTTTGTGCCATTCAAGTCTATTTCAACTTAGCTGGCAGTGTTTTTTCAAACCTCAATAACTTTTGATAGAATTTGAATTAGTTAGTGGTTTTGTGCTCGTTAAAAAGATAATCCGGAGTGGAATATCATCAAAAAAATAAAAAAAACTTTAGACTATATCTTTCGATGGAATAAATATTTTTGAATTTTTTTTCAACGACCCAAAACGGACAGTGTTTACGTCACAGTATGTAAGTCACATGATTAAGATTAAGAAAATTCTAAATTACCTCTCTCAAAGGGTCGTGACTTCGACTTTCCAAAATTTAGACAAAAATGTAATGAAAATCGACCAAAGATTTTGAGAAAAGTCTCTCTAAGGGTCCTAAAAACGCCCAATTTTCCTCTCTCTAAAGGTCAATTTTCGATTTTTTGGCTTTTTTCTCCCCCGGGAGAAGTCTCCATAACTCGAATGCTGAAGGAGAGGAAACTAGTAATTATATGTGTTATGGAATATTCGAGTTAAAGATATAATATAGTTCATGAATTATGGAACCCTGAAAAATAGGAGCCCTCAAAAATCAAAATATCAAAAAGGTGTTTTCCTTCCTTCCGGTAGATGCTTTGTTTAATGGTTGTCTCCTTTGATCATCTTACAAATGGCGTCTGCTCCAACTTTGGCAACTGCGATATCATTTTCTATCGAATCTCCTGCAACTCCAATTGCTCCGATCACGTGACCATCAGGTGAACATTTGATTGGAAGTCCTCCTCCAAAGGTGACCAGACCACCGTTCGTTTGTTCTATCCCATACAAAGGTTGACCAGGTTGCGACTGTCTTCCCAAGTCCTCTGTAGCTACATTTGACAGTCGAGCAGTCTTTGCTTTTTTAATTGCGATGTCGATGCTTCCTAAAGAATGTTTATAAAGATTTGTATAAAATGGTATTTTATACCCAAAAGCCTTCAAAAGCCTCGCCAATGTACATTTTTATAAGCATAACTTTTATAAGCATACTTAGGCTCAAATTCGGTAAAAATAAGTATAATGCTAAGCATACCTCCAAGCTGAAAGGCAAAAAAATTTTGCAGTTTTTCTAAAACGCTGATCTTTTTAAGGTTACTTTTAAAGCTCTTTGAGTTTTCCTAGTCCAAAGATTTTCACCTGCGATGCCAAATTACAAAGAAAACTTTCATTCTTTGAGCCAAATTAATATTCCAACTTAAAAATTCGATATTTTCGTGAGCCCAAAGAAAATTAACAAATCGAAGTCTACTCTAAGCATATAAATAAGCATAAATTAAGACTGAAAATTATATTTTGCTGACTATATCGAGCCAGGACCCGATTTTCCCGTATGCTTATAAAAAAAGGAATATACACTCACAAAATATTGTCCACCCAAATCAGCCAGTATTATCGATCTGTTTGCAAAACAATTGGTCAATTTAAATCCAAGAAAAAACGTGTCAATGGAAATCTTATATTTCTTTTAATTATTACTGGATAATATCTAAAATTGATTACTAACTAATTTAATTTGTTGTTTTTACGGGTCAAGCTACCCAAAAAAGAGGATCGGTCGGTCGGCGAAAAAATGAAAATAAAAGTAGAACTTGACCCGATAAAATATTCTTGAAAGGCAGCAAAAACTACTACATCTTGACAAAAATGCGAAATAGAAAATAAAAAGACACAAATAGCTCGAATTCATGGATAAAATGAAAAATTGAACATTCTCAGAACCTTGGAAAAACTAACAAAATTTTGCAAATTTGGCAATCTGTTAAAGCAATGAAAACAAAAATGTACTACCAATTTATTTTTATTTCGATTTTTGAGATTTCAGGGTCGGTCGGGCCCGTAAAACAACTAATCAAATTGGTCTCGCTTTATTGGAAAATTGGAAATTGGATTATCATTATTTGAAATGAGGCCAATTTTCGGGTCAGGGCTGGGGTTGAATAGCATTTTAGATTATCTAAAAAGTACTTGTACTTTACGAGACAATAAAAAAAAATAAAAAATCTATATCCATCTAGAACTTACCCAGTAAGCTGTCATCCATCCTCACAAAATATTTCAAATTAGCTCCAGCATCGACCACCCCAATACACATTTTCACGCCCAAATCACGTGACTTAGCGAGGGCGGCACTTACACCACGCCTTGCTTGTTGTTCCGTGATATCATTATCACACCCCAAAGAAGCTGAAAAAAACAAAAGAGACTCCATTCAAGTTGAATATTATTATACGTATTCCTTAATCTCAATACACAGGTTGCAAAATTAAAATCTGAAGACAAATCATGCTTTTGTTCAAAATTGTTATGTGCTTGTTACATGACATTTATTTCTGATTGGTTCAAATTTATTGACACTAATAAAGTGATCAGCTGTAAGTTGTAAAGCAAAGTAACATGGGAATAAAATCACGTGTTGAAGCAGGTTAAAGAATGAAATGAAAAAACTTTTTGGAGTAATCACATTTTTTGACTGCATTGATATAATTTTGCAAACCGAGTATTAAAGCGTTTTGGATTTCTCTGAGGGGATAAGAATTCTGATAATTGAAAATTAGGCAGTGAGTGAAAGTATCGAGCTTAAAGGTTCATCCTTTGATCGAAGTTGAAACCACTTATTCCTCATCCAAAATGCGTGACCAGAGTGTTTGCGGCAATGAAGTATAAGCCCAAAGGGCTAGAAGTCAATCTCTTTGGTAGGATTTGAAGCCAACAAATCCTACCAAAGTTACGTGGTCTTGAGCGGCTCGCCTGGTTTTTACACAAATGACAGATTGAAGCTAAAATTTACCGCTAAATTTCGAAAAAATTTCAATCGTAAACAAAGGAATTGCTAGATTCAATCTGTCGTCAAAAATATGGTGCATTTTTTAAGGCTTCACTTTTTCTTGCCTGAGAAAGGTTATAGATTGTACTCTAGCCCTTCGGGCTTTAAACTCAATGGTTTGTGGATGTAAAATGTACCACGTTGAAACAAAGAAAACGCTAGATTCTATCCGTCATCCCAATCACGATGCTAATCTTTAAGATTCTTCTTTTTCTAGCTTGGAAAAAGGTTTGGAAGATTTTAGCATCTCAGGGAGGGGGCTCAAAAGTTGAAAGCAACGGAGTTAGTCAGGTAGAATTAGTTGAAACTTCACCACACCCCGGACACTAGTGAGTTCACACCCCGGACACTAGTGAGTTATACTAATGAGTATATTAGAAGAAATGAAGGGAAAATGTTGGCAGAGAGGATCTGCTTACCTTAGGACCTTTAGGATCTGAGGAACTAAAAGTCCAAGAATGGTCCAATCATAGTATAAGAAAGCCGCGATTGGAATGAGTAGGGCTGGATTTCTGTTGTTCTATCTATGTTGTAAAGAGCGAATTATTTTATGGTTCAGTGAAAATTTCCATTGTCAATTTAATTTCACTTCCAACAAACTCCCTCGTAAGACGTAATTTTGCTCATATATACAAATCTCTTGATAATTCACGCATTCATAATATCAAAGTAAAAGAAATGACTATTGGTTTAAAAATATTAGAGCGAACAGAATGTCATAGCTTGGATATCCAGGCTGTAAACTATTTCACAGTCTAGTTTTTGATATTTTATGTTCTGGTTTACAGCCTGGTCTCCCTAGAGCGATTTGCATTCTCTTTAAGAGAATGCAGTCCGCTTGCTTGCGCTCACTTCGTTAAAACCGTAAGGGCCAATCTACACGGCGTTGAGCAATTCTAAAGCAAAAATAGGATAGTCCTCCAGTTGCTAGTGAAGATAAGGCTTTCTGTTACATGAAAACATGAAAAAGAAGAAAACAGAGGCAAGTTCATTTTCCAAGAAAACATGGTTGGTCATGATAATGCATGCAAACTTTTTTATGGACTTTGGTGTAATCTTTGGATGTTTTAGATAGTTTTAGATCTTGTAAGACTGCTTTTTATTAATTTCTGTTTTGCTGCCCTGGGTTGGCTAGGAAACATGGGTTAGCACTTTCATTCTCTAGGGAGACCAAGCTCTATAATTTAAGAACTTTGTATGTTGAGGTAAATTTTGTTTTTTCTTAAATTTTGAGCTTGGATATCCAAGCTAAGAATGTCAGTGCTTTAAGAACTTGAAGAACATTAAGTGCCTCGAAGTGCCTTCCTGATTATTTTGAAAAATTCTTACTGATATTAAAAAATCAATATTCAAGCAGTATTCTTTGAAAACTTCATTCGAAAATCAACAGTATTGAGGTGACGGCAAGCATTCAAAGTTTAACATTTGAAAATTAGTTCTAAATTAGTATTAAAATGTGCGTTATTTGGTCCTAAATCTTTAAGATTTTATCTGGAATTTATAAGAATATACTTCGAACAAGCTAATTAGAGAGGGCAGTGAGAAAAATCTAAGACTTGAAAAGTATTTGTTCTTTAATTGAATATTATAAACACTTTTCAGGTTGAAGATTTTGCTAACTTAGATTTAGTTCTTATAAATCACGGAGACACAGATAGAACATCCATTAACGACAAAAATAATAGCCTCATCATTCCAGCCGCGGCTTTCTTATTGTCCAATAGGGCTCAGAATATAGCCTGGAAGTCTATAAACCCCTCCCTAATTGAAATATTAGAATAAATTTATTAATTTGCCCAAAAGTGACTTTTTCACCCGACATTTAAATTGCTGAAAACGAGGAATTAACCAAAATTCCCAATATATTTTGACCGAGATTGTAGAAAAAGTTTCCAACAATTTAAAATAGACTTCGTTTCAAAAAAATTGCACTCCAAAATCATCCCCACTGGATATTATGACCTGAGATTAATAGAATTTATATCCCTATTTGGATTTCGCTATGGATTTTTCACCCCCATTGTGGAAAGAAGTTTCCCCGGAGCTGCGAGGTGTGTTTAAAACACCTACACATACCTAAAATGGTTGCAAAACTCCCAACAAAAAGCAATGAAAAAATCAAAATCTCCATTTGTAAACTTTACTATCTGACGTTTTTAAGAGAACCAGTTATGACAATTTTCTACTGTCAAGTGGTGGTAGAAGTCGAAATTTAATCAAATTTATCTTCTACCCAGATGGTTGATTGAATTTATCCAGATGGTTGCGGGTAAAACTCTAATTGCGTTTTAATCGTTTGGTTCTTGTTTTGAAAATACTGATTACATAAGTGGAAATTATTCCAAGATGACATTCGGAACAATTATCTCCGGAAAGCTAAACTATGACTATGATTAAAAAACAAGTACAATCATGGTCGAAATATATTGAGATTTTAATATATTTTAACGTTTTTCAGAATTTAAAGTTCGGGCGAGAATTGCTATTTTAGCACTTCCACTTTTTTTCATTGAATATTTCGATTTTAGAAGGGGGTTTGGTGGCTTCTAGGCTATATTCCAAGCCTTATTTGAGCTTTTAAATTCTGAGATCCTAAGTTTTAAGTCTCACATTATAACTAACTCAAGAGTTAAAACTCTACTTTCCAACTGTAGTTTAAGGCGCTTAAAAATCATTTGTGGTGTTTCAAATTTCACCGGGAACTAACTCCCCTTTGTCTCAAATATTTTGTCCATAATTGTAGGCTGAAAATTGCTTTACAAGAAAACTCATAATTTTTGGGAAAAGTTTTTGAAAGTTTCCTCTTTTGTCCTAATTCTGCTGTATTAGCCTCCTTTCAAAAATTTAGTTCGCTAATGGTAAGGAATATTTACGAGTTAACCCCAAAAGGGCAAGTAGAGAAAAATCAAGAATCCTATGAATGGGAAATGAATTTTCGCAAAAATCACGATCGAAGGATCGAGTTTAAAACCCCCTTTTCTCAAGCAATGAGAAGTGAATGGACCTTTTTTGTGGCATTATTTTCAAAATTTAACAATGTGCGTGTAACCACGCATTTTAGATGGAAAATAAAAATTCATTCATTTCTCAATCATGTGTCAAAATCTTTCCTTGGGGACTTTGAAATCAATCGGTCAGAGGTCGAATTCTGATATGTTTACTAGAAAAAAAAAACGAAATCTTCAATTTGCTTTTGTGAGGGGAAGAAGAAAAACAGTGAAATCCATACAACCTATTCCCATTCCTTTTTTTAATTGTTTCCATTTAATTTTGTATCGTAATAAAGCTAACTACAATATGCAAAAAATAGCTCGCATATATACAATGTGAGAGACGATATTAAAATATTATGAAAAAAAACCGTTCTAAGCTTTACAATGTGAACTTTTTAATTTTTCAATGAATATAAAAAAGACTAAAATTAGAATTAAAGGGTTTGAAATCTTCACAAGAAATTCTTCGATACAAAATTGTTAAAAACTTGGTTTAATGATTTAAACGGACAAAGTTCGCCGAAAGATCTTTTTGATTTTTTCTTGAAAACCCCACTCGGATAAAAACACTCACCTAAAATAAAATAATCGAGGGAGAGATCAAAAAGGCAAGGAGCGTGAAACATGCTCCTGCATTTGATTAATGCAGATTGAATTGAAATTAATTTATAAATAATTGCATGATTATTATTCCTCGCCGGATCCGGTCGATCTTTTGACGCGTCGTTGCCTTGGTGACTGACGTCGGGGTGAGGCTTCTAAAGATAAAACAGAAATGCAAGATTAAATGCTGAATACCTTAGGCGAGACCAATTTAATTTGTTGTTCTACGGACAGATCGTTAGAAAAATATGGGTCGGTCGGTCGGCAAAATAAGAATAAATTTTTCATTTATCAGGGTTGGTAAGGTACCGAGAAAATATTCCAAAAAGTATCTGGATCAAAATTCACTTTGTGTTTTATCTTCGATGAAGATCATAATAAAATTTTAGTGTATGGAATGCTTTCAATTAACTAGTGTGTAAAATATATTGTAGTGGAAATTCGATATTATTATTTTTTTGATTTTAGCAGATTTTAGAGTCGGTCGGGCCCGTAGAACAACAAATTAAATTGGTCTCAACTTATTGGTATTATATTTCGCGTGTTACAAAATTTCGCGAAATTTTTTCGAGGAGACGTTTTTCGCGTGTACTAGATTTCGCGATTGCCAGTTTCTGGAAACTTTCACCTGTATTAAATTTCGCGATTCACTAAATTGGGCATTTTCTAAAGGTGGGAAAAAGGCAAGAAAATGACTGATTTCGCTTGAAACGCAACGTATTGGGTGTAAACATACCAAAGATATTCTAATTGTCAACTTACTGAAATCGGTGGTGGTTTTTGGTAACCAATCGTAATCGACGTCATTTTTGTCGTTGGTCGTCCCAGTCTCTGTTTTAGGTTTGGAAGACGATCTTTTGAACTGGAAGTGCAAAATATGGTATGGTAAGTTTGAAATAATTAAAATTGGATGTAAATATCATTTGAGATCCCATAATTTATAATGCTAGAATTAAATTTTACACGATGATCAAAATGAAATCCTCGCAACAGCAAAGGTGGTGTAACCAAATTCTATCTTCTTATTTTTCTATTGAAAATAATTTAGTTTTCAGGAGGTTTTTCAACAACCAGGCCTTATTTAGAGATATTTGTAAAAGGGGAACCCCTACCTTGTTAGAGACGACGTAATTGATACCAAATACAACCAAAAGAGCAACGGCAACCAATAAAACGTAAAGGAAAAATGTTTCTCCATCGAAATTCTCATCTAATTCTTTTAAGGTGACGGTCTCGTTGAAAACTCCAGCACCGTACTGGTTGCCATCCTACAAGAAAAGATGAGATAGAAATCAATAGAAACATCTCATAATAAAGGTGACTTTATTTCGAAAAATCAATCTCAATAAAGTAAGCAAAAACACAATAATTCCGCTCTTTTGCTTGACAAACTTTGGATAATAACAGAAACATACAAAGCTGAAGTGAAATTTTTCAAAATGAAAATAAGAATTCATCACCAGCCCAAGGAGAAAGAAAATGAACTTACGGTATCTTTAAAGAACATGAGGATGGTCAAACCGAATGGACGTCCACCATAACTTTCATGTGGGAAAAATGAATATCTAAAGGTTGCTTCACTTCCCGGTTCAACAACTGAGTTGTACGAAATAGCAGTGAAATTTTGGATGAAGTAATTATAATCTTGTGGATATCTGAACGAAGCATCGATTGTTTGGATGGTGAATTCTTTCTCTCCTTTGTTTTGGAGACCAACCAAAAGATGAAGTGGTTTGCCAGCAGGTAAATCTGTGAAAAAGAAAATGGAGCGTTTAAAAAAAAGTATGTTTTCATAATTTGACGCGTATCCTCTTTTTATAAGCATACTAACACGTGGATTTGGTGAAAAAAGCAAGCATACCAGTCAGTTTTGGTCATTGCTTGTTCATTTGGGAAGATTCATTGTTCTTTTTGAATCCTTTTTCCCAAGCCTTTATTCCAAAAAAAAGTATGCTTAAAAAAAGACATGTATTCAAAATCATGTAGAAACCTGTAATTCATGATGGATTTTAAGGCCAACAAATCCCAGATGTATTACAATAAATACAGTTTGACAAAACCAATTGAAAAACCTATGAAATGAAATCTGTTAAAGAAATTAAAAGAAAGTTGAAACAAAGGGTACAAACCTTTTTCAGGGTAATCAGGGAAAAGAACGGAGGTGACGGCATCTGAAGTCATTCTAACTCCACCAACTTGTTCTTCTTCATCCTCTGCATCCTTTAAAAAAAGAGAAGGTTTCATTTAATCTCACGTGTCAAACAACAACCTTCCTAGTCCATTAATGTGAGGTAGCATGCAAAAATTTGCGCAAATTTGGAGGGAACCCCTTAAAAAATAAAAGTATTTGTTGAAAAGTAAGCCAGAATCTGAAAGAGATCTCAAGCTGAAAAATGATGCAGGTTGTAGGGACCACTGACGGTTGGGTGGTTGAATTGGCAAGTCAAAAACAAGTTATTACTAGTAAGTTGGGTGGGCAAGGCTGTAAATTCAACAGGTTCACTGTGATTTTCAACAGGTATGCAGGTATTTGGACTAAAAAAGCAGTAATGGCCCAAAAATGGAAAATGTTTCAAGGGAGGTAAATATCTAGGACATTTTTTGGTAGGGGCTTTATAACCTCCTTTGCCTTTACCATTTCCAGAGAATTCTATATTGATATATTAAAGGTTTTGTTTTTAAATGAGAGTGATATCGTTTCAGATTGTATGCTTACTTTAATTTACAAGCTTTTTGATAATAAATTGACACGGATATGGAGCAAGATTGGTCAAAACAGGGGGGGGGGTCGGTACTAAAATCTCAGACATCATGACATTTAGTGACGTGGTGGTACTGCAAAAAAGCTCAAAAATAATTTTAGTACACTACCATGTGTACTAAAATACCAAAAAGGGTGGTCCCTTAAAGAAATTTTTGAAAAATCTTAGTATTTTGTTCTAAAATCAGCCAAAATGGAGCATTTTTTTAACAGTTTTGGAAAACATTTGATTTTTTTTTCAGGAATTTTCGAAAAAATCTTCAAAAATCTTTCAGAATTTTTCTAATTTTTTAAATATTTTTTAAAAATATTTTTATGTACAGTTTAGCACAGTTTAGTAATAACATTATATTATTTTGCAGATTGATGCACTAAATTCGACTAGGTTTGTAACAATGACCCCATTTTGGTAAATTTAAAGCCGTAAAAGGGCAAAAAATGGGTGGTATCTATGTTAAATTGCTCAAAATAATTTTAGTACACTGTGTACTAAAACAACATTTTCGAAAAATAGGTGGGGGTATGTCAAAAATTAGCGAAAATCCTTTTAGTACTCATGTATGTCTTACATTTTAGTACTGACCCCCCCCCCTGGTCAAAAGAAGGAAAAGAAATACATTTGTTTGCTTATATTAGCACGATAACAATAGACAGGAAACATGTGCCTGATATGAAAATCTCATGTAAAAATAAAACGTTAAAGAATATTGAATTTTGGGTGTTACTTTGCTTTCTGGTCAAAATGGCAGGATTTTACAGGGTATTTCCTGGACATTCAGGGGCTGTCTACCTAAATTGAAGGCACATTTCAAATTTGTACCAAGATAGAAAGGGTGGACAAAACTAGATTCCCAAAAACAACTTGGTAGACATTTTCTTCACTGGTCCATTGCCCAAACTGTACAGGATGATGCCCCAAAAAAAGTCCCGTGTCAGAACACGATTAGACAGATTACACATAGAAACCTTTGTGTGTGTATGTCAAAAACTAATATTATTTACGTATTTGAAAATGTTGCAATTTGTTTTAAAGAGACGCTTGTTTATAGCTTATAGGTTTTAATTGCCTTTCTGTTTCATTGTAACCATTTAAGTGACCATTTTGTCAGAAAATGGATCCTGTCGAGCCCAGCTTTTGCAAAGGTTCTCCTCCATTTTTTGTTTTTTTGGTTAGAAAACAATGTGAAAAATGCCATTTTGGCTGAAAGAGTGACAACATCCTGTCTTTCTTAGACATGGCCAGCTGAAATGTCATCAAGAACTAAAAAAGGATCTTACTTTTCCAGTGGGAGAGGTTTCTTCGGCAGCAGGTTCTTCATCTTCAGCTTCCACTTTGGAATCTTCTCCTTCCTCAGCTACAACCTCATCCTCTACTGCATCTTCTTGAGCAGAAACTGAAGAGAAACGAAAAAAAATTCAATAAGGTTTTTAATAAAACAATTGACAAAGTGGCAAAATAGTATAAAATGCAAAAGTACATTAAACAATTGATGAAATCTCAAAAAATTGCCAAAAAAGAGTTTTTTCTGTTATATTTTTGACATTTTTGCCCGGAAATTTAAGAAAAAAATGATTTACCCCCTGTGGACGACAGGGATTTTTGGAAATTTTTTTAACTTGGAAATCTAAAAAAATTAAGACAGGGTACGGAAGATTCAGGGTCTTTCTTCCTCATTTAGCTATCAAGTATTGGGAAAATCCATAAGATTTGCTCTATTTTCTTGTCAGGTATTGGAAAATCTAGGAATTTTCCCTAAAAAATCTTGAATGTAACGGTTATCCTAAAGTTTTTCAAAGGTGAATTGTTACGGAAAATCTATGTTTTCCACAGGGGGTAACTGACTATAACTAGAACTGCCCATTGGATCAACAAGTTAATACACCTTTCCCTTTTCTCGCAAAACTAATGCGCGCGCATTATTTTGATACTCTCCACTGTTTAGTCTCTGGAGGTAAACAAACCTGTTTTTGCCTGTGTTTCCTTAGGGAAAGTTAGTTTTTAGCTTCTCTTAAGCTCTGACAATCAAAATCCTCTCAAATTAAACATAGTGGGCACCCCCCCCTGGATTCTTGGGGGGGGGGTTGAGGATTTTCAGATTTTTAAAAATAGGTGGGGGTTGGGTTGATGAGAAATTTCAGGTGGGGGTAACCCTATATAGGTGGGGGTAACATTTTTCAGGTGGGGGTTGTCAAGTTTTCTGTATTTAACCATGTTTGATTTTGTACTTTTTTGTCTTTTTCAACTTTCCACATACTATACTAGCCAGTATACTAGATAAAAATATAAACAGATGACTAAATTTTAATGAGTGAGTGTTCAAACAAAGCACATCTCTTTATATCCATTACCTATGACATATGTTTCCTAAAGGAAAAAAGGATAAACTGAATTTTCAGGTGGGGGTTCGAAGATTTTACAAATTTAGGTGGGGGTTACTGAAAAACTGTATAATTATACCATGCTGAAATTTTTTTTGCCAAAAAAGATCACTATCAAAAGTTTAAAGCTGAAGACCTACTTTCCCTAGCCCCAGGCTAAACCACGAATGTTTACCTGCCAATCAATTTTATACACAACAATGGAGCGCACATTTCCACGGACCATTTCTGAGAAATTTGAATTACAGGAAAGGTGTAATGATCAGGTCTGGAATATTATCACAATTTTCAGATTTGATTGAAATCGGATTGCTTTTGATTGTGTTTGATAGAGCTACATACTGATAAAAAAACAAATATTGGGACAAGAATCCTTTCAGCCAATTTCATTCTGATTTCGTCCACAAACTCCACTGAAAGCATGCAATTTTACTTGCCTTCACCTTCGTGCACAAATTTTCAACTTCAAAAGTACAGTTTTGAATTGACTTTGATAAAAAAACTCTTTTTTTCCATTTTCAGTAGGGGTGGCCAACATGGTTGGGATGGGATGGGGGTAAGATAATTAAAGTTTCTAAGTAAAATCTTAATAATCACCCAAAAAATGCCTTTTTTTGCCCATATTTTTTAAATAGTTAGTCCCAGCCTTATGCCGCCTTCAGTAAAGCTTCCTATACCTTTTGTCCTTCAGAAAAACCAAAAATATTGGCCTTAGTTGTGGTTGATTTTAAGGTTTTATCTCATCTTATCTCATTTACTTTAACTAGTAGAGGCTTCTTCAATGTTTGGGAGAGGTAAGTCTATAAAAGTTATTTGTTTTTCCGTGGAAAAAAGTGTTTAATAAAGAAGCATTTTTTGAGCACAAGGTTTATTTTTCTTCGCAAATTTTTGTCTTCAATCTTAAACACAAAATAGATGAACGAGTATTTCACTGATGGTTATGATTTTTTCACAGAACATGTGCGTTTGGTTTGGGAACGCGAAACATGAACGTGTCTAAACTTTTCAATATATCTCCAGAACCAGGGGGGGGGGACACGCAGTTACTACAAGACATGATGTGTAGTAAGTGCTTTTTCAACACTCTTTTTCAGGACCACCACCCTTTGCAGTTAATACACCTTGGTAGTAACTGTTTTCAGAAAAGATTTCCAGGTACCACCCCTGTTTTTGAGTGATATCATCAAAAACATGCTCAAAATTACCCTAAATTGCGATTATTTTTCAACCTAAAGTCATTTTTGTGCTAGATTTTCTTTTAATTTACTTGGTTAACAGCTGTTGAGAACATTTTAATGATAATTAGGGAAAGCATAATTTCAAAGTTGGGTCTGAGAAAAATTTCAAATTTTTTTTCGTCCATTTATAACAAAATTATTTTTTTTAACAAAGAATTTTTTCACAAAAAAATTCATTTTTTGTGAAAAATTTTGAAAGTTCTTTAAAAAGAATTAAAATATAAGCACTTACTACACCAAAAGTGTTCGGCACCACCCCCAAACAGCAGTTACTACACTGTGTAGTAACTGTTTTCATAACTTCTAAATACAGTACCACCACGGTAGTAAGTGTCATACTGTCTTGTAGTAACTGCGTGCCCCCCTGTCAGAACTAACAGATTTTTTGAAATTCTGTAAAAAGATCCAAGTTCCTGAATAGTTTTACTATGTTCTGTGAAAAAATCAAGACAAAAATTTGCGAAGAAAAATAAACCTTGAACACAAAAAATGCTTTTTAAACACTTTTTTCCACCGAAAAACAAATAACTTTTATAGTCTTACCTTCCCCAAACATTGAAGAAGCCTCTACTAATTAAAGTAAATGAGATAAGATAAGATAAAACCTTAAAATCAACCAGAATTTACAACCTTTCGTCCAAAGCAAAAGACATGCTTTTCTTGCCGCCATCTTGTTTTCAAATGAGAATTCTAAAGAATTCTAGAGAATTCTATTTGTTTCCAGCTCCTGCGGTCTTTTTTTCATCCAATCAGATCGCGCGATTTCACTTTTACTTTCTCTAGTCCAATAAGACTGCAGGATTTGAGTCATGTGACATCTCTATTAAAAACCCGCGCGAATTAAAATAGAAATACAGGGGGTCACACTATTGGCTACAGGAACTGAAAGCAAGCAATTAAGGCCAATATTTTTGGTTTTTCTGAAGGACAAAAGGTATAGGAAGCGGTCAAAACCACAAATTTTGGACTTAACTCTTTCTCTCGTCTTTCGTCAAAACAATGGAATGAGTTACTAATAAATCATCCTGACACTGATTTTCACAACCTTGATACTGATGAACTAAAATCTTTAGCTACAAAATTCTATTTAGACAAATACAAAGCTGAAGACGAATAATCTTTGTGTGTGTGTGTGTCTGTGTGTACGTGTATTGCGTGTGCGTGAACTTAGTGTATTTTTCCAGGGTGGGAGGGGTGGGTGGTGTAACAGGAAAAACTTTATAGATAAATCTACTCAAAGAAATTGTCATAAAATAAAAGTAAAAATATTTCTTATATTCACTATTTTGTTGTCACTATTAATATTATGATAATCGTTTATTCATTTTTTCTTTAGTTCTGTAATAATTTTTCAGTTTCTTCTAGGTTCCCCATTGTATTAGAGAAATCTATTTTTTTTTGTAAGGGGTTATCCTGCTGTGTTGCAGCGAAAATATATTCAATTCAATTCAATTTACTGAAAGAGGGATAAGGCTGGGACAATCTATTTAAAAGATATGGACAGAAAACTAGGCACTTTTTTGGGTGATAATTAATATTTTACTTAGAAACTTTAATTCTCTTTCCCCCGTCTCACCCCCCTGATATATGAGCAAGGGAACCATGTTGGCCACCTCTACTGAAAATTTCAGATCAAAACAAACAAGGATTTAATTCCTGTAACTCAAAGAAAATTGGAAAAAGCTGGTTTTTGACTGTTTCTGATCCTAAAGTGCTATTTTTTGGTAAAAGCTATGCAATTTATGTTTGGATTTCTAGAAAGCTTACCCATTCATGGTCAATATATTTTTTATTTGACAGTAATCTCTTCATGGAATAAAAAAATATAGTTCAAATCCTGTAGGGTCGTTTTTCAAAAAAAATTTGCCAAAATCGATTTTCGCATTTCGCCATTTTACCCTGCGCAAACGCACGTGAGAACATAGTAAAACTATTAAGGAACTTGGACTTTTTTACAGAATTTCAAAAAATCTGTTACTTCTGGTGATATATATATTGAAAAGTTAAAAACATTGGTAGTTCGCGTTCGCGTTCCCAAAGCAAACGCACGTGGGGGAGGTGGTCTGAAGCTTATCGACCGAATGCTGATAAGAAATTTTCTGACTTTCTGACTAGAAAAGGGTCAGATTTTTTAGATAGAAAGTGATCAATTGATTGAAATAATCCTGTTTGATTAATAATGCATAGCTATCTACCTGTCAGTGAGCACTCGAAAAAAGATGAAATGGAATAGTAATATCACAAAATATCATAAAAATAGACAGAGTTGACATAGGTATCATAAAAGAGCTCCCAATATAAACTTTTACAAGTTATTTTCCTTGGAGTCTTACCTCTGCCAACAAATACCAGACTCGTTGGTAATAATAGTACTGCAAGTAACAGTGGAAGTGTCAGATACTTGAACATCTTTGCTACCTATAAATTTCGACTAGATTTACAAGATATCAGTGGATTACTTCCACGTAATTTAATCAAATTCCAAAAATCAACACCAACATAAAAAGTCCTTTCGTTTTCAGATTTTGTCCACGGGAATCTTTCGTGGCCAAAACAAACCACCAAAGTGGATATTTTGTTTTCAAAGTAGATATTACGTGTGTACCAGGAACGCTAGCCATCATACGAAACAGATATTTGCATTGAAGAGTTTTGTCGGCCAACTTGAAATCATTCTTTCACTTTCGATATCAATCGGTACCGGCATAACGACTTCTAAGAAGTAAGACAAAAATGGTACCACAAGCCGCGGGGGCAATGAAAAAAAATTTTCTTCCTTTTTTAAATTCTAAATTTACTTTAATTTTTATTTTACTTTAAATTTTATGAACATCTATCTCTGTATTTTACTGATTAGAACGACAAAGAGGTAAAGTATGTAAGTATTCAATTATTATTTCAATTATGTAAGGGTTCTTATTTTTTTCAGTTGCGTTGCCGTTGGGCAGCAATCCTACGTAATAGTCAGAAAATCTGTCATATACTATCTTCGCTTTCTGATTTGAATGATGGCGCTGCGATAGAACGTCAGAGGGAACCCTCCGGCCAGATATGGTCGACGCATGCGTCAACTTTTGAAAATAATTCAAAATTGCGCAATATCCGTGTGGTTGTTTAATTAAAAATAAAATCGCCGTATTGTAATTGTTTATCTTTAAATAATGTTTTTATCTTAAGTGAGGAAAACCACAGCTTAATTATTGATTTTGACTAACTGCCGTTCAAAACAAAATCTAATTCCGAGAATCTGAAAGTTTATGAAGCAATTCTACAGTTGAAGATCTTAAAGAAGAAAACCAATTTAATCACATTGGAAGTCTTTCCTTTTGCCATTAAGAAAAAGTAATATCCTATGATGTTGCTAATATGGTAATATGTATACTCGCTTCTCTTTTTCATACGGCCGTCCTCCTATAATTACGTGAGAGGTCCTAAAGCCGACAGCCCAGCCTAAAGTAAAGCCGATCAAAGATATACAAACTAAAATAAAAACAAACCTTTCGCTGTGACGCAACGAAGATACCAAAGTGTCAACTAAACTGAGAGATTTGATACACTGAACCAATTGAACCAAATAACAATAACAGTTAGTCACACTAGCTTCCCGCCAAAATGCATATCAAAGATTAATGCTGCGAAAGCGCTATATCGTTTACTTGACTCTCAAGCAAAAAAATGCGCCGCAAAACTTCTAAAGGGATTCATGAAAAAATAACCCGGCGCTTTTTAATGAAAATAACATTTTCAAAAACTTTGAGAAATTGCCTAAAATTTAAGCCATAGATGAAAAAATTTAAGCCAAGCCAACCTTGAAAACTAATTCGAAGAGCAACTTCCCAAGAAAAAGATCTACGGGGGAGGCGGAACCCACCTAGATCCGCGCACCGCCGGATAGGCTTTTTCCCGGAAATTTTGCCGGAACTCAAACAATGACCCATTTACATGTGCGGAATTATTTTTACTTTAGCGTATAAACAAGGCCTTAAAAATCGAAGCGCTGTCTCGGGAATTGAATGACAAAATTTGGTTGGTTGATATTTGGCTGCTGCACGTTCGCAATCGGTAATTTTGTCACATTTTAAGTTTGCAAGTTTTAATTGATTGTCTTGGGATCTTGAACTTGATTCAGGTAACTCTCATCCTTGTTGTTGAAATACATCCTGTAGATGACTGATGTTGTTTTTTCTGAAAGCTTAATTTCCTAGTGTGACTAACTGAATAATTGCTTCTTATAACAAAACATATTTTTTTATTGCAATATGCACAACGTCATAAATGACAACAGTAGTAACAGCATCATAAAAAGTAACGAGATGTTTTAATTTTCCAAAGCACACGAAAATATAAAAGAGGTCTGTGTACAAGCGTGCTCATTTTGAAACGTTACGTAATCAAGCCTGGTTTCTATTACTTTACACTGGCACTTGGCTTGATTGCGGCACAAGTGTTACGCGTAAGCCAAATCGCGTATTACGAACAACCTCTAAATTGCCGAGTACAGGAGAAAAAAAAATCGAAATTCAAAATGGCGGTCAAGCCCACGATGATAACTATCAAAAATCTTCGTTTTTCATTCAGCTATTGCAGCTCAATAAATCAATGAAATAATTTGAAATAAAAAGTAAACAAACCTTGAACCTTTCATGAATCCAAATAAATAAAAGTATTCATCTAAAGTGAAGATTACATTTCAAAATAAAACGATTTCCAAACCAACCTAAAGTCAGTGTCTGCCAACTAAAAACTTCTCTGCGGGGTCACTGACAAGGAGTTACGACTTCAGACTTTAGATTCCAATTCTTGTATAGGCTGCAACTACACTGCCAAATTATCTGTATTACAAAGACTTCCAATTGGGTCCATAAGTTAAGAAAATGAGATTATCTTATAGCACGGGGGTTCTGTTTTTAAAAACAAACTTCAAAATAAAATTGTTAATGAGCTTGTTACTTAAAATATCACTTACTTACATAATTCATTTATGATATAACACCCCTTTCTTAAATAAATGGCCTCTTAAAGTCTTTTATGTTTGCCGCAAGAAGGAAGAAATATTTAATTTGACCCCCGGTTTTTTCTCTCATTTTCTAGCAATTTCCCGCGTGTTAGTGTAGACACAACTTTAGTCCAGGGAAATGAAGCGTTTTCATTGGTCTAAAATCACGGATGGTCACGTGACCAGAATTTTTATCCAGGGAAATGCCGTGGCCGCAATGTTTTGCTTTAGTGAGATTGACCATTTTGTTGTTTAGATTTGAGCGGGCAAAATTTCTGTACAAACCAAAATATGGCTTCGTTGGAATACCGGTTGAAACACTTGTGGCGGGGCCAAGACTTTGTGTAAGGATACATATAGACAACGTATATTACATTATATTATATATTACATGATAAGAATACAAATAGACAGACGTATATTACAATTATTATGTATTACATGACACCTTGCTCCTATTCTAGTAAAGATATTATATGTCGTCAAAGAGTACACTTAAATGAAGAGCTGTCCGATTGCGGGCCTTCTGTAAATAAACATCCGGACTTATAGGTGGTAAAGAGGGCGTTGATAGTTGCCGCCTCATTGATTCGATGTTTGTTATTCAAATTAGTGCTACCACATCCGCCCTTTTTTCAATTTCGCACCATTTTTACAATTTAGTCTGTTTGTTTCTTGATGGAAACCAGTCCAAGTTGTTTTGTATTTTTCCCGCACAAGTCATTTTTATTACAAAACTGTTATCGTTTTAAACATGAGCAACTGATCCAGAATAAAAGGTAATCATTTTTACAACTCGCACTTTTTAATTACATTAATTGACATCTTGACATTACAGCTATCTTGTTAGATGTTTTGTTTCGAGAGTTCTAGCAATAGTTTATCGCTCAACTTGGAGAGGGAATGTTTGTAAACATAGAATTTTTTTTCATAACAGTTATTTGGGGGGTCGGAATTAGGCTGGGCTGTCGGCTTTAGGACCTCTCACGGTATCTACTTTATCTTTTATCTACGGTGGAGTGCAATTGGCAATTTCTACGCTTATACGGCAAAAAGTATATTGAATAGAATGCTCTCTCATTTCCTGTGTTAAAAACAAAATAGAGAGAGTTTCGTGGTCGCACGGCTTTTTTAAAATATCTTCTAAATATCTTGATTTTGTTTGAGATATAGATCTTTAGTAGATACAACCAAGGGGATGTAAATAAACCTTCGAGAAGTCAAAGGCAAAATGGTAGATAAGATACGGTAGAAATGAACGAAGATCTTAGTCACTACAGTTAACAGTAGGATCAGTGGTAAAAGATGCCTGTTTATTTTCAAATTGGGTGATTAATTTTACACTTTTTGAACAAAATCTTTTGGTTTTTACATCTGAAAACACAAGTGAGGAAGACATTGTTGTTCATTATGTTTTATATACAACAGGAAAAGAAATAACACTTATAAAATAGTGATTTCCCTTCTCTTTTTAAAAATAAAAGTTTATGTTAAACTTTTACGTTTTTTTTCTTCTGCCATTTTAGAATGAATAATTATGGTGTCAGCCCCTCTAATTATGCGAAGATCTTAGTTATAAATTAAAAAAAGAGGGAATTCTGATTGGTTTTAAATTCAAATTTGGTGTGACAGTTAATAGTTTCAGTTACATAATTTGTGGGTTCCACTGGACTATCTACTTTTTCCCCCATCAGAATTAGTAAAGGCAAAAGGTAGTTGAGCTCCAGCTCCTGGACTACACCTGTAATAGCCTAGAAATCTAAGCTAGTTTGATTCAGTCACTTGTATAAATCTGATGGTCAAGTTGTGACTGAATAACTAGCTTAGGGACAGTAAACTCGGTAGCTTATCAACTGACAACAACAACAATTCAAATTTCGCGGCGAGGGATAACGTAAACTCACATAATTTGCATAATTATTCGTCGTTGACTTAATTTGTTTCATATCAAAAATATGAAATCACACCACACACAGAACATAATATCAAAACATTATTTAGAATTTTTTTATGTTGTCTTTTTTTTATCTTCTGATTGGCTCTTATTGTAAGATTAGATAGACAAACTCTCCGTCTTACAGTTTATGCGCTCCTTTTGTAAAATATAAAATGAAATTCTATTGCAAAGTGTGCCGATGGAGAGTGAAGGAAAAATTTGTTCATTTTTTTCAAAAAGTTATGTTTTATGGAAAAGTCAACAAGAGACAAATTCGTTCCTTGAGTGATAATTTTGTGATTTGACATAAAAGTATTTTGTATGATTTTTACAAAGCTCATCTTAAAAATAACCTTCAACAAAATACTGTAAATAAAAATTACTTTAGACTAGCAGGCTAAAATACCGTATACAAAACAATGTATGTAATCAACATCCCCCAAAAAAAAAACATTTTCTTGAGTCTTGAATTCGTATAGCTGTCACTGAAAACAAGCACCGACAGTTTTATGTTCTTCGAAAACGAAAGATGTCATTGTCTGTAAAATCGAGCATAAAGTCTCAAATTCATAAAACAACAAGAAACCACAACCAGTCAAAAACCAAGAACTGTCTATCATCTATCCATTACAGTATGATACAATATCATGTCGATCATGTCATGCAATCCAATCAGAATACAGAACTACAGCATAGGATCTGTACAAGTACTCTCTCTTATATATTGCCACATACGATAGTCAATGTTCAATCACAAATCTTTACTTTATTATTTGCCATTCTGGAAACAAGCAACTTTTGCTGTCTTTACGACGAATAGCATTCTTTTTTCTTCATCAGTTCAATTTTTACCAAAAACAAGAGGAGCACTATCAGGTCGGGATCAGGTCTTGAAAACTTTTTCTGATACAGTGTTCCAAATATCCATCATAATATAATCGAAGAAAGATCTTGCATTCAATGAGTCCCATCCTCCTACTCGTTTTCTGATAAAATAATTATAAACTTCTATTGCTCACGAAAACTCCCGATTTTTTACCACATGACCCACTCTGACCAATCAGAAGCTCACCGAATCCTGCGTTCATATTATGAACGCGCCCTTTCCCTAAGCCAGTATTCCAAGGCAAACTTAAAATCCGTTAATATAAAAAATCTTTAAAGCGCCGAAAAACGCTATATTGCCATAAGCTGTGTGTCCTAGCCTTGTGAATACGGGCTTAGTTAACTAGCCTACACCTGTAGCAGGTGTTTGCCATAAGGCGGCAATCACAAATATCTTTGTTTCGCGTCGCCCGACTGACTTTCGAAAATTGAGTAGAATTGAGTCGGTGAGTCGGTAAATTTGTCAGACTTTTTCTGTCAATGACCTTTGCGAGAGCAATCAGAATACCAAAATAAACAAATTTCAAACAGTTAGTCACACTAGGAAATCTAGCTTTCAGAAAAAACAACATCAGTCATCTACAGGATACATTTCAACAACAAGGATGAGAGTTACCTGAATCAAGTTCGCAAGACAATATTAATTAAAACTTGAAAGTTGGAAACAAAATAAAACGTGCAGCAGCCAAAATCAACCAACCAAAATTTGTCATTCAATTCCCGAGACAGCGCTTCGATTTTTAAGGCCTTGTTTATACGCTAAAGTAAAAACAATTACGCACATGTAAATGGGTCATTGTTTAAGGTCCGGCAAAATTTCCGGGAGATAGCCTATCCGGCAGTGCGCGGATCTAGGTGGGTTCCGCCTCCCCCGTAGATCTTTTTCTTGGTAAGTTGATCTTCAAATTAGTTTTCAAGGTTGGCTTGGCTCAAATTTTTTCATCTATGGCTCAAATTTTAGGCAATTTCTCAAAGTTTTTGAAAATGTTAATTTCATTAAAAAGCGCCGGGTTATTTTTTCATGAATCCCTTTAGAAGTTTTGCGGTGCATTTTTTTGCTTGAGAGTCAAGTAAACGATATAGCGCTTTCGCAGCATTAATCTTTGATACGCATTTTGGCGGGACGCTAGTGTGGCTAACTGTCAAAGGCTCATTGTAAGTGATTGAGTGAAGCTATCATCAAAAAATAAAAATAAAACAAACCTTTTTAACCTTTCAATAATCCAAATAAACAAAATATTTCAAATGAATTGATGTCTAAGTTTGAAAACAAGCACCATTTCCACCATACACTTTTAGAGCAAAAAGCAGCATTTTGCTGAAATCTGCTGCTCTTCCCAGGCAAATAATTTCTCAGAATGTCAGAGAGTCTGGTGCTGAATAGACCTTTTTTCAAAGAGGCCACCCTGTTGAATAATTATGTAGTCCAGCAGAAAAATAATGATAAAACCATGCATAATTATTACAATATGCATGATACAGTAATTATGCATGGCTCTATCATTGTTTTTATGGCTGGACTACATAATGATTCAACAGGACATCCTCTTTGAAAAAAGGTCTATATATAGTTTAGTGGGTCAAGCTTGTTTTAGTTCTCTATCTTTGTATAAAGCCTGAAAACCTCATCTGAGACGCGGGTCATAAACGATCTTTGTCTATTTTGAAGTCGTACAATCTTTTACTTCTCAAAACCATTTAGATTCAGGTTTTATATATAACCAGGCGTACCCAATACTTACTTTTGGTTACTTTTGGTTGTCTTCGAGCTTCATGCTCTGGCAAGAAACTTTCTGCTTCACACCACAATGCTGCATCCATCAAACCTGAATAAAGGAAGGATGTCGGCAGCTAAACAGTTTTCATATCAAGAATGGAGTTAGAGTCGGCTCTCCTGCACCCTGTGTAACCATGAATCTGTGGCTCGTCTGGGATCGAACTGAGGTGTCTGTCTAGAGAGTTTTTGAACTTTTCGACTGTAACATTCTTCATATCTCTAATACTCTTGGGCATTGAATTGAATAACTTAGCACCTTGCACAACAAGCGTGCTATCATGTAGTTTTGAACTATGGGTGCGAACACACATCCTTCCCAATCTTGGGAGTTCCTTGAATTGAAATTTATTGTTGATGTTTGGAACCAGATTTTCAGCTATTTTCCATGTATACAGGATCCGATATCTCAACCAGTCTCAACCTTCTTCTTTGAAGTGAGTAAAGTTTTAGCTTTTTCAGACAATCCCAATAGTTTTTTGGAGTGCCAGTTATTCTTTTGAGAAATGATTTTTAGATTTCTTCTAATCTTTGGGTAGAACTGACAGCACTTGGACTCCATAGGACTGAGCAATATTCAATGACTGGAATAACCAATGATTTGTAAGGAGTAATCATTAGAGTTGGGGTAAACGCGAAGAGAAAGTCCGCAGAATCCAGGAAATCAAGTTTTTTGCTTTCTCAATGACTGAATTTATTTGATGTGTAAAGACAGCATCATCTGACATTAGTACTCCCAGGTCCTTCACAAATTTCTTCCTTTCGATATTTTCTCCTGAAGGGGATTTGTAGTGAGTTTGGTTTTTTATTTCTTCATCTGGACCATAGCGTAGAAGTTCAAACTTTGTGTCATTTAGTTTCATGTTGTTTTCTTCAGTCCAGTCATAGACTTTTTCTAGTTCTTTTTGAAGAATTTCAACATCCTTTGTGTTTTTGATTGATTTGGTGGCACGTGTATCATCAGCAAATGATTTCAATATACAGTACAGTACTTTTTCATCAATGTCACCAATCAATATTAGAAATATAAGAGGTCCCAATACACTGCCTTGAGGGACTCCTGAAATTACTTTCTGGGCTTTGGACTTGACACCCTTTACTATTACTGTTTGATATCTTTCAGTAAGGAATGATTCAATCCATCTGTGGATTGGTCCGGATATACCCAATTTTGCTTTAATTTCCCAAGTACAACTGCATGATCGACTTTGTCGAAAGCCTTTGAGAAATCAAGGTAAACAACATCTGCATTCAAACCCTCATCTAATATGTCAAGAATGAGGTCGTGTTGCTCGAGAAGCTGACTAAGGCAGGATCTCCCACTTCTGAAACCATGTTGGTTTGGATTGAAAAGGTCATTGTTGTTCATGTGATTTACAATATGATTTCTCAATATTTTCTCGAAAATTTTTATCACATGCGAGGTGAGTGCAACAGTCTATATTACATATAGATCGTATAATGTATTGACAAGCATTAGCTGATTTGGAGGAGCCAGAGGAGGATGATGAAGATCCCTTTAATTTGTGTTTTTGAAAGAAAGAAGTTTATCAAAAATAAAACTTTCCTGTCTAATTTTTCTTGTCCAAGGCTTGATCACGCGTAATTATTAGAGTGAAATTAATTATGCAGAATTTTGGCTACGCGTTAATAATTAGAGGAAGATTAATTACGATTTTTCGCCAAAAACAGGGTATATACGCGTTAAATTAGACTACGCGTTAAATTAGAAAAACCACTGGTACATGGTATTTGGCCATTCCTATTCCCCTGTGCATTAATCCGATTAATACAGTGATTTGTTTGTGTGATTCCACCCAAGCCCTGGTCGCCAAGAGGGTTAGAATTGCAGGAAATTGGCCATCGAGATAGTTATTCGGTCGGTGGATAGTCATCTACCGACCGGTGGAAAATTGGTCGTCAGAATAGTCATCCGGCCGTCAAAATACTTTATTGCATGAAAATTTCGTGGTTTCGCGGTCGAGTTCAGAAAACCGCGAAATTGCTGCGTAACTTCAGAATTTTGAGCTGTGAACCGCGAAATTAAATTCCGCGAAAATTTCTTCCCGCGAAAATTTCTTACCTTAAAGTACGCTACGATATTATCGTGAGATACACTCTGGTACACAGAGTAGCAATCATACATACAGAAAATTAGCACAATCGATCGCAATCGATCTTAATCGATAACAATTGAATTCAATCGATGGCTAATCCATAATGAAAATGAAAATCGATACCAATCGATAATAAAATTTTATGTCCTACCGATTGGCCATCGATTGGTAATCGATCGATCATCGATTACGAACAACTTTTATCGATTGACATCGATTAAATCGACAATCGATGTTATCGATTGGGTTCGCCTGGATATAATAACAAAGATATTTAACCAAAATTTGTTTCATTAAAGCTATTTTCTTTCAGCGAAATAAGCTTTTAGTAAATATTTAAACCCCCTGTTTTATTTCGATATTTACAATGTGATTTTATAGCGGGAGTTGGGAACCGGCTAGATTGTGTGATCTGATTGGCTAAATGAGCAAACGCGGGACTTGGCCCAGGACTTTTTACCCGCGTTTTAAATGCGTTTACGTCAATGTTTATTCTTTACACTTTCGTTTTCAAAATTGAACATGGATTTTGGCTTGTGACGATTACCTCGCGTAACATCTGTGAATCACAAATCATAAATATCTTCATTTTGCGTCCTCGTTGGGTCTAAAAAGTGAGTCGGTCGGTTGGGCGTAAAAATTTTCGGGTTTTCGTTCATCCATCATCCATTTTTGGAGTGTATTCTTGAAGGAAACTGCCAGCCAGCAGCAGCCAAAACAACCGCGTGTTATAGGTGGTTTCAAATTATGACCTTTGAACACTGTGACCTCCGACCCAAAATGGCTCACGTAATGATAAACAAAGTCAAAATGCCGCGAATACACTATAAATCGCTCACAAAAAATCAACAACAATAAAAATTTTGAACGAAGGAAACGTCAGAGACAGAACAAGTCCGACAAATTTACCGACTCGCCGACTCAATTCTACTCAATTTTCGAGAGTCAGTTGGGCGACGTGAAATGAAGATATTTGTGATTGCCACCTCGGTCTAAATGATTAGTCAGCAGGCCAGACGTTCGATTGTGCTCGAAGTAATCAATAATTTAAATAATAATAAGCGAAGGTGGTCAGTGACGGCCACCTATCAATTTTATCAATGATCGAATACTCACTCAACTCCAGATCATGGCACTTTCTTCAACCATTTTCGATTTGTTCAATCATTTCGATTACTTTTCAGCCAATTAAAACATGCGATTCACGCGCCAAAATCACTTTGGTTTTCTCTGACCAATCAGAATGCACGGCGATATGAGTTACTTGAGGAAACCCACGGGCAAAGACACACAAAAATGGCTGGGAAAATGGCTGGGAAATAAGGGGCGGGGCTTCTTTTTGTGCTTTGGTTTTAGGTCAGTTTTTTTAGTTTTTCTTAAAGATGTGCCCTGAGATTGGGTAACTTGCATCAGTGGAGGCTAACATGCATATCCCTCAAATGACTGACCAATCTAAGCAGCAAAATTTCAAACAAATGAACTCACAGCTCCGCTTGCAGCTCTACTCTACCATTTTTGTTTTGATTTAAAATTGTATTTTAATGACCAGCCAGGTCATTCATTTGAGGGCTATGCATGTTAGCCTTCACTGATGCAAGTTGCCCGATCTCACGGTATCATAGTTAAAATTGGTTATTGAAGTTGTCAAAGTTATCAAAAGTAATCAATAACAATCAAAGTACTCAAACGGTTATCGAGTCTTCGAAGGGTTGTTGAGAAAGTGATTGAATACTCACAATTTTTTTGAAATTTTGGTACTTGACATTCGATTGTTAATCGGTAAGTGGTTGTTCGATTACTTCGATCATTATCGATTACTTTCGATAATCAAATTTATCGATTAGTACCGTCCAGAGCAGGGCTTCTTTGGTCTTTTCTAACATTTGATTCAAATAGAATATTAGCCGTATATATTGTATAAGAAAGGTTGCAAAGCGATACAGACTCCACCTAATCAACACAACCAAATCTTCTGTCTTGCGTTTACTCTTTCCATCCCAACAAGTTTCACTTTTGCTTATGTAGGTATTTAAACCCACAAGTAATCAATCCATTCAACCGACCAAAATGACACAAAAATGATAAAAAGTTTCGTTTGGTAAAGCAATCAATCTCAAATAAAATCTTGACAAGGAATAGATAAGCTTTTCATATTAGCCAAACAGAATTACCATAGTATTTACTAGGGCAGCAAAAGGTCGCGCCTCACATGGTAAACAAATTCACAATTTTAGTAAAATAAAGTTTGGGGTGAAATATCTCACCATAGAAAGTAGCTAAGCTCATCAAATCTTTTTTTAAACTAATGAGAATTTAGAGAGGTGGTTTGGAGAGGTAATGTTTGTAAACATAGAATTTTTTTCATAACAGTTATTTGGAGGATCGGGATTAGGCAGGGCTGTCGGATTTAGCACCACTCACAGTAGTAAACAAAAGTTTGAAGCTGGTTGACTGATTTTCAACTGATTTTCATTTTCATACATGCGCGCTACCTTCCCGAAATTTGGTTGAGCAAAATTGAACCTGAGTGCCAAAAAATTGTGGAATTTAGCTTTGGAGGAGGAAGCTGTAAAATTGGAACTTCAAATTGATATATCTCAAGAACTAAAACTTTTTGCCAGGTAAATGACCCCTCATTTTTGGTCAGCCTAAGCTGAGCATTCAAATAGGTAAAATTCGGTTCTTCTTCTTCCATAAGACGGCAAAAAAAAAATCCGATTTTCTGATCTCACTTTGATTTCTAAACTTTCTTCCGATCGGGTTAACTTTTTGGGTACTTTTAGCGTGCGTTGTTTTTACAGATCATAATGTAGTTTCAAGATGGCGGCTCAAGCATCAAGTGATAGTCAGATGTGATAAGTCAGTGTTGTACCAAAGTATTTCCAGTGTAAATCTGTTGCAAGCTTCAATTTCTGTCATTTATTTTTTTAACTCGGCAAATCAAACAAATGATTTTCATCTATGGGATTCTTTTTCTATATCCTTTGAAGGTTTAAAGCCGTTTGCTCAAGTTTTGTTTATGTTGAATTTTCTGATATATACTTTTTATTATGCTGCTTTTTAATAGTTTTTGCAATAAAAATATATTTTTCTTGATTGCCTCTAGGGGAATTGATGGTGTTATAATGTTATTGGGATTTGATAAAGTTCACAAAAGTACAGCTACTGTATAAATTTGATATAAAGACTGGATGGAATCGTGCTTTTTTGGACTTGGACGTGTTTGTGATAAAGGCGAATCGCAAAAAACTGTTTGGTTCCCGTCATTTCTACTTTAAAAAGTGGGAGTCGTTCGGTCAGTCGAAATTACTTTTCTGTTAAGAAGCAGCTATACATCTTGTTGAAAGGGAGTTCGTGTGGACTGATCCAAATTTAAAATTGAGAAACCGTGGATAAATTGGTGTTTTCAGTTTACTCTCCATTAGCATGCGGCTCTCTACTTCGATTTGAAAACTTTTAAACACAGAGCGTGCAGAGGTCGACAGTGGAAATCCAGCAAAGCAGCGGAAAAGCTTTCCGACTCTCCAGCTCGTAACCGTAATTCAGATGACGGGAACCAAATGATGACATCACATCTCCTATTATTGGACTTGCAAGATTATGACAAATGGTCTTTGGAATTTGATCATTTATATTAGTATTAATATATACAGTTCTTATTGAAATTGATCAAACTATTTTTCACGCAGTTCCCCGGATGCAGATTGTGTTTTTCTAACCTTTTCTAACCTTGGCGCACATTTTGACTGAATGATGGAATGGAATGAATGGCGATAACAGTTTATAGATATCTCTTATCAGACTTGCCGAAAGCGGGCTGCCGTCAAGTTACACAACATGCTGTGCACACTCTCGTCACAACTTGCACAGCCATAACAAACAGATCAATCTGGTCTTCATTTAACATTGTTTTAAAGTTTAAAAAACACTGCCAGTGCTTGGCACAGAAGAGAGGACTCCCAGTTGAAATTAATTGCTACACCGCTGCCCTGTTGAATTTATTTATTATGGTTGTGTGTTTATTCCGCCAAGGCGGTAAATCAATCGCCCAAATTCATAGACCAATCAAAAGCGAGTTTAAAGCAAAACGGGGGAAATGAGCTTCCCCGCATAGTTGTGAATTTTAAGTTTTGCTTTCGATTATCATTTGCGACCAGCAAAGTCTTCAAGATGGTTGTGTGCATGTTGTGTAACTTGACGACAAAATTTATTTACCCAGACTGGCCATCCATATAGTACGTACACAGTGAAGGGGGAGAGGGGGTCCGGGGGGGGGGGGGTACTAGGGTAAAATGGTTACGGGGATGCTCCGCTGGTCAGGGTACCTTTTTTAACCTCCACGAGTCCCTGGTAGGGTCGCCAAAACACGAAAATAGAAAAATCAGTCCCTTGTAGGGTGCCTATTTTTGGAGAATTTGGGGAAAAAGTAGAAAATTTTGGAATTTCAGTCCCATTCAGGGTCACTTTTTTCGCAAATTTCGAGTCCCACGTAGGGTCCATTTTTCGAACCTCGGCGGAGCACCCCCGTCGGTCGACAAGGGTAGTACCCCCCCCGGGAGGGGGTTCAGCAAAAGCGTACATCTATTGTTTAAACAAAGTCATTTCTATTGTTCTCTGCGTACAAGGGGGGAGGGGGTGTCTAATATTTGGAAAATCTTTGCGTACGTACTATATGGACAATGCTAAAGAGCAGTATACTTTGAGCTTCTCGTGGGGGGGGGGGGTTGGAGGAGCTCTCAGGCTTGTTTTACATAATTTTAAATCAAGTTATCAAATGTTTCACATTTTGTACATTATTCAACATATTTAGTCTACTCTGTTTCAGTGCATCTCTTACATCTGTTAACCCACTTATTAAAGCTATCTAGCTAAGCTCTATTGGCTGACCTTCCAGCCTCGGCTGGTTTATTTCTCTTATGATAAGAGAATGGCATGGGTTTCGAATTTGAAAAATAAGTTTGAAATTTCGACTGGCAACTCTACTTTTCCAAAAAAATTATATTAAAAATCTAATTTCAGCCATTTTCAGCCAAATTCAACTTTGGTTCTTGCTGGTGCTTCGTGGAAACTTATCCTGTCCATGTGTAAACATTCCCTAATTCAGTCGATTTAAAGGTTTTAATTGATATTTTTTCTTTTACCATGATGTGTACTAAAAGATTCTACAATGCTAATGCTATTATGGTATTATGTTACCCTCTACAATGGAGATCTCATGTTTGCATGTTGAAGAGTCTCTTGATCTCCATTGTCCACAGTGCACTCCTCCTTTCTGTCTTTGCTGGAAGAATGGGTCTGAGTGAGCTCTCCTCCCTGCCATGTAGTTTTATAAGAGCCTGTTCTCTCCAGCAAGGATGAGACTTAGCCTTTATAAGGATGAGAGTTAACCATACTAGTGTCCCGCACAAATCACGTATCAACAAAACGAATGCAGTGAAAACTCTTTATCATTTACTTGCCTTGGAGGCAAAAGAAAGTGCCACAAAAGTTCTAAAGGATGGGGTTCTAGTCTGAGGCCTACACAATAGGGTGAGCAAGATAAAGATTAAAAAGTTGCTGTTTTGATGCACTTTAGTGTACTCTAGATATCTAAGATTAAGTCAGTGTGGTAACTTGGTCTAATGTTTTCATCTCCCATCTAATTTAGAGCTATTTTTTCAGGAAGATATTATAAAAGTTTATCCAAGTCTAAAAATGTTGATCAAAGTGAAAACACTAACTGGAAAAGAAGTAAGTAAATTTATATTAGTTTTAAAAATAATACTTTAGGACCAACCACATTCAGATTGGTTTTGTTTGAAATAATTGTTTTTCTCAAACGATTTACATATTTCTTGCAAAGTATTTACATAACTATACATTTTATCTTTCAGATTGAGATCGATATCGAACCCAATGATAAGGTATGTCCTTTATAAGAGAATCATACATAGAACACAGTGGGCACCCCCTGGACTCATGAGAGGTTGAGAATTTTCAGATTTCTAAAGGAAGGTGGGGGTTGATTTGATGAGAAATTTCAGGTGGGGGTAAACCTATGTAGGTGGGGATGACTTTTTTCAGGTGGCGGTTATAGATTTTTCTGTATTTCTTAGTCTTCTTAAATCATTTTTGACACATACTAGAGGAAAATTAAAAAACATGCAAAAAAATGCCATCCATGTTGAAAGTTCATTTTATCGAGGTCCTTAGGTCTTGCAGTCGCAATCAGGTCGAGGTTCGAAGACTTTATAAATTTATGTAGGGATTGTTGGATAAGGTGGGGGTTCCGATAAGATATTTCCTTTTGAAGTTCAGTTTGATATGTGTGACATCTCATCCCTTTTTTATTGTTTTATGGTACCAATAATCCATCCTGCTGCTTAGTAGAATAAATTCCTCCACTGTGGTCTTTTCATAAAAGAATTTGTCTGATATTTATATATGTTTCTTTCAGGTTGAAAGAATCAAAGAACGAGTGGAAGAGAAGGAAGGAATTCCTCCTGCACAACAGAGGTAAGATTGCTTGTGCTTTAGGGCTGTTTCTCTTCTAGGCTGCACGCATCCCCTCTGATGTGCTTTAGGGCTGTTTCTCTTCTAGGCTGCACACATCCCCTCTGATATGCTTTAGGGCTGTTTCTCTTCTAGGCTGCACGCATCCCCTCTGATGTGCTTTAGGGCTGTTTCTCTTCTAGGGTGCACGCATCCCCTCTGATATGCTTTAGGGCTGTTTCTCTTCTAGGCTGCACGCATCCCCTCTGATATGATTTGATATAGGATGCGTATCGTCTAAAATATTTCTGTCCCGTCTTTTCTTTTTTCTTTTTTGATTATGCGTCATAGCAATACAATGACTTCTTTTTTTCTTTGTTCAATGAATGAAAATTAATAATTATGAAAACAACAGCACAATGACTTCATTTTTTTTCTTTCTTTGATTGGATGTGACGAAATTATGTAAATTTATGCAAATTTTGGTTACCCCAAATTTGGGGTAACTCTCGGACGAGAATTTCATACAAGATACGCATCCCCTATAACAAAATAAATTCTGGGGATGCGCGCAGCCTATTTCTCTTCTGGATGTACATTTAAGAGCAACTTTCAAAAGACTTCTTAGCTATGTAAAAACTACAAAGGGCAAAATTAGATAGTTTAGTTAAATTTCATTAATTTTCTTGTGCCTTTTTATTTTTCCGCACCTTTTAGATTTGGGAATGCATGTACCTTTGATTTTTTGTGTATATTTTGTAACTTTTGGGATAGTTTTTGAGTGCTTTTGACAAAAAATTAAGGTACTTGATAGAAGACTCGTGTCTAAAAAAGAACGTGAAGATAAAATTTCTACACATTTATAACTTTTACTGTATTTTTGCATCTTTTAATTTTTGGGCGCTCAAGTAAATTAGCCTTTTTTGTGCATGTTTTTGCATGAAAATAAAAGGCGCAGGAAAATTGATGGAATTATTTTAAGATTACACAAAATATGGTATAACTATTTTTATTATCAGAGAATGCAAAACAGAGAAACAGCTATTGTTTGACCACTGTGTTAAAAGAAATAAGAGAAGAGAACTGTCGACTCCAATCACATTATTTTTCTCTATTTCTTTTCAGGTTGATTTTCAGTGGAAAACAAATGTAAGTCAGAAATGTCAATTATTTGATATCTACCATGTTCTTATACAGGGGAGAGGGGTGGTGGACTAACCTTTTTTAAGGCAAAAAAATATTTTTAGAAGTGTGGTAATACCCCCTAGAAAATGGCAAAATTTGCAAAAGAAGTCTTGGAAAATTAGTCTATTACCCCCTGGAAATTTTAGATTAACCTATGACCTACTGGAAAAATGAAAAAATACCCCCTATAAATTCTTTTCCGATTAGCCCCCTGGAAATGTTCGTCCTCCCCCCTGTCCCCCTGTATGGATATAAAATGGAATGACCCATTCTAATCCAGAAACAAATCATGTATATTCTTCAAATCAGCTTCTTGATTCTGCCAGTAATACAGGCAACTTTCTGTCTTTCTGTTGTCTTGAATCTTTCATAGTTCGTTCCCCCCTTAGGTGAGATTATTGTCCTCCCTCACCATCCCAAGGGCTTTTGATGTGTTCAACAACACTCTACTCGGCGGGTGCGACGCCGGGTGACGGCTAGGATGACACCTTCCGAAAAAATGAAGAAGGGGGAGGGGAAATCGAAAATTTTCATGAAAAAAGGGGGATGGCAAGGAAGGAGGATAGTTTAAAAAGAAGCTGATTTTACGTCACTTACAACCAATCAGCTATTGGGTCCGTGGTGTAATGCCAGAAGTTATTGCAATGGTGCATATCATGAATATATTGATTCTTTTGGTTTCATGTTTTGCAGGAATGATGAAAAGACAGCTCAAGATTATAAAGTCTCCGGAGGATCAGTACTACATCTTGTATTGGCTTTACGTGGAGGGTCGTAATTTCGATCTTATTATTCCAAATGCTCATTGTTGATATTACTTTGCATTGAATGTATAACAAAAACATCATTGGGGATGAAGTTATTGTTTATTTAAAATGAAAAGACAAAAATAGTTTCCCTAGTTTAGACCTTTTGATCAGTAGTATTGATATACTTTGTAAATTTTATTGCCTTTTGTTATATATAAATACATTTATGTTTTTTTAGCATTCTTTAAAAACTGTTCAAGTATTAGGATGAAAGATCCTTTTTGGCTAATGTTTTTGCTTTTTAATTTTCAAAAATTAATTCAGCTTATCTTCAGCCTATCTTTACAAGTAGCGTGTGTGTTATCATACTTTTCTAACTCCCACGTTTCTTTTTATTTTATTTTTCAGGCAAAAACTAATACAAGGAAAAAAAATGTGAAAAAGTAATATGCATGCATACACGATCTAAAAGAACTTTCCCTCCAGTTAGTTCGTCTAAAATGTCTTCTTCTGGCGAAACATGAACACAGCAGCGTCAAAAAAGAGAACAACTTCCAGTACAAAAAGTAAAACAGGAAAACAACCAACAAGACACAGTGCACGTCATGATGTTGCCTCACAACAAAAAGGTCTGTATTCATGATAAACATCACTGCAATGTCTTTAACATCACACCATATTCCCAACAGCTGATTGGTTGTAAGTGACATAAAGTCAGTCAATACGTCACTTTCAAGCAATCAGCTGTTGGTTCCCTGATGTAGGGGCTGCTCCATTAAAAAAATCATAATTGGGACGAACCTCTTCAAGTCAAAAAAATTATTGAAAATGTGTAGATACCCCCTGGAAAATGGGAAAATTTCCAAAAATAACCTTAGAAAAGTTCTCTTCATACCCTAAAGTAAGGGTGAACGAACTAAAATCAGTCTTTTACACCCTGGAAATTTTTAATAACTTTTTACCTCCTCGGAAAAATGAAAAAATATCCACTGGAAATTTTTCTTGGATTACCCTTTGGAAATGTTCGTTTACCCCCTGTATGAATATAAAATGGAATGGCCCAATATTAGAAAACATATCAATGCTGCTCTTCTGGAATTGCATTATTGTTTTCACATTTCAAAATGTCAGCTACTCTTTAAGCTTTTATATTTCAATTAGCGAAATACTGTTAAGGCTCTTAATGTAGTATTTATTGTATGTAAAATTTTGTTTTCTTATGTCTTTTTAAAGATATTCAATCCAAAATTTTTTTTCTTTGAAAATTTTTGACCAGACTCAAAGTATGCAACTTTTGGCTCAAATCTACGACCATGTTCGCACGTGACGGAAATAAAGCCATCCTATTATTTACATTAAAATTTTACGTCACTTCTAACCAATAGAATGGCTTCATTCCGTTTCGGAGCAAAACGGAACCGTCACGTGGGAACATGGTCTACATCAATCCTAAGTTTTTAATTTTCTATGAAAGTTGTTTTATTGAGATGTGAATTTATTTGCAGAGACGCAAATCCGTAAGAAGATCAAACGATTGAATGATGCTTTGGATGGTGATCCTGTTGATATTGAGTTGTTACGTAGAATGATGATCACAGCTGATGGTAGTGTGACAGATGATTTGAGATGTAAAGTCTGGCCTAAATTACTCAATGTTGACGTCTTTAACAAACCCAAGAAAAAGAAAGGTAAAGGTTTGTTGTTTTACTGTTATTTAATAATACACGTTTTTGGCCCAGCGCTAGCGATAGGGCCTTTCATTTGCAACTCTATCCGTCCTTCCGTCCTTCCTTCTGTGTGTCTGTCTGTCCTTTTTTAGAGAACCGGCGCTTAATACCAGTACCACACTTTTTGCCGTCTAGACAGGGAAAAGCTTGCTAAAGTCGGGTACTGGCTAAAAAAGATATATTTTCTGATTTCGCGCTCCTTAAACAACAAATGTTTTCAAACAAACAAGATGGCGGTCGAAGCGAGGAAATTGATTCGTGTTGATTGTTACTTTCTTGAACATTTTCTTTGCTTTAGAGACTTTCAAACCAAGGAAACCTTCTAGTGATTTTTCTTTGTAAACCTTTTTCAACATTCTGTCATATCTTATAGTTTTTGCTCAAGTTTTCATAAAGCTTTAGGGCTGAAAATTCTACCTTAAATCACTGTCATTTTAAGTTTCTTGTTTTCAAAAAGACTTTATTTTTAGGAAATAATGGCTTCTAATATAGAAATAAATAAACTGAAATGTGTAAATTTAAATAAGACACAATGTTGCTTCTGGATCTGTCGCTGTTAAACAACGGTCAGTACAGTGACAGTGGGACGTGGCATGATTTTCAAACTCGACAACGTACTCGACACAGAATTATTTCAAGTAAACTGATTCTAGAATTTGTTAATGGACACTAAAATGGAGTTAATGTGTAAATTGGAACAAGATTGGAACTTTTTCCATGATGCTACGTGTGAAAATGGTTATTTCTGGATCTGTCTCGTTTAACGATTGGTGGCTTGATTTTTCAAACACGACACAGAATTATTTCAAATATATACCGATTTAAAATGGAATATGACAATGGAGACTAAAATGCAGCTCATGTGTAAATTTGAACAAGATTGGAGCTTTTTCCATGATGCTACATACGTGTGAAAATGGTTGTTTCTAGATCTGTCTCGTTTAACGAATTGGTGGTTTGATTTTTTAAACTCGCAACACAGAATTATTTCAAATACCGATTATTAATGGATTATGGCAATGGAGACTAAAATGCAGCTCATGTGTAAATTTGAACAAGATTGGAACTTTTTCCATGATGCTACGTCCCTGTTCTAAGAAATGAAGAAAGGGAGAATTATCCTTGTTGACTTATTTTTCATTGTGTTTTGTTCGACGCAGTAAAATTTTAAATCTTTTGGCCATCCCTTTCCTGGGGGAAATTTGAAATCTTGTTAAACATTTTTTGGAATTTTTAGAAATTCCGAAATTCGCGAAAATCGCGCGCAAAAATTTAACTTTTGCTGGGCTTTCACGCCCAACGGGCTTCTTGTTATATTTTTGAGTTTATATCAATATTCTTAAAATTTTCTTTGCTTTGCTATTTTGTGAGTATTTTTGTCCAATTGCCCAAGAAATTGAGTGTCTTAGAGTCAAAAAGCCTTCAATGTTTTTAACTTTTTTTTAAAAAAGCCCAACGTTCTTAAATAAAGTATGTTCTTATATAAAAGCGTGTGCGTGTAGTAATAATTAAATACCTTGTTGATACCCTTTTTCGTGTGCCTTTTATTTTCAGGCATTAATTAATAATTTATTTAGGTGGCATCTTACACCTTGTAGTTGTCTCTCATCTAGTAATAATTGAGAGTTTTTGATGAAAAATATAGGTCAAGTGTCAAGAGGGTGAAAAAGACATCAAATCAGAAGTTTGTAGTGAACAATTTAGCCATATATGAAGTATATGGAGGATATGGAGGAATTTTCTCTTATTATTTTTCTTACAAATTTAAGGCGCACGAAAATTGATGTCACTTAGGTATGCAACTAAAAATGCAAAACTCTCTGAGAGTTATCAGCTAAATTTGTTTGTTTCTAAATGAAAAACAATAAGTAGGGTTAAATTGACGGCAAAACATAAAATAGATTTTTAGTTTCCTTCGAAAGCCTAATCTCCGAGCAGGTTCTAACGCGCCGTGGATGGCACGGCGTAAGAGAATCCGTAAGAGAATCTGCCCCGGTAGGCGCACCGCTTTGATCTGTTTCATCCAGTTTTGGGATGAATATTTTAAATGGTCTTTTGAGCGCGCTGATTGGTTAAATCAAAACAATCGCACCAAAATCAAAAGCCAATCACAATTATAAACATTAGAACCCAGACGCTTTCACTTTCGTTTTCAAGCAAAAAGCAACCCGGTTTTGATTGTTTTGCTGAACCCAAGTCAGATGTGATGACATTCGCCATTTGTATGCGCAGAAAGAATTTCATATGAGATTATCGAATCTCTTGTCTTTAATTTCTTCTATTCCATTTAAGCTGATGAGGAGCTGAAAGAATTTCAGAGTAACATTTGGTGGCATCAAGTCAACTTGGATGTCAGTCGGGCTCATCGTAGGTTCCCTGTTGGTAAGACATTTAATACATCCAACCCATATAACTTCACTAAATCCAACCCATTCAACCCATATAACTTCATTAAACCACAACTAAATTTCCCTCGCTTTGAAATGGCTTTAAACATCGTCACAATATAGGCTTTTTCTGAGAATCTTCCAATCCTCGCTTTGAAAATCTGCCTTAGTCTTATTCCTTACCTCCTTTTATAAAGCCTCTTCCTTACACATCCATTAAATGGAATTTTCGGGGAGGCTCTGCCCCCTTAAGAAAAGTGCTTTGGTACACTTTGCCAAGGCATCCTGTATAAAATGATTCTACTTACGGTCATTGATTTCATTATTTTTCAATAATTGTTTTATTATCGTACACACGATGGTAGTGAAAAGTCTCAACTCACTCTCATTCGAATCTCTTTTATTCAAATTAGATTGGTCCCGTCCAGGCCCGTAGCAACTGGGGGGGGGAGGGGGGGGGGGCACAGGGGCATTTGCCCCCCCCCCAAAAAAAAATATTTTCAAAAGTTGGTAGCTTTGAAAAATCTTGTATTACTGGCTTCATGTTGAACATAATCCTTCCAGCAATCTACTTAGACACCTTAAAAATTGCAAAAAATTTTCCCTTAGACCAAACCGTGGCTGACCCTCGGTTTATATTTCTCACTTTGCCCCCTCTAAATGAAAATGCTTCCTACGGGCCTGCCCTCAGTTCCCTTTTTGAGTTTAAATACAAGATGATTTTAAAATCACCCAATACTTTTAATCGGAACAGCAATGACTTAAGCATAAGATTGAACTTTCCTGCTCTACCGAAATGCTAGAATGCAAGAGACTGCTATTTTTTTCGTGACATCATTTTTCGACTTTTTTTGTAACTATTGCTGGATTTTCTCAATGTATGCTTATGCACTGAAGCCATTCGTGACATTGTGTATTAACAGTGGAGTCTTTATAACTCTATAACTCCATAACTGACACGGGAAAACAAATTTGTTCGACTTAAAGGTTTATAAGGCATTATTGATTAAAAAGGGACAAGAAAACTTGTTCGAGTTAAGGAGATATTCGTGTTGAAGAGACTAAATGTAGTACAAATGTTGAACAACTCTCAAAGTGATCAAAATTTGATTTCTAGGGTCCAGAATGTCAAGGAAACGTGTCTTGCAACAGCAGTTGACTAACATCATCATGAGAGTTCTTTGCCGCCATCCCGAATTGCATTATTATCAGGTACGTAGAGATTTTTCGTGTTTTGTAAATGACGTAATTTCAGCCATTATGAAAACTGTAAAGGTGATCCTTTACGCAAATCGAACGTTTTCTTCCATAACGGTGGGTATTACGTAACTTAGACAAACTGATTCTTTACTACAGCGTGACATCAGAACTGGATGAAAACGGAATACTTTGGTAGAACTCGCTAAAGAGTAATTGTGTGTTTTCAGTAAATAAAACATTTTAGTAAGTTAAACAATAGTGCTCGTTTTCCTTGAAATTGATTGATTCTTATTGGGTGAAAACACATCACGTGACTTTTCCTGGTGAAGAATCAAATAAAGACACGCCCTCGTTTTAATGCAAGATTTTAAACATATAATGGTAAAAGGGAAATTTTCTCACAGAATTATTTCTAACTGAATAACATTACGTGAACATTAAAAAAACTTGACATCTCTTTGTCAAAGAAAATATTTTCTTTGCTTTTTTTCATAGGGCTACCACGACATTGCGGTGACGTTGTTGCGTGTGGTGGGAGAAGAATTGGCTTTTAGTCTGTTGGAACAACTCTCAACTAATCACATCAGGTTTGTTACTGGACCGGACTGGGCCTCCTTAGAAAGACTAAAATTTGACAAAAAAGTGACCCTCAGTGAGACAATTCTTGAAAGATATTTCCACTCTCAAAATCACATAAGTCATTATGATAGCTTTCGTAATCTTGATAAGACCCAAAATCTAAATAATATTAATAGCTAGACATTAAAATACTAAACTTAAAATATTAATACTCTTAGTTGAAAAAATATTTGGGAATTTTCTTTGTTTCTTCTTGGCAGAGATTTTATGGATAAAAATATGAATCGGACGAATCGCATGTTGTCGCTCTTTTATGCTGTCTTGAGTAAAGTGGACCAACAATTAGAACAATTTCTACTGCGGTAAGTTCGAAATTTCTTTATATATTATTCTGTTCTCTGAATATTATCGAATCTAATAACATGATGGGAGAAGAATCTCTCGAAACGTAGCCAAACGTAAATCTCGTGATCCAAGCCACGATAAACTTCCAATATACTAATAACATAGATACACGCTTTTTTAATAACAATTCTATAAGAACACGAGATTGAAAATTGGCTAAAACACAAGAACAAATTGAGAACGTTCTGAACCTCAGATTTCAAAAAGTTATTAAGAAAGTATTGATTTTAACAGATCTTAAACCGCTTTAAGTTTTACATAAATAAACTAAAGCGTATTAAGAATGTCGTAAGAACATTTATTACCGGCTTTCAAGTTCCGCTTCGCTTGCGCGCGCTTATTTAGCGGTAGGGACATTTGAATCAAAATGGTAGCCATTTCACTTTCGTTTTCACCCGCTCTGCAATGAAACCTAAGAAAGAAGTTATCAAAACAAAGGAAGATGCCAGTAAATGGCTCTCTAATTTGGGATTAGCTGTATCTGGAACAAAAGAGGAACTTTTAACAAGAATATCTGGCTATCAAAAATGGCCAAAACTCGTGGAAAAGCTAAAATCTCGAACAAAACGCTACTTTAAATTCAAGTGCAGCATGGATCCTACCTCTATCCCCCCACCTTCAGCCTGCTGGGATGTCAAAGAATCCAAGTACCCAGTAATTTCGCAGGATATTATGGAACATTATTTGTCATTTAAAAAAGAAGGAAACAAGGGGCAAGTCGAAAAAGCTCATAGGATGTTACAGAGCAGAAAGATAATATCAGTTAAAACCCTGGAAGATCAAGGGGCAAAATATGTAAAAGCCATGATCCAAAAGTCTTATGGGAGTGAGTCACGTCCAGCAGTAATTTTATTTTTCAATAATCTCCCAACCAATGCCCATTGTAACTGTCCTGTTGGAGCCTCTGGACTATGTTGTCATATAATTGCCTTACTGCTATTTTTAAAATACTACAAGGACACTGGAGAGAAAATATTTAGACTAACTTGCACGGAACAATTGCAAAAGTGGCACAAAAGAACAACTAAAGGGTCAATCCCAATGATGGCTCTAGCCAAATTAAAACTTAGGTCCGCAAAAAAAAAGAAAAGAATCTCAGCTGCCGATTCAGATAATTCACGTAATAAAAGAAATGTTCCTGAGATAATTTCAAAGATGCAAGAAAAGCTTAAAAACTTTGTTCCTGTTACAGAACATGTCTATTCCGTTTTGTCAAAGTCTGCTTTAGGAAGAAAAAGCTCAGTTGGACAGCATCTTCTCTTTAAGAACAAAGTTAACTCCTTATCTGACCATCAGTATCTTGGCCAATACAGTAATGAAATTTCCCTCAAAAAGCAAAAAATTGAATTAAAAAGTGAAGTAATTGATAAAAAAATTGAACAAATGCTTTCTGGTAAACCTGATGACTTTATTTTAAATCCAGATGTAAACAAAATCAAACCTGAAGATATCATTTTACAAGATACTCTAAATATTGAACTTCAAGAATTTAAAAGTCTATATGAAACTGATCCTGATTATATTTATTTGGAAAAAAACATACATGAACAATCATCTGGTGAAATAAGTATTGATATTTGTTTCCGTGAAAGCCCTATTCCATATTCAACTAACCATATTGATCTAGTCCAAAATACCCCTGAATGGCAAGAAGCCCGGAAGTTCCGAATAACTGGTTCTAGGATATCCTCCCTTTTGGGCTTGCACGGTGAGAAAAAGTTTGTGAGTTGTTGGGATATTGTTCGTGGCGGTAAAACTGAAAGGAGCTTGAAGGGGATTACTAATATTGAAAGGGGACACTATTATGAAAAAGATGGTATACAGTTCTTTCAACAAATTTCCAAAGCAACAGCAGAATCTTGCGGTTTTTATATTCATCCAACAAATCCACGATTTGGGGCTAGCCCAGACGCTCTTGGTCCAGACGGTATCCTTATTGAAATGAAAACTAGAACCGATAATGCGGAAAGCCCACTTGAAAGTATGTCTAGTTACCCGAACTACTATTTACAATGTCAACTACAAATGGAATGTACCGGTGCACACACTTGTATTCTGGTATCTTATCTCCCAGAGAAAGAAACAGCTAATTTCTTTGCTGTAAAGAGAGATCAAGTGCTAATGAATATCATCATGGATGTTTGTATGTCGATTTTGAATAACGAGCCTTTGGTTGATTGGTATGAAGGCGATGACTTGATTAGAAATATTGGACTCCAGCTCTTAAATAAACCGTTGAACTTTAACGTGATTAAGCCGTTAACCAGATATATCAAAGACCAATGTAAGAGCAAAATACAAAGAGTTAATTTCGTAGATGAGATTGATTTACAAGTCAATAGGCTATAATTTTCTATCATATTGAAAGAAATCCTTTATAATTTTTTTAAAGGATGTGTTTTGTATTACTTTTTATTTTTTGAACTTTATTCAAACATCCAGTTGATATTCATTGTACCTACTTAGATTTTATAATTTTCTTTAAAAAAAAGGAGATATTTACCCTAGGATAAACACTAGTACTGTAAAACACTCAAAAATTTACACCAAAACAAGAAAAACGTTTTCAAAATTTCATTCCTCTTTTGGACCAATGGGAGGACATGTTAAATTTACTGTATGACAAAGCATCTGCCAAACACAGGTTAGCATGTCAATCTGTACCAAAGGCCATGTATTATTAAGAATTTTCCAATCTCTCACACGACCAATAAAACGTTCTACATGAATCCTTGTACTAGCGATATCAAAATTTCGTTGAACTTCAGTTTCGTTAAATTGTGGATTCTCTTTTTGTTTTGGACGATTAAGGGTGATTCCTTTTGCTGAACATAAATCTTGAATAGAAAATCCTCTATCCGACATAATCTCGTGGGCTTCATTCACATAATGAATAGTATTGGTTTTCTCTGTGATTTCTGAGTCACTTATTGACCCTGGGTAGACCTCTGAAAACATAATTCCCATTCCATGGGGGGCAATACCAATTAATGCTTTTCCAGTAGAGTGGTTTTTGTAATGTGAAAATAATAATGTATTCACATCTAAATTGGATGCAAAATTAAACTTAAATTCGGTTGCATCAATCACCAAGTCAGTTTTACCATGACCAGTAGTAACAAAAGAGGAAGGCATTTGTTCAATCAAAAAACCATGTTCAGGCATCAAATCGATTTCGTTGAACAAAGTGGCTAAAAAAATGAACCAAGAATTTGCAATGCGTCCGACAGTGGCTTCTGAAGTTCTTAAAATAAATGCCATGAAACGATAATCCAAGCCGTGTCTGCTTATTGTTAAAATTGCTAAATACTGTGTTTCATACGAGAAATTCTTCACAGTATGGTTCAAAAGGGACAAATAAGGTTTCACAATGTCCATCAATATGTTAAATTGATCTAAATCTAGACCACATAAATACTTGAAAATTTTACGATCCTCTGCAATCGATTTAAAAGAAAAATAGAGATTCTTGAAAATAAGTAATTGTTGTTGGGTGTACAGCAACTGTCCTTCAGTGTGGAGTAGTTTATTTTGTATATGTAGTACTTCTTCGGATTTTGCTTTTAATTGTTGCTTAAGCTCTTCAATTTCAGAGTTTTTAGACATATCACTTGTGCTGGGAACATCAACAACAGGAACATCGGGTTTTTGTCTTTTTTTCAGGGAATGCTTTACAACTTTTCTTCTGGCTTTATGCACGGTAACGTTTCTCTTGTTGGCATTTGTAGCAGCAATGAGTTTTTTCTTCAATGTTTTCAACGTTAATTTGGATGACGTAGAATCAGGGTTACGTTTCAAGTTTTTAGCTGCTATATTGATTTTCTTGTTGAGCTTTGCAATCTGAGTCTGAGGAACAATGATCTCAGGCAAATGATTGGAATCTTTCCTCACACAATCAATCCAATGTTCACAGCAAATGTGTCCTCTATCCATGTTAGCTCCTCCTGTTTTCAAAAGCGTTGCATACTGTCTTTGAATTTCTTTATTTTTTGGAATTTTGTAAAAGTTGATTTTTTCTTTGTTTTTATCCAATGTGCGAAAGTTGTTGAAACACATGGAGGATACACAATACCAATTCACCATAATATTACCAAAAACTTCTTCAACAGAATAACAGAATACTAATGAACGTTGTTTTTAGCAGCTGATCGACTGAGTGTTTGGCTTATGTTTACGTGGCGGTCTACCATTTTGATGAAAATGTCCCTACCGCTAAATGAGTGCGCGTGAGCGGAGCGGAACTTGAAAGCCGGTAATGTAAATATCTTTGATGAAATGCCCAAGATTGTGAGACTTTGTAATGTAAATATCTTTGATGTGATGGTGAAGTCACGAGACTTTTTAATGTAAATATCTTTGATGTGATGGTGATTGTAAGACTTTGTAATGTAAATATCTTTGATGTCCAGAAGTGTAATGGGACTAAGCCTTAAAAGTGTTGGCAATCACATGACACAGCTGACAACTTTGGCATTTTGGTGAGCACTACAGACACAAACAGAATGAGCACCTTTAGGACCAACTTATATGCACTACTTTGGTCTTAAACTGCAAAAATTTGAAAATCCAATCTTTTCATTTGGATTTTCGTCTTTGAAAGCTTTGAATAGTTCGTTTAGATTACATAAAGTCAACCTTTTTTGTCTATGCTCTCCATTTCTAATGCTACCATGGTCATTTTTTCCTGGTAGCTGCCTAAAAACATTTTACCAAATTGATTGATTTGAAATAGTTTTTCCTTTTTTTGGGTTGGGTTTCTGTAAAATTCCTCCTTCTTTCTTTAGTTCCCTTGCCCTTCTTCTTCTAATGAGGTATTCAGACACACCAAAATATCTTGAGCATTGTTGTCTAGACCAACTATCAGGGACTAAAGTTAACATTTGAAGTTTTTATGTAGCATATATTAAATTTTCTTTCATTGCATTATATAATCTATCCAACTCTGTTGCTTTTTCTTCAAGTTCACTTTCAACTGTCTTATTTTGATCGTTTGAATCATCAAGTTGATTATGCTTCAGAAATATTATTTTTCAGAGTATCAACTGCTCGGTTTACAAGGTTAAATAATTCATTCTTTTGCATATCGTATAGAATTTTTTCCTTGGTAAAGAGACTAGGTGTTGACCAAAGTAAAAATACCATGTACCCAGAAGGCTTCTTCATCTTTTTCTTTGTGTTTGTTGGTAGGATACGATATATTTGGACAAGGATTCTGTCTTTTTCTATTGATATAGCCAGATCTGCTAATGAAATGCTTCTAGACGACAAACCTTTCTCTTCACTCCATTTAATGTGTCGATAGAATATAAGTCGTACTAATACCAAGCATTGAATTTGTTGTAAGTGGGGTTACTAAACCCAATTACTGAACCAGTAAAAAGAGGCAATTCATCCACTGAGTATCTGAGATCTGAGTATCTGATGGAAATCTCGTCAAAAGGTGTGCCACACATATCAAGAAGCTATAACCGAACTCAATATTCGAAAAGTGAAATCCTACCAACGAATGATATGCTTTCCATATTATCCTTTATAACTTCGAACTCGTGTTTTGTACAGACAGCTGGCTTTCTAGATGAATCCTTCGGGAAGGGAAACAACCTGTACTGAATCGTTGCAGATCTTCTTGTAAGGGAGTGGTTTTCGACTTGTTTTAATGAACCTAAAATGTTAATAGATTCACCAAGAACTCTAGGTTACTGAGTTTTTTTTCTGGTCATCCTTATCTTTTTCTTTTGCGATTCTAATGAAATGACGTAGCATTGAGAATTCAGGCTCTTCGGTCCCAGTAGCTTTGTCATTGTACAATTGTACAATGCTTTCACCGCATCCGGCAATCCCTTCCATGCCGTATTGGCTTCTTCAAACGTTACATCGTTAACTGAAATAAAAAAAATAAAATACATGCGCTAAAAATTTGCTAGAAATATTATTAAACGATATTTAAACAACTGCGCGACCACAGGGACATTGTCCCAACTCGTATAAAATCTAATGTATAAAATCTAGTGTTCAAAAATTTTCCCAACCGTTCTGACTTAAAAAGTTTCCTTTTGGCTTCCGAATGTTGGCATTCTCTGTCACTCTAGGTTCTTTCTTTCTGATCCAATCCTACAAAAGAATCTAAGGTTGGATAAACATTGTTTCCAAATTGCTCACGTTAAGCAAAAGTAAAACCCATTAATACAGGCGTATTACCTCGCAATAGAATCTTTTTTTTAGACTTCAGAGAGGACGGTCATGCTCTGAGCTCTGATTTGTTGTCGTGATTACTCATTATTTCGTTACGAAGTCTAAAGTGATAATACTATTTCTCTATCATGTACGATCTTATTTTTCTCAACAGTTTTTTTCAAAACTACTTTTCTTTTCTTTTTCTTTTCTTTTTGTTTTTCTGTTGTTTGTTTGTGTCAGCACGTTCCTTTGTATGCGATGTCCGTGTACGTTATTGTTGTTTTGTCTGTATTTGTTTTATTGTTAATCATTTCGGTATGAGAAACAGCAGGTCTTTGGATTGTACAAAAACGTATCTGTATCAGGATGTTAATCACTTCAGTGTAGAAAATCCTGTCCTATATTCTTACTTTGAACAAACACCGTATGTTAATCACTTCAGTGTTGATAATGCGTGTGATAGGATAGGAGAGACCTTTGAATCTGAATCTCATGGCGGAAATGTTAATCACTTCAGTGTTGAAAATTTCCCTAGGCTTTTAAGCAATTTAACATTATATGGGGAGAAGTCGTCAAAAGGGTACAACTCTGATATAGTAACATTCAGTCAGTTTCTGAAACATGTCATTTGCGACAAAAATACTAGAGGGGAAAGAATTAGGACTTGTTTCCCACTGATTGTTTGTGTAATTACGACGCTTATTAACACCTTCAATAGTGTAAGTGTGAAACTATGTAATTACCGTATAATTGAGACTCCCAGGAGGGTCTTAGTTAGGCGAAAGAGTTTCCGAAAGTATAAATCGAAGATTAACACTCTGATTACCCTTATGATTTTTGTCATAATTAGATCTAATGACACATCACTTTATGATGAACACTCGAAGTTCCGCGAATTCCTTTGAACTTGTCGACAATATGTCGTCCCTCTACAACGCTTCCAAAGGAAAGCCTTTACGTTTGAATTTTTTCTTATTGCTAATATTATCTGGTGACATTGAAACCAACCCTGGTCCAATTTAGCAAACCAGTTTGTGAATCATTTTACGAACGATAGCTAAAAAACCATCGTTTCGTAACGTGTTGAATGCTCGTGTAGATATCATATGATTCACACAGACATTACAAAAGCTCAATACGATCGCTTTAATCAAAACATAGGGCCCCCTTTTGTGCCAAGGTTGTGTTAGCGCTCAGTTACCATTTTATGATCTAGAAAACTTAGAAGTTCTTGATGAAGAAGTTGTTCTCCCTCTTGATTTGAATGAAGACCTTTACTAACAGACAAATCTTGTCTTAACATTGGTCATCTTAATATTAATGGCCTTCGTTCTAAAATAGATTTCCTAAGAATTTTCTTGAGACAACACAAATTTGACATTCTGTGTCTTAATGAGACCAAAAATCGATTCCACGGTTCCGGACTCAGAAATTTCTGTACCTGGATATGCCATCCACAGGCAAGATCGAACTAGTCATGGCGGAGGGGTCCTTATCTTTGCTGGTAACCACCTTACGACGAAGAGACTCTCGCATGTCTCAAAGAAATCGAACGAGACTCTTTGGGTGGAGATTAAAAGGAAAAAGTCCAAGTCTGTTTATGTTTGTGCCGTGTATCGTCCACCTGTCAGAGGACAGAATCTTGATGTCGTTGAACGATATAAATCTTTTTTAATGTCATGTATCGACAAATTACCAAAAGATTCTGAGATTTTCATCCTTGGTGATTTCAATTGTAATATGTTACAAAAAAATAGACTCTCTGGTATTATCAATGATCTATGTAAAGCCAAGGGTCTCTTCCAATTCGTTGAAGTTCCTACTAGGATCACTGAAACATCATCCACTTTGATTGATCTGATTCTGTCAAATAGCGATCATGCTTTAGACTACCAAGTTCATGACATTGGTCTCAGTGACCATTGTTTCATTAGCATCAAAAGAGGTGAACTTAAAGTTGAACGTCATCCTAAGTTCATAAAGAGTAGATCTTTCAAAAACTTTAGTCAAGAAGTGTTTTTAGAGAGGCTTGGAAACCTTGATTGGTCAAATGTAGTGAATGCAACAAGTGTCGATGCTGCTGCTGAAGCATTCAATGAAAATGTCCTTCAAAATCTTGGACACTCTCGCGCCTGTTACCAAAAAGAGAATACGGGAGTCCAATCCTCAATGGGTCACCGAGGAGCTCCTTACATCAATAAGCGGAGAGACTATCTAAAAAAAAGTTGCTTCGAGATCTAAAAGCGAAAATGATTGGCAAAATTTCAAGCAACAAAGAAATTTTGTGATTAACCTGAAAAATAGGTTAAAGAAACAGTATTTTCAGAACGTAATCGATGAGAATAAAGACGACTCCAAAAAGCTTTGGAAGACTCTCAATTCACTCATTCCCAATGACAAAAAATCAAAACAGCTCCTCATTTTCTCACTGATGAGGGAAAAGAGATCAGTGACAAAAAACAAATCGCTGAAACCTTTTAACAAATTCTTCTCAACCGTTGGTTCTAAACTAGCCGCTGCCTTTCCTTTTTCTGATACTTCTCATATTTCTCCCAAACCTATTCAGGATGAATTTTTCTTTCGCTCTGTTTCACTCACTCAACCGTTTCTAAGATTATAAATGGTTAATCATGGAAAAGCAACGGGGTTGGACGATATCTGTGTAAAATCACTCAAAGCAGGTTCTCCAATCTTGGCTTACTATTTAACCCACATTTATAATCTCTCTCTTTAAAACGGGCGTTGTTCCAAAATGTTGGAAGAGAAAACGAGTCACACCCCTTTTCAAGAAGGGGGATGCTGATGACGTTAACAACTATAGACCAATTTCAATCCTTCCAATCCCAATGAAAGTTTTTGAAAAAATAGTCCATTTCCAAGTTTCTGAATTTCTTGAAAAGAACAACATCATCAGCGAGTTTCAATCCGGTTTCAGGAATAAACATTCGACAGACACGGCAGTGTCTTATGTTGCTGACTTTGTCTTAGGGGAAGTAGCTAAGAAAAATTATGTTGGAGCGGTTCTAGTGGATTTGAAAAAGGCTTTTGACACGGTAGATCATGTTATTTTAATGAAGAAACTTTTTTGTTACGGTATTAGAGATGTTCCCTTTGATTGGTTTGAGTCGTATTTGAGTGAAAGGGAACAGTGTTCGGTTGTTGGTGATTCAAAATCTTCTTTTATGTGGGAGGGTAAGTACGGTGTCCCCCAGGGTTCTGTACTTGGTCCTTTTTTGTTTTTACTTTACATCAATGATATATTTGATTGCATCCACCGAAAAACTTTTTGCCATCTATACGCTGATGACACTGTCATTATACAAAGTGCAAAAGATCCACAAACTCTCAAATCAGGCTTAGAAAAGCAGCTTGAATATCTAAGTGCCTGGTTTTATTGCAACAAACTATCAGTCAATACAACCAAGACTGAAGTTATCTTTTTTGGTAGGAAACAAAAGGTTAAAGAATGTAAGGAAATGCCACCTCTATCCTTTCAAAACGTCCCGATTGAACCTAAATCCGACGTGAAATATCTCGGTGTAATTTTCGACGAAAGTTTAACGTGGGAAAAACAAGCGAGCCTTGTTAGACAAAGAGCCTATCTTGGACTCAATAAAATCAAAAGGGTTAGTTCGACATTGAACGATAGCACGAAACGGTTATTGGTAAATGCAATGGTATATCCACATCTCGGATATTGCGTTAACACCTGGAGCAACACTCTATCGCATGTTCGTAGGCGATTTGATTCTTTGTCTAGACAAATCGATCGGGTCACTCCAATGAACAAGCCTTTTGGAAAAATTGCTGATTACAGTACTGCTCTCATGACTTTCAAGGCTGTTCAAAAGATATGTCCCTCTTATCTATCCAAACGTTTCGTTCTCTGTGGAAATGGTGGTGAGCCCAATGCGCAAGGTGTAAATACTAGAGCTGGATCAGAAAAGAAAATTCGGATACAGAGAACAAGAAATAAATTTGATTCTAAAACCTTTTTATACAATGCTACAAACATTTGGAATAGTTTGCCTACCGACCTCCGCCAAACTAAATCTTTGGTCACTTTCAAATCCAAAGCTAAATCATATTTTTTCCAATAATCATACAGAGATTAATATATAATATGTATATCTTTTTTTCTTTTTTTTTTAAATATTCGTGAAGTCATTCTTTGTTGCCTATCGTTCTTGTTTCAGTTTCCGTATTCGTTCTTGTTCTGTTCACAGTGGCCCTTCGTGGAAACAATTCTCCAGCTGCCTAAAAGCTTTTGAATTTTTCGGAGCATGCCACTTAAAACATATGTTATTATTATTATTATTATTATTATTATTAGAATCTCGCTGGTCGTTAAGTTGTAGAGAGCAACCGTTGAAGACTATCAGCAATGCCATTAATATGGTCTTTGAACTCGATAAAAGTGACTGAAAACTTTTTCTTGATCTCTATCTCAAGTGTTAGACCGAGTCGAAATTCAAAACATGCGAAAAAACCATTATTTACATGGACAAAACCGTACAGTCTGCATAGCATTTTGGTGTTATCCGACGAATGCCAAAATACGGTGCTCCTAACTGGTGACAGCTAGATTCTGTAAATCAAAACAATCGAGTTTTAATTTCGCGAAAATGGCAAAAGTTCGCAAAATCGCGAAATTTAATCTCGTGAAAGTTAATTCGATTAAAGCAATTCATCTAATTGCCATTTGCACCAGGTGTTCTCACCTTTGGGACAAAATTTTGGACGTTTTACATCAGACGCAAACTCCGTACAATGAAATAGTACTGCACCGATTGCCTTCTTCATCGCGTATACATTCTAAATATTGTCCCTGATCATGCCATACCATGATAGTTTTGCATGGAATTAATTATGGTGTCAGTTAGCTTTCCTTTTCCTGATAGCTTGATAATTTTTGTGACGTTTCCTTTCCCTTTTTGATAACTTTTCTCTTGTCTATAATCTTTCACGATCTTACGTAAGCGCGTACTAAGTCACTTGCACACATGGCCCACGCATTCTAGCTTGGAAGTTAAAACTGATTGTTTCTCATGAAGTTTAGCGTCAATGACCTTTACGGTCAAACTTTTGTTATAGAAAAGTGAGTGAGACCAGCGGTAAATTCGAATTTCCCACCGTAGAATTTTTGAAGTTGGAAAACTGCCTTACATCTGGAACCCGTTCAGATTATAAAAATACAATACGACTCTCCTGTCTACCTCTCTCTATGCCTAGTAGCTTAACTTATGTAATGTGTATCAAAGCTTAATCTCCATCACCAAGACATTGCAATTCAACTTTAGTTAGATGGGCGATGAAATGTGACAAATTGCTTTAACGTGCGTCAACTCTTTTTTTGTTTCGTGTTGCGCTAAAGATATATTTCTACATACCTATATATTTCTTTGTTTCGGGGAAAGTCGATCTTTTAGCTGGCGATGAAATCTTTGGCACTTGTTCTTCTTAACGTCTCATCCATCGTTCATTAAATTCTCTGGATGATCTCTACTCAATCGACTTTTCACAAAGAGCCTTTAAAGTTGGTAGATGTGTGCTACCTTTTATTGAGACCCAAAAACAACACATTAACATATACTATTTCCTTGAGACTGAAGTTTGGTTGTGCTCATGTAATTCGTTTTCTTAAAATGCAACAGTTAATTCTTCTGTTTGCTTTAGTCTTTATCGATTTATCTGACTTTATTTGAGCTATTTTTCGTCTAAAACATCACGATAAATTTTTTTTTATTCATATTTATGATAAGATTTTGTAACTCTATATTTTAGATAATTTTTTAACGAAATCGGATATTTTTAAGTTTTTCATATTTTGTTGTAATTAGTCTTATGACTGAGCCCTTTTCAGAAATCGAACAAATGACCCGGTGGATTTTCATCGGAAGTTTGACCTTCGAAGGCTCCTTAAGTTTTGCCTCAGTGTCTTTGTATTGTATTCTAATCGATGCAGAGTTTCAAATTGATTTCAAAATGCGCTAAAAAGCAAGCAGTTTTATCGGTATACTCGTTGTCTTTGGCGAACGTATCTAGATGTATTTTATTTCAACTCATTATCTTTGGTACCAAACTGTAAATTATATTTTTAAAGGTACATAATTTATACTTATACTTATATACTAATCATGAAGAAACTTTTGACAAAAACGAAAATCAAGTTGTTAAGTTTCATACCACCTCCTCGATAGGTGGATTATAAGACGATATCGACGTGCATATTCGCTTTAAGTGTGTTCTTCAATGTGGCAACAGTTTCAACATAATTAGGATGACAAAATTCTCCTGAGAGTGGGAAAAAGAGTACACGCTTAAAATCAATGAATGAACTTCAAATAAACTAGTCGTTGAAAACAGACCCATATACAAAAGATCAAGCTCCAAATAAAAAGAATCGAAGGGGTGAAGTTGCGTCTCTTTTCAACGACTAGAAGCTACTTCCCTCAAAAAACGTTGTTTAATTTTTTTTAGGTTTTTGAGAAACCATCCAACTTTTTGACTAAATGATATTTCATAGTAACATTGAACATGGGAACATATAAATGAATGAGCATTTCCAAAATCGCAATAAACAGAAAGAAAAATAAATGCAATCCCGCACGGGTCAGACATACAGAAATCTGTATGTCTCTCCTTACGATTTTAGGTGAAGAAAAAAAGGCGTTGGAAGTAGCTTCTAGTCGGTTATTTATCTGATATTAGTCGGTTATTTTCCTTTTGTCTCACGCGCGCTGAATATTTAATTAGTGTTTACATTATTTGATTGACAGTTTTATCATAAGGTTATAAGTGATAACCGACTAGTTTACTAGTCTACAGATAAAGACGCTTTGACCAAAACTCCCTTTTCAATCAATTTTGGCACCGATTTTTCGAAATGAAAAGTCAAGTTTTTCATCTCAGATTTTGGAAATTCCGCCCGAGTTTTGAGCAGTGAAATCTGATAATACTTTTCAGCATCCACCAAAGGTGTGCGACAGTCTGTTGCAAAAATAGTAAAGTGAATTTTGAGTTTAAAAGCTCATAACTAGGGAACTTGTGCGTCAAATTTAAAAAGTAATGGCTCGGATTTTAAGTTAGGATATCTACTTTCTAAATAATAATACTCCAAGCACTTTGGGACATTTGTTCGGCCTCAAGACGCCGAGAAACGTCCGAACTTTTTCGTGGGTCACCCGGTAGGTACCCTAAGAGTAATTCAAAACTACTTAATTTTACAGCTACAATGGCCATTTGAGGTTTCATTGGATTTTATAAAAAAGTGGAAAAAAAGATGGCGGGGGGGGGGCAATTTTCCTAGGAGGCAATTTTCCTAGAACCATAGATGGCAAATTTCATGCAATATTAAACCGAATGAAAATATGTTAATTTGACCTTTGCAAATCTTATTAGTAGCATGGGGTCAACCTCCCTCCACCCGTTAACAGCCAAATACTATGCCCTTGGCGAAAAACAGCTTTTCTGATTACTCAAAGTTCAACGTTCACTTCTATTGAAAATTCTATTGTAAAAACGTTGATTAGGTCATTAAATGAAAGTCCAGAAAAGACGGCTCGCCATACAAATCGGACGGTTTCTACATGATTTGACGATGAAAATGAAAATTTGTTATTCCTTTTTTGCCAATTACTAGTTCAATTTTTAAGAATAAGGAGCAATATTTTTACCAATGTATAACAAAAGAAATTCTTTTAACGCAATGATATTAAATTGGTTCTTGTAAAACTGTCGGAAGTCGAGTAAAATCAAGATGAAGTTATAATTTTCTCGAGCTCTAGCTTTCCTTTCCATATATGGTGCGGTCATGATGCGGTTATATCAGTAGAATTGCTAGGAAATTCTGAGCAAGAAGATATATGTACCTTTTCGTATAGGAGAGGTGTACCCAAAACATAAGCCCTAAAAGTTTGCGCATAATCAGGCTTGAAACAAAAGAATTTTGTCACAACACGCTAATTATGCAGATTTTTTATAGCGACAACAAAAGAAACCTATTTACTCGACATAAACTCCCTTAAGGGCAAGAGACCTGGTATATGACGAGCCGTTTTTCCATTGTTTTCAAGAAGCTATTTTTCCATCTCTTTACATTCCTCTGATCAAACTAAACCGCCTATTCACAAAAAAATTTAGCTAGCTAATTTGCTACAATTATCAATGGAGCAGAGCAATTTAGCAAAACAACTTAGCTAGCTAATTTGTTACAATTATCAATGGAGCAGAGCAATTTACCCCAATTATTCGACAAAAAATATATGTATTTTAAACGTATTAAAAGATTTTGAACGTAAAACGTAAAAAAATTGTCACAAAATTCTTTACAATTTTGGTTAAGTTTCTTCTGCATTGAGGAATAAATCAAACATCAAAAACGGGGTTGGTCTAAAAGGCAGGGTAGCCAATGGGGTAGCCGATTGGGCTAGGTTATGGGGTACCTCTTTTCGCCTAAACTTTTGAAATCTGAAACCTGTTTTCATGTGGAAATAACTATTACAACATCTTGTTAATGATTCCATGTAATAAAATTTAAGATTCCTTTCGAACTTCAGCCACAATAGCCTTTTTTCCAAAGGTACTGAACTTTGTTGGCCCAGCCGCGCAGCGCAAGTGGGCCTTTAAAAAGCAACTGAACGAAAAGATTTTGGCTTTGTCGGAGCCTGTGCGCGCAATAGATTAACAAGTCCAGTAGTCCAGGCTAAACCAGCGGCCGATTTAGAATTTTTGCCTCGCCTACCCGCACGATGTTTGACCTACTCTTATATTTTTTTTTTACAGAAGAGATTTACGTAAAGTATATTTCCCAGAGCCTCAGTTGACTGGGTCTAAAAACGTTACATACATTATATGTACAGTTAAAATATATATATATATATTATACCCATATTATAAAATTTACATTACCTACTCTTATATTGGATTGAATTGGTAGTAAAGTCAAATTTCATTCTCTTTATGGCAAAGTATTTTTTAGGTCAGGGAGCAAGTGGGAGCATTTGGATGTTGGAGTTTTATATTTCAAGCTTGACAGAGACTTTTTTCAAGTAAACTTATGTTGTAATTCATTAAATGATAATAAAATGCAGCTCATGTGTAAATTTGAATAAGTTTGGAATGTTTTTCATGATGCTACCCGTGAAGATGGTCAGTTTGGATTTTATCGCTCTAAACGGTCGTTGGCTGGATTTTTTAAACCTGACAGAGAATTTTTCAAGTAAATTTATGCTGTAACTCATTAAAGGATACTAAAATGCAGCTAAAGTGTAAATATTTGAATAAGTTTGGAATGTTTTTCATGATGCTACCCGTGAAAATGGTCAATTTTGGATTTATTACTCTAAATAAACTAAAACGATCGGTGGTTGGATTTTTCAAACCTGACAGAGAATTTTTTCAAGTAAACTTATGCTGTAACTCATTAAAGGATACTAAAATACAGCTCATGTGTAAATTTGAATAAGTTTGGAATGTTTTTCATGATGCAACCCGTGAAAACGGACAATTTTGGATCCATCGCTCTAAACGGTCGGTGGTTGGATTTTTCAAACCTGACAGAGAATTTTTTCAAGTAAACTTATGCTGTAACTCATTAAAGGATACTAAAATACAGCTCATGTGTAAATTTGAATAAGTTTGGAATGTTTTTCATGGTGCAACCCGTGAAAATGGACAATTTTGGATCTATCGCTCTAAACGGTCGGTGGTTGGATTTTTAAAACCTGACAGAGAATTTTTTCAAGTAAAATTATGTTGTAATTCATTAAAGGATACTAAAATACAGCTCATGTGTAAATTTGAATAAGTTTGGAATGTTTTTCATGATGCTACGGGTTAAATCGATATTTCTGAACTTTGACGGTCAACATTTGACATTTGAAGTTTGTGAATTTATTTAAACCGATTTTTTCTTTCATACTAGTAACAAAAGCATAAAGCAAATCTATTATATACATATATTGCGTATCATTTATCATTGCTGACCTTCCCCTGACCTTCCAGCGCAGCTGGTTTCTTTCTTTTCATTTTTCACTTTTTTCACTTTTTGAATGTTCAATGTTCCGTATTTCAATCTCTCCCGAAAATGTGCATTAGGATTCTAAGACTCGATGTTTCCTTTAAACCCTAAAATTGCAAAAATACGATTCCGCAAACATTGATTCTCTCAAGGTACCCGTTACGAAGGCAATCTCCATTAACCCGACCTCGACCTCGACCCTGACCCTCGAAAAAGGCCGACCCTCGACGGTGCTACACTTTTTTTTTTTATAAGAACCAGTAAATTTTTGTTGAGTCTCGGCTGTTCTTATTTTTTTGGCACTTCGAGCCTCAAATTGTTCTTATCCTGTTCTTATTTTTAGGGCAAATTTGGGGGTATTTTTGGGTTTGAACCCTAATTTCATTAATTTGGCCCTTATTTTACCTAAAACTCAGCAACTCCAGGCTCAGGATTGTTCTTAAATTGTTCTTATTTTTTGGCATTTTTGAGCCTCATTGTTCTTATAAAATTGTTCTTATAAAAAAAAAAGTGTATGTCACCTATTCGACAACTCAATTGTTCGACAACTCACTTGTTCGACATTTTTGCAAATTTGTCGAACAAGTGAGTTGTCGAACAATTGAGCGCCCAGATGATAGACAGACCAGTTGTTCGACATCAATTTGTTCGACAATCACAGTATTGTCGGACAAGTGGATGTCGAACAGTTGAACGTTTACATGTCCGACATTCATTTATTCGACACCCACTTGTTCGACAATAGCGAGGTTAAGTACCGTCGTTACCGTCGTAAGACAAAACATTGAAATATTCGGCCCAATATTCGGCCAAACATTCAAATGCAAAATTCCGAAGATGCTACCGTATAGTCAAGATAAGCCAAGCTGGCTAATCAACTAAAATTCTGTCCCCGTGAAAAAAGCATCAAAAAATATTATTCTCATTTTTTATTACACAGTGCCAGCCTGATTCGTTTCTCAACTTTGCATTTTCCGGGCCATTTTCTGATCTTTTTAAATTCATTTGCCTCGAAAGATTTTTACAGCCATAGTTGCAAATTTTATATTGATGTTTTTGTGCACATAAAGCTGTATTTGATTTTTACAAACTTGTGCACGATGGTGGAATCAAAAAGAAAGAACTATACCCTGAGAAGTTTCTATTTTCATACACCATTTAATTTGAAACCTACCACAACGAAATGTAATAGCAGATTTATGACGGAAATACAAGACGTTCTAATGCCGTCAAAAGGTATCTAAATATTAAATTGAACTAGGATAGGAAAAATCTACCCCTCATCCATATTCCGAAGTAAATTTTTTTCAGTTTCAAAGAAAACACTCTTTATATATGAACATAATATTAAAAACTCCAAAAAAGAAAATTTTTCCAATTGTAAAACGAAAGGTATATTCTCTTTTTGGATTCCAAAAGTTATAGTTTCACAAATAAAATGCACTTTTAATTCCATGCTGTTTTAATTTTTTTTGCTGAAATTCATTTTTTTCTAATTTTTTAAAACCAAAAAATTAGTAAAGATAAATTAGTAAAGATTCCCCAGAGTAGTGACGACACTAAATGCAACCTAATATATTTTAAGTAAACTATAGCCAGTCTATTCGATATTCAGAAAAGAGAGAATGATTTTCTTCTAGTGTCATGCATTTTCTGGTATATAGCGATTGCCAAAAATTTCCATTTTCACCTATTTGAATTCATTGCAGAATGGAGATTTTTCGCAAGCTTTCAAATAAAATGTAACCAAAATTCTTGAAACTTTTTAATTGAAATTTCATATTCTTTCTTCCAGTGTAACATTCTATTTCAAGCTAACCTTTTCGCCGCGGTGAAGTGAAAGACCCAGCTTGTTTGTAATCTTAAAACCATATGTACCACAAAAGAATGCGGCTATCGCTAAATCGTACCCTTACAATGAAGATCGTAATCGTCAAGAATAAGGCACGATGATGACAGTACAGTATTTCCCCATCAACTTCAAATCTTTAATCCATGTTTATCATGTTTTGTTAAATCTCATTCTTGAATAACTCTCTCAGCTGTTCACAAGCTAGAGGAAACAGCCCCTAATCACAGACTCAGTGGGCCCCTCCCCACTATAAAAAGCAGCCAAAAAATGGTCCCGGTGATAAAAATACCCTGAAATTTCATCCCTATTGAAAAGCTACAAAAGCCCTCATCCCCGCTGGGAAAAAACACTGGGACTTTGGCCATCCTCACTGGATTTTTGAGGTGTAAACACTAGAATCTGAAATCCCCACTCGTTTAAAAACAAGCGGTTTTCCACTCCCATTGGCATAGTTCTTTTTATCTTCACTGGCTAAATAACTTTCACAGGGTGACTGAGACAGGGGTGTCAGGAAATGGATCTGAAAATAATATATAATGTTATAATATGATGGGTTTCACCGTTGGTGGAGGAGCGGAATCGGCCATTTTTTCGTCCAGAATGGCCGAATTTGACGAAAATCTGGACGGAATTGCGGAATTTAGGTGCACTGTCGGAGACGGAAAATTAGACATTAAACATTGCTTTTCAAAGAAATTTTTGGTGACGGATTTTCGGTTTTCTTTTGGACGGTCATTTTATTTACAAAGTTTTTACTCTAGCGATGCGATTTATTTTCGTTTTAAATTTTCGTTTGAGTCCAGATTTCACTACATTTAAGTTGCAATCAAAGTGAAATGTCAATAAGAAGTTCAATGAATTTAAAACGCGTGGAAGTTCCGTAAGAACGGGAGTCAAGTATGATAACCACTATACCACTACTCCCATGCCAAAAATAAGGGACGTATTAATTTGAAAATGAAGAATTATTCCAAAAACAACTGTTAGGATAAAAAGATCTATTATGAAAAGACAAAAGACAAGCGTAAGGAATACAAAAAGAATCCGGGCCACTTAATCGTATCATCCAGTCTATCAAAAAGCCTTAAGTGGCCTCTGGGCTAAGTCGTCATATGCTTATAGACGTTATGCTTATAAAAAAGTCATGTATTGGTTCATATCATGGCAGCTTTTTTCTGATTTTAGCAAAATATTGCACTCGTTTCATTCTGAAAAATGGAGCTGCCCTTGACCAAATGGCTATTTCAAATGTACTTTCTTTATTTCTTTGTTGCTTAGTTTCTTAGTCATTTTGGATTTCCACTGATTATTTTCAGTTTGAAATAAAGATAAAGAGGCAATTAATCTGCTTGAAAATCCTGTTTAAGAAGTAGAGTATAACTTTTATCATTTTCTCTCGACAGAAAATCGAAAATTATTGCGAGCTCGATGGAGAGAGCCGAAACAACAATGCTCTGCAATGTAAAAGACGTTTTTTAAGAGGATTACCCTTAAAGACTCCATGCTGAAGTCGGAATTTAGGAAGTGAAAAGAATGACCGTATGCAATATTGTTTTTTAATGAGAACAAATAACTGCCGTCCTAAACTGAACCTAATTTGAATGTTGACAATTAAGGTTGAACTTGGCATAGAGCATCGATCAGCTTTTATTTTTTAAGAGGATTACTCTTAAAGACTCGTTCGTTCGTTCGTTCGTTCGTTCGTTCGTTCGTTCGTTCGTTCGTTCGTTCGTTCGTTCGTTCGTTCGTTCGTTCGTTCGTTCGTTCGTTCGTTCGTTCGTTCGTTCGTTCGTTCGTTCGTTCGTTCGTTCGTTCGTTCGTTCGTTCGTTCGTTCGTTCGTTCGTTCGTTCGTTCGTTCGTTCGTTCGTTCGTTCGTTCGTTCGTTCGTTCGTTCGTTCGTTCGTCGTTCGTCCGTTCGTTCGTTCGTTCGTTCGTTCGTTCGTTCGTTCGTTCGTTCGTTCGTTCGTTCGTTCGTTCGTTCGTTCGTTCGTTCGTTCGTTCGTTCGTTCGTTCGTTCGTTCGTTCGTTCGTTCGTCGTCGTTCGTTCGTTCGTTCGTTCGTTCGTTCGTTCGTTCGTTCGTTCGTTCGTTCGTTCGTTCGTTCGTTCGTTCGTTCGTTCGTTCGTTCGTTCGTTCGTTCGTTCGTTCGTTCGTTCGTTCGTTCGTTCGTTCGTTCGTTCGTTCGTTCGTTCGTTCGTTCGTTCGTTCGTTCGTTCGTTCGTTCGTTCGTTCGTTCGTTCGTTCGTTCGTTCGTTCGTTCGTTCGTTCGTTCGTTCGTTCGTTCGTTCGTTCGTTCGTTCGTTCGTTCGTTCGTCGTTCGTTCGTTCGTTCGTTCGTTCGTTCGTTCGTTCGTTCGTTCGTTCGTTCGTTCGTTCGTTCGTTCGTTCGTTCGTTCGTTCGTTCGTTCGTTCGTTCGTTTCGTTCGTTCGTTCGTTCGTTCGTTCGTTCGTTCGTTCGTTCGTTCGTTCGTTCGTTCGTTCGTTCGTTCGTTCGTTCGTTCGTTCGTTCGTTCGTTCGTTCGTTCGTTCGTTCGTTCGTTCGTTCGTTCGTTCGTTCGTTCGTTCGTTCGTTCGTTCGTTCGTTCGTTCGTTCGTTCGTTCGTTCGTTAGGCTCGGAAATCCTGAGTTATTTTTCTCGAGTTAAAGAACCGAGTCATTCTCAATTTCCGTAACTCGGTTCTTTTCCTTGACTTTAAAATTTCGAGTTATTTCTGGTATTTTAACCCGAGTATTTTTCCTCCCTTTGAATTTTCGAATTATTTCTCGTTTTTTAACTCCACTCAGTTTATTTTCGTTCTTTTAAATTTTCGAGCTATTTTCCTTCACGTAGATTCTCGACTCGAGTTATTTTGGCGTTCCCAGCAGAAGGTTCAAGGCTTTTTGCTTGCCACTGAGGGGAAATTTTGCTGACTAGCACTTAACTCGGAAATTTCAACCTGCAACTCTTGATATGAACAACTCGGAAAGATTAACTCGTTTTACGCAACTCCACATTCATTTTAAAGACCGAAAAAAATTTCCGCTCGCTTGGAAATTTGCCGCCATGACAAAAAGTCAGAAGTGCGCAGTGTCACTTGAGCCTTCTCTGGGCCATTGACCCTACAGTTCTAGTTCACAAATTTCATAAGAACTGGAAGTGCGTGAAAACTAGAAGTGCGTGTTTTGAGCCTTCTGGGCCATCGTCGTTTTGGGGCCTGAGTTATTTTTTTTCCGAGTTATTTTGCATGTGAGTCAGACAGGGATAACTTCAAATTAGCCTATCATCTCGGAATATAAGCTAATTAGCCTAGAATAAGCAAATTACCCCATTTCATATATAGGCTAATTATGTAGCTCATAATGAAGTAATATTTGATTTTTGAGCCAAATACTAATAGTCGCATTCTATAAATTCTCAGATTAATCTCTAATCACTCAATTAATGTATATTCCAAATATTATCCCTTAATCAGCTCCAGAATAGGAGATATTTAATTTTTTCTAACTGCGCATGCGCGGGCATGCGCAGTATAAAAACTTAACTAGCTTTTTTAAAATACATCTTTTCTGGGAGCTGAACACAAAAGATTTTTAAGTGGAGAAGGTTCTTTGAAACATATAAGATTTGTTTTTAATGAAAAAAAGATGCGACTATTACGTATTAGTATTTGGCTCAAAAATCAAATTTTTCTTCATTATGAGCTAATTAGCCTACATGTAGTAAATGAAATGGGCTAATTTGCTTATTCTAGACTAATTAGCTGATATTCCGAGATGATAGGCTAATTTGAAGTTATCCCTGCCTGTGAGTGATAATTTCAGTTTTTATGACGTCACCACAAAAATGATAACTCTAAGTGGACCCCGGGCTAGTTGCTTGTTGGCTGGCTATACAGGAGCCCTTCCTTACAAGTCGTTCTTCGTGCTACATAAAAAGCGATAAAAGCGGTGAAACTAGTTTCAATCAGCAATTCCGCCCCTTCAATATTTTTCGTTCTTTCTAGTCCGTGGTAATTTTCCGGGGGTCAGGATTCGATTATTATCAGTTAGGGGTTACGGTCAGGGTTGCTAGTAACGGCTCGAATTTCAGTCAGGTTTAAAAAAGGGGTACATTTCCCCCGTCTTGCCAGTTCGATATAATATGTTTTGAATTTCGTAATTTTGCTGTGCGACCATAGCACAAGTGGTAAGACGTCGGGTTTGGAAACCAAGATTCCTTGCATTTGGTGGTTCGAACCGAGGTGTGGGAGTATAGTTTCAGAATTAGCAAAATAGCTTCAAATATTCAAATTCAGAAAAAACTAAGTCCAGAAATCAGAAAAAACAGAGTTAGAGGGGGGGGGTTTCAGGGGTCTTAAATACCGTCATACCGACAAAATTTTGGGTCAAATACCGTAATACCGTCGGTGAAGGAAGCCTAATACCGATACCGATATTATATTTATGTTTTTTTTTCGAAAAATAATGAATTTTCAGTTATCAAATCTATTGTGTAGTATGTAGTAGTAACAAATTAGAAACTGTACAAACAAGTCTTGTACTTTATGAGGCCCCCCAGTCAACCCTCAATTCAGGTATTCACGCACAATTTTTTTCCAATTCACGTATTCACGCGCGAAAAAAAAACATTTTCACGTTCACGCACCAATTTTGCTTTTACATCTTTGGTTAAACGATTGTGACCTTATTGGGCTAAACTTAACCTTTTTATGGTCTCTTTTAAACAGATTGCCCTATTCTTATAGCAAACATTTTCGCCAATATATAAAGTTTTTTGCTAGTTTTGTGACCTTATTTTCGATATCGTCGACTTTTTAAGGCCTCTTTTACAGCTATTCGAGCTTTCATAAAGGAATATTTTAGGTCTGTCGCGCTAAAGTTACTTACTTGTTACGGGAGGCAAATGTAAAATTAAGCCTTTCCCCCAATAATTTCTTCCTCGCAGACCCGTAAGATGTCTTTTATATTGAGAATTAATTTAAAATCGAGGTTTGGGCCAATCATGGTCTGAGAAGCCGTAGACTTCAACACAGGCTTCATAGAGGTCGTGCTGTGGTGCAACTAGAGGATGCAATTTCAAAAGTTTAACCCCCTCCCTATCGGAGGAAAGAAAATAAATGGAAAATAAGAACGCGAGCGAAGCGAGCGCGAAAATTTTTCGACAATTTTCGCTCTCCTTTGTTATTGACACAATTTTTGATATTCTTTAACACTGACCATTTGTTGGGAAAAATATGGTACAGCAAAGCGACGTACCTGTCGTACCCGGTGCGGCGTTCCAAGAGTTTCGCCCAAGAAAAAATTTAAAATTTAGAATGCCTAGATTGCCTGAAAACGCATCATGGGCATCATGATGTGAATTATTTTTTAATCGTTCGATGCTGCACAAGATGTTTTTAGAACCTACTTTTACAAATTATTGAAGGAGTAAATACCGCCTTTACTGTCTCAAAGTTACTGCAGTATCAGTGTATTGTATTGTAGTAGCAATATAAGTGAATACGGAGAGACGACCATATCATTTAGTGCTGACGGAGAAAATTTTATCTAGACTCATTCGTTGGATGCAGTATTTGCANATTTTTAAGAACTCTTACAAAGTGATGCTTATAAAAAATAAATATGCTCACATTGTGCGCCGTCCCTTGTTTACTTTGTAAGAACTAATTACCGAAAGGTATCTCACCGTCTATCAAGAGTTTATATTATTTATCTTATAGAATAATATGCTTACAAGAAAAGTAAAAATTGCTCATACTTTGGACAACCATCCCTTGTTTACTTTGTAAGAATTAATTACCGAAAGGTATATCACCGTCAATCAGAGTTATTGAGTTGATTCTATAAAGTATATGCTTATAAGAAAAATGAATATGCTCAAATTGTTCGCCATCCCTTGTTTACTTTGTAAGAACTAATTACCGAAAGATATATCACCGTCTATCATGAGTTATTGAGTTGATTCTTATAAAGTATATGCTTATAAGAAAAATAAATATGCTCATATTGTTTGCTGTCCCTTGTTTACTTTGTAAGAACTAATTACCGAAAGGTATATCACCGTCTATCAAGAGTTATTGAGTTGATTCTATAAGTAAATGCTTATAAGAAAAATAAATATGTTCATATTGTTCGCCATCCTTTGTTTACTTTGTAAGAAGTAATTACCGAAAGATATATCACCGTCTATCATGAGTTATTGAGTTGATTCTTATAAAGTATATGCTTATAAGAAAAAATAATATGCTCATATGTTTGCTGTCCCTTGTTTGCTTTGTAAGAACTAATTACCGAAAGGTATATCACCGTCTATCAAGAGTTATTGAGTTGATTCTTATAAAGTATATGCTTATAAGAAAAATAAATATGCTCATATTGTTCGCCATCCTTTGTTTACTTTGTAAGAACTAATTACCGAAAGGTATATCACCTTCTATCAAGAGTTATTGATTTGATTCTTATAAAGTATATGCTTATAAGAAAAATAAATATGCTCATATTGTCTGCTGTCCCTTGTTTACTTTGTAAGAACTAATTACCGAAAGGTATATCACCGTCTATCAAGAGTTATTGAGTTGATTCTTATAAAGTATATGTTTATAAGAAAAATAAATATGCTCATATTGTTCGCCATCCTTTGTTAACTTTGTAAGAACTAATTACCGAAAGGTATATCACCTTCTATCAAGAGTTATTGATTTCATTCTTATAAAGTATATGCTTATAAGAAAATAAATGAATCAACATAAAAGGGGTTGCGGAACGACCGTTCCGTTTTCGCAAAGCGAAGAAATTTCGACACTAACAAATTATTTTTATAAGTCAAACTTTTATTGATAATGTTTTCCAACTCAACTCTTTTTTTTTTATAAGAATTCTATAAGAACAATACGAGGCTCAAAAATTAAATACGCCGGGTTTTGAGCAATTCAAAAACAATTTCAGGCTCAAAGTGCAAAAGGACAGCCAAACCTTTAAAAAAATTTACTGGTTCTTATAAAAAATAGTGCAAGTGACAAAAAAGAACACACATGTTTCTTGTGCAATGGCTGAATGACCAACAACAAAGATATTACATTAGGCTTTAGGCTGGTAGTTTATCTGAATAAATTGAAAGACTTTTATCCCATCTTTTTGTGACTTTTTCAAACAATTACTTAGCTCTCTATAAAACTTTTACAAAGACAAATTTATCAACAATTCAAAAATTATATTATACATTTCCCTTCAAAATTTAAAAGAAAATAGTGCGTAGTTTGAAAGATGATCTTGAGCTTTTCAGCCATTAGAACCTAGTATACAATCTCTCAAAATGTGCTACCTCTTCATGATATCATTCACTTCAAATGTAGTATCAATTTTCCGAAATAGAATCAGCAGCCTAGCAATAATTTCCAGTAACTTATCAAGACTAGTGAGATTTTTTGCGTGATGAAATTTTGTCTTTTTGTGAGTCTATTTTTATACCGAAATACCGTTTTTTATTGATAAAAATATCGAAATACCGACAAAAAAACAGGCAATTTACCGATACCGGTAGAAAATGAAATACCGTAATCCCGTCGTTTTTTTCTCGTAATACCGATTTACCGGGGTTAAAAAGGCCCAATACCGCCATACCGTAAAAGTGAAAACCCCCCCTTAGAGATAGGAAATAGAGAAAAAGAGGAGAAGGGCGGAATTGGTGATTGAACCTAGTCTTCCCGCTCAGTCGGGTTCAACCCTCCTTAGAATACTGAAAGGAAATTAAGAAAATTAGAGCCGACTTACCAGATGAAAAAAAGGTGAGAGGAGAACGAAGAAGGCTTCCTTTGTCTTTTTCTGGTTATCAGGTAACTACTGTTGAATATTTCTGGAAAAGGTAATAGAAAGGAAGGCAGCTGGGTTCATTGCTGTAGGTGCAAAGTTTTCAAACACACTTAGCTGCTACTTTTTATAGACTGATAGAGGCAAAAATTGAAAAAATAGCAAAACCGCATGAGGTTACGCCCCTTAACGTAAATGTTTTTTAGGTTTTTTCAAAGCATTTTGATATAGAAAATGGGATGGGGCATGGTCAGATGGTCCCACTTGCTGAAAAATTGAAATTTTTTTTAGAAAACCTAATTTTTTAGCCAATTTTTATGATTTTGATGAAAATGAACTAGACAATGCTGAACAATACTCAAGACGATCATGTATTGTTGTCAATGGTGTTCCTGCAACTAATGACAAAAACTTTGACCATGTTGGGAACATCAAGACAATCCTCGAAAAAAGTGCCCCTGAGGTCACTACATCATCAATTGACAAAGCCCACCCAGTTGGACCAGTTATCAATGGAAAGCAGTCAATAATTGTAAAGTTCTCCAAACATTCAACTGTTAAGAGTCTTTACATGAAACGAAGACAAATCAAGAAGGATTCACTGGTATCACTTCAACCTTCTCTTACTCGTCAACGCTCGAAAACTCTCAAATCCTTGAAAGAGAAAATTTCTAAAGAAGGAACTATTTTTAACAAGTTGGTAAATTTTATTTTTGCGGACATTGAAGGAAATTTGAAAGCTTGCCTCAAAAATCCTTTGCGTGGCAGAAATATTCACACTTTTACAAATGAGGACCATCTTGCTTATATTATTCATGATCTAAACTATGAACGATTTGATGCCCCTATGTAACTATGCTAACCAACCTGAATGCTGAAACTAACACAAACTAACGTAGAATGACTCCAACCTATGCTCCAAGAAAGAAAAGTTCGTTAACAATTTCATCTTAGGTATATTTTTTTATTATTTCTCACCACCTCAACAATCTCTTCACGTACTGTAAGTTGGTCTAATGTCGACATCCGTCTTCTAATTTCGACATCCTTCTTTATAGATAGGAATAATAAGAAGGTCGAAATCACTGATAGACTAAAGATTTTTCCTCTCGTCGCGCTAATCAAAGTCAATCAGCGATTCCGACTTTCCTCAGTTTCTATTGTTACTATCTCTAAAGAAGGGTGTCGAAATTAGAAGACGGATGTCGACATTAGACCAACTTACGGTACATAGCTCATTGCATTTATTGCCTGATTCTTACTACTTTAAACACTTTTCTCGTCTTTTGAATTTTTTAAGCTCATTTCATTTATGGACAAATGTCCTGTTTGTAAAAAAACTGTTAGTGATAAGTGTAATTCAATTCAATGTGACATATGTGACCTCTGGACCCACCAACACAAATGTTCAGGGTTATCACGAAAACAATTTCAAGCTCTGTCTTTACCCAATTCTCCAAACTGGTATTGTCCTGTTTGCATTAACAATACATTACCAGGTTCGTATATTTTCAATAATAAACCTGAAGACCAAAAAACAACTGATTTCTCTAGCTCCAATCTTAATGATGAGTTGAAAACACTACTTTCTGATCTTAACAAAGTCGTCACTGGCACCACTGCCAGTGAAAAAGATGAAGAAGATAACATCCAATTTCACAACAACAGTTGCAGTTACCTTGACTGCAACGAACTCAATGACGTAATCTCTAAAAATAATTTTGATTGCTCTGCGTTCCATCTAAACATTGCATCAATGTCTAAACATTTTGACAAACTAATAAATCTTCTAGCATTGATAAATTCCAGTTTTAGTTTTGTTGGTATCTCTGAAACTAGAAGCTTGACCGACCAGCCTGAATCTACTCTAGAATCTGTTCCCCTGGAACAAAAAAGTGACTTCACTATTCCAGGGTATGAAAATTTTTCACTCCGACAGAATCTTCTGCTGGTGGGGTCTCTCTCTACATTTCCAAGAAACTTCTATATAAACCCAGACAAGATCTCAGTAATTCCTGTTATCAATCTCTCAGTCTTGAATCTGTCTTTGTTGAAGTCATTCTCTCAAACCGTCCCAACATTTTAGTTGGTAACATATATCGCCATCCATGCATGTCCATAAAAACTTTCAATGAAGAATTCTTACAACCACTGCTTCACAAAATAAAACGTGAGAAAAAACAAATTATTTTGCTTGGTGACTTCAACATAGACCTGCTCAAATGTGAAGAATCAGCTGAGGCTTCATCATTCATGGATATCCTTGACTCCCACCTTATTCTTCCTCAAATTCTTCTCCCTACAAGGATAACTGACCATTCCAAAACTCTCATCGATAATATTTTTTCTAGCCCTTCTGAGTCAGGAACAATTTCAGGTAATATATGCCACTCTATATCTGATCATCTACCACAATTCTGCCTTTTCCCCTCTCTTAATCTTGACAAAATCTTAGACAATGGTCCCTATTTTCGGAAAGACTGGCAAAAATTTAATGAGGTCAACTTCATTCTTGACTACTTAGATATTGACTGGGCTGCTCTTTATGAATCCTCTCATCTCCACCCCAGTGCTTGTTTTGATGTTTTTAATAATGAAATCAAAGACCTTCTGGAGAGACACATTCCCACAGTCAAACTTACAAAAAATCAAGTCAAATCACAGCTCAAACCTTGGATCACCCCTGGCATAGTAAAATCTATGTCAAAACGAGATTTTTATCAACGAAAATACTTAAAAACTAAAAAAGCAGAAGAAAAACTAAATTACAAAAATAAATATAACACCTATAGAAATACAATTGTTTCATTAACTAGACGGAGTAAGTACCTTCATTTTACTAATTACTTCAACCGACACTCTAAAAATATGAAAAAAGTATGGTCTGGTGTTAGAGACATTATTTCTTCAAAATCAGGTAAGTCAACTTGCCCTATATCAATCTCAGTTGGGGACACTGTAACCTCTGATCCCAAAAGAGTTGCTAATTCTTTTAATGATTTCTTCACTTCCATAGCGGACTCTATCAGAGAAAAGATGCAGCCACCTAACCATCATTTCTCAAGCTTCATGAAAAACCCAAATCAAAACTCAATATTTTTTGCGCCAACGACCCCAGAAGAAATCACTAAAATAATTAATTCCTTCTCGCCCTCTAAATCTTCAGGTCCGAACAGCATCCCAGTCAGAATACTTAAACTTTTGAACCAAGATTTATCCACTCAAATATCTTTCCTTATCAACAAATCCTTTGAAACAGGAATATTTCCCTCATCTCTTAAGATCTCCAAAGTCGTTCCTGTCTTTAAAAATAAAGGATCACCTCTGGATGTTTCTAACTACAGGCCTATATCTCTGCTTTCTAATATCGAAAAAATTTACGAGAAGGTAGCTTACTCTCGAGTAATAAATTTTCTAAATCGGTATAACCAGATTTACTCAAAACAATTTGGCTTTCGGAAAGCTCACTCAACCATTGATACCCTTATAAACATCACAGAGCGAATTAGAAACAAACTTGATAATAAAGAATTTGCCTGTGGCGTGTTTGTTGATCTCCAGAAGGCCTTTGACACTGTTGATCATGAAATTCTTCTTGCTAAATTAGATCACTACGGTATTCGTGGCATCGAAAATGCTTGGTTCAAGTCATATCTTTCTGACCGTTCTCAATTTGTCTCTCTATCTAATTCCAATTCTGAGCTTCTACCTATAAGACATGGTGTCCCTCAAGGCTCTGTCCTAGGGCCATTGCTCTTTCTACTCTACATCAATGATCTACATTCCTGTATTAAGACATCTGAAACCTACCACTTTGCAGACGACACTCATCTTCTTAACTTTTCTAGTACAGTATGGTCTTTGTGTGGACGAGTTAATGCAGATCTTAGGGTTTTGGTCAGCTGGCTCAAGGCCAACAAAATATCTCTCAATGCAAGTAAGACTGAATTTGTTATCTTTCGATCTCCTTGGAAGCGCCCTGATTGCATTCCCCGACTCAAGCTGGCCGGTCAAGTTCTAACACCCAGTAAGTGGGTTAAATATCTTGGAGTCTATCTTGATGAGCATCTTAACTGGAAGCAACATGTCTCGAACGTTGCTACTAAACTCCGCAGAGCAAACGGAGCTCTCTCAAAAATACGTCATTATGTTCCTACAAAAACCTTAGTCAATGTCTATCATGCAATTTTTGCCTCACATGCTAGATATGCTGCTCAAATCTGGGCTTTGCGTGACAATACAACAACCCACAGAATCCAAACTCTTCAAAATATTGCGGCCAGAATCATGACCTTCAATGGCCCTATGGTATCTGCCAATCCTCTTCTAGCTAATCTAGGACTTCTCAATATCTTTGATCAAGTCAAAGTTATGAACATTATGTATGTTCATAAATATTTCAACCAAAATCTTCCTCTGGAATCCCTAAACACTTTAAAATTCATGAAAACCCAACATGAGATTGGAACTAGAGATAAAATCATTGAATTAATTTTTCGACCCAATGTCAACACTAACTATGGATTGCACTCTTTCACAAGGATTTCCTCAAACCAATGGAATGAGCTTCAACGTATCTTTTCCGACGATAATCTTTCAGAACTTAAACTCAAAGAATTGAAAAATTTCTCTTTTGTTGTCTGCATGAGCTTGTACGAGATTTAGAAATATTGTTATTATTATTATTATTATTATTGTTTAATTATTATTATTTTTTTTTTCTCAGATGTAACTGGTTTTATATTTATAAATCCTGTAGCTAATAAGGCTATTTTTTAAATGTAAATATCAAACAAAGTTTATAGTTTTTACGGTTATATATGTATATTTTTTCTTAGGTCGACCTCTGTATTTTTATTAGAATTAAGTTTCTAAAAGGGGTGTCCCTTCTACCTCACCTGGGTAGTAAATATATTCAAAATGTTCAAAATGTTCAAATGTTCACAGAAATAAGAATTTTAAGCTTTTGACTTCAAATTTTCACCAAATGTGTAAATCAATAAAAGGAAGCGATTCAAACCAGACGTCCACGCTCGATCACTGCTGTTCCCCTCAGGCAAAATTGTCGATTTTGTAGAGGTCACGAAATTGCCGAGTACAGACGTCAAAAAAAAAAATTCAAAATGGCTGCCGAGCGAGCACTGACAAAAACAACAAATCAGGAGTTTTCAATTGCCTACTACAGCAGAATAAAACAGAGAAATGCAGTAAAATAAAAAGTAAACAAACCTTGAATCTTTGGTTTGTCAAAATAAAGAAAATATTCTAGCCTCAGTAATGTTTACATTCAGAAATAAATCCATTTTCCACCAGACCTACAACACAACAGCCACCACCAAGGTTTCAAACCACGCTGCGGCATAACTGGCAATGAATTCTGACTTAAAAAATGTGGGTCCAGTTCCCTGAAAAGGGTATGATTACACTTCCAAATGACTTTTTTTTACAATAGCATTTTGTCTTCTCACAAATCCAAAAATATAGGTTATAAAACCAACACGGGGGTCAACTTTCTTTACAACAAACCGTCAAATCAAACTTTAGAAAGATTAACCATGTAAATGTCACTTGTTTTCGTGATATTTGGATAATATCAAAACCTTTTTGTATATATTTGGTTCTTCAAAACCATTTCCCTTTCCCGCAGCAGGCTTTAAAGTTCATGTTGACCCCCGGTTTTTTTGCACGGTAATATAGAAAGGCCTTTAGTGCGGTATAAACAAATGATTTCATTAGTTTAAAAAAGTCAAAACATCAAGCTATATCACGTGATCAGAATCATGATCGGAGTGAACGGGAGCTGTGGTCATACGTCATATGATATCCACGTGGGTCGTATCAATGTTTAGATTTTTCAAGCGGGGATTTCTGTAGAATGATAAAATATGGCTTGGCTGGAATGGACACCATAACAGCAGTGTGATAGGATTGATCATCGGAACGGCTCGATGACGGATCGATATGTGATATCCTATGTGATAGGAGATGGATGGAAGATTCAGCCATTAAAAAGTCTTCAGTATTGATCCTTCGTTGATCCATTATCGAGCTATTATTTCAATCGAGTATATCGATTCGTCATCGATTGTTAATCGATTCGTCATCGATCGTTAATCGATTCGTTGATCGTTAATCGATTTGTTATCAATCGTAAATCGAGCATGAGTCGATAGGGTAGATAAGATCGATAACTAATCAAAAGCTTAAAAAAATCTTGAGTATCAATCCTCTATCGATCTCCTATCCGGATCGTTAAGTAATCCATCGATCACATATCGATCTGTCATCGGGCCGTTCCGATGATCGATCCTATCGAGCGCGGACGTCTGGTTAAAAGAAATAAACTTAAGGTTTTTTGCTGACGTCAGCAAAAATTTTAATTTTTTTTCTTCGTAGATTGCTTCCTTTTGTTAATTTACACCATTGGTGAAAATTTGAAATCAAAAGCTTTTTCCTACTTAAAGTTATTCAAGATTTTCTTTTGATGACGTCATCAAAATGGGGCAAAAATGAGGTTTTCTCAAAATTTTTCAATTATTGAGCATGTGGGACCATCTGACCATGCCCCATCTTATTTTCTTCGTCGAAAGAACCGAAAAACATTTACGTTAATGCGTGGAGCCTCATGCGGCCTTTGGGGAGTGCCTTAGGTACCCCGAGAATATTTACCGTCATCATTATATTTACCGTCAAAATTTACCTCAGGATTAAGCCAGACCCGATCAATCGAACTTGTCGAGCCAATCGAACAATCAAAGTAATCTAACTCCATCGAACGATTAAAGTTTGATTAAAAAAATTAATCGAACTCTAAGATTTTTTAAAAGATTGTGAGTGTTCGATTAAGTTCGATCAATGGATTTCAGTTCGATAAGTTCGATAAACCAATTTTGTTTGACAAGTTTGTGCTGCTCCGCCACCGTATATTAGCTTCTTTTTAAAGCCAAATTTGGAATGTGAATTGGGAAATTACTTCCGATAACGAATTACACACTTTTCCTGTATTCTTTTAGCGCCAGAGCACAAATGTTACGCTGGGTTACGCGTAAGCCAAATCGCGTATTACGAACAACCTAAATTGCAGAGTACAGGAGAAAAAAAATCGAAATTCAAAATGTCGGCCAAGCTCACAATGATAACTATCAAAAATCTTCGTTTTTCAATCAGCTATTGCAGCTCAATAAATCAATGAAATAATTTGAAATAAAAAGTAAACAAACCTTGAACCTTTCATGAATCCAAATAAATAAAAGTATTCTTCTAAAGTGAAGATTATATTTCAAAATAAAACGATTTCCAAACCAACCTAAAGTCAGTGTCTGCCAACTAAAAATTTCTCTGCGGGGTCACTGGCAAGGAGTTACGACTTCAGACTTTAGGGTTTGTTCCCTCCACCAAATTCTTTATTTTTTTAAATCTCCCCCCTCTTTTTTTCCCCCTATGACTTTTGGGTTTTTTAGTTTCCCCCCTTTTTTTTGCTTTCCCCCCAGAAAATTCTGAAAATATCAGTTCCCCCCATATATTTCTCAAATTTCAACTTTACACAAACCTAGAATTTTGCTGCAAAAGGAATACTAGACAAAATAGAACGAAAATTGGTTAATTTTTCAATCATAATCTAAGCGCATGATATCGTGTGGACTGACTTTGGTTGCTGTGATAAAGTTGAAGTGATTTCACACTCCCCCCCACCAAATTTGCCAACTATCGATGTTTTCCCCCCTCTTTATTTCCCCCCTTTACTATTCAAATTTTCATTTTCCCCCCTCACCCATTCAAAATTGGTATAGGCTGCAACTACACTGCCAAATGATCTGTATTACATCCCCAAATGGGTCCATAAGTTAGGCGGCAATCACAAATATCTTCATTTCGCGTCCTCGTTGGGTCGAAAAGTGTGCGTCGGTCGGTCGGTCGGTCGTAAAAATGTTCGGGTTTTCTTAAAATTGGACCCAGTGAATTTCTTCTTCTCGTCCGACCTTAATCATCCATTTTTGGAGTGTATTCTTGAAGGAAACTGCCAGCCAGCAGCCAAAACGACCGCGCGTTACGGGTGGTTTCAAATTATGACCTTTGAACATTGTAATGATAAACAAAGTCAAAATGCCGCGAATGCGCTAGAAATCGCTCGCAAAAAATCGGCAATAATAAAATTTTTGAACGAAGGAAACGTCATCGACAGAAAAAGTCCGACAAATTTACCGACTCACCGACTCAATTCTACTCAATTTTCGAGAGTCGGTCGGGCGACGCGAAACGAAGATATTTGTGATTGCCGCCTTAAGAAAATGAAACTATCATCTAGCGCGGAGGTTATGTTTTTAAAAACAAACTTCAAAATAAAATTGTTAATGAACTTGTTACTTTAAAATATCACTTACTTACATAGTTTATGAATGATATAACACCCCTTTCTTAAATAAATGGCCTCTTTAAGCCTTTTATGTTTGCCGCAAGAAGGGAGAAAAATTTAATTTGACCCCCGTTTTTTCTCTCTTTTTCTCTTAACCATTTCCCGCGTGTTAGTGTAGACACAACTTTAATCTGGGGAAATGAAGCGTTTTCATTGGTCTAAAACTTAAGTACCACTTCCCATTGAAAACAACCAAAAACGTTACTACCAAAGCCGGAGACCAAAAAAAATTATCTTCCTTGATGAGGGCACCCTTTTGGATCTATTGTTATTTCATTTAAAATGGTGGAAGTTGTGGATTGATAAAGGCGCCTGCTGATTCAAGGGTAGTAACGCCAAAATGTCCAATATGATCAGGCAACAAAAGGCGAGTTTGTTGCCGCGTTTTGTTGCCGTGCAAGTTATGTCATGCACTCCACCATAGCGAAAGCGCGAGGCATTTCATGGTTATAAGAATATCTTATGTGCTTTTAAATGCTATTCAAATTTCAGTGCTTCATTGAAGATGAAGAAGGAGAAAGATAAAATATGCGCTGACTTATTTTGCTTTTTTTAATAGATTTGCAGCCCTCAAATTTCAAGTAGAAGTAAGTCGACACATAATAAGCCCAAAATATTGGTCAGCAATGCCCGATCTGAGCTTTATTATAGGTCGACAAAGTTGTTTAAAGGCTACAGAAATGTTTTTTTTCTATTTGAAAGCTACAATGTTCAGTTAAAAGGTCAGCTTTGCTGACCAAAAAGATCACTTATGGTCTGCTGCCGAGAGAATTTATTATTTATGGTCGGCAATGAACTGCCGATCATACACAGTCTTTAGTTTGTTATGTCATTGTTGAAAGTTGGAGAAATTTCTACCGATGCAGAATTTTTTTACAGCCAATTAAAGGCACAGTCAGCTTATACTCTTTATGTTTGCTTTATCGTCTAGGTAAAAACGATAAAAATAGACCGGAATGTAATTTTTTTATGAGTGTGGTTATGATTTTTTGATTGCAGCCACATACAGGAACATACAAAATGTTCCTAACTGTCTGTATCTCTATATTCCTATCTTATAATAAAGAGTTGGCACAATATCTATGTTTCAAACTCAGAGTTATATTCAGAGTTTATATGCTTATCTTAGAGATCAAAACCTCAATACAATTATAAGTTTTATAAGATACTTATTTAGAGATTTAAAACCTTATCCACAACGCCAAAGTGCCAGGCATATCTCCACATATTCTTGTATCATTTTTGTATCTTGCCGAATGAGCAAGCACAGCATGGGATTGAGCCCTGACCTCCTACACAAAGTTAAGGCTTAAAGCCACTACAACACCCAGGCTAAAATTTACAAAGTGAAAAACATTTTGTTAGTGGCCATAGTATTATTATTTAGAATCATTTTAGCAATCCCTAGCTAGCAACTTCCTATTTTACAAGCATGAATTTTGCTTTTATTACTTTATAAACGTTGTGTAATGTACTAGACTGTACTCTATTTTCTTATTTTCTTTGTAGATTTTCATGGAACTAAAAAAATGAACATTAAGATTATTCGTTTGGAAAAGAAGGTGTTCAAACTATGGTGTGAAAAGAAGGAGCAATATGGTTTTGGTAGCAAAACGCACAATGAATTTGCAGTGTTTCTACTGGAGACCATCGTTGAGTTGAGCAATGATGGTGCAAAATTTGTCCACGTTCCTATAGCTACAGACATCAACTTCGGAATTAAGGGGAAAATTTCTAATCCAAACACTAAAACAAATAATGAAAACCGATCCACAGAAAATGTTGGAGAGTCACCTGCTGAAGAAGATGATCGATTGACAAATGATAATCGTGTGAATGCATATCAGATGACCATCAAAGATGAATCTATTGATGAATGTGAGACTGTTATCGTTATGCCCAGTGATGAAATCAACATGGACGATTTAAACACAGATGAATATACCCAGCAAAGTTTGACTCCAATTAAAAAATCATCACGTTTCTCAACTTTACAAACTGAACACCAATCTATTGACCTACCACATAATTTTCTATCTAATTCAAAAAATATTACTCCAACTTTAGTTCCATGTTTTGATAGAAATTTTGTCGCTACCTCAGAGATGTCAAACAAAACTACACCAATGTTTGATTCATTTCAACCAAATAATCGACCAGTAACTTATATTTCAATCCCTTTACAAGATCCAAACAGTATGGTTCCAGTTTCTCCATCACATGAGACCTTCAGTGAAGTGACACCGATATATGTTCAACCACCCTTAACTTGTACCAATACACAACGTCTTATGCCTAATCAAGATGAAATACCTAGCAATATGGCCGCACCAAACAGCTCTCCTGACAATCTTGACTTAATGCGAAAGGAATTTGTTGCCCCTTCAAGTTATTCATATGGCCCACCAGAAGAGACACAAGAAGATCGCTCTGCTATAAGCAGCATTTTTCAGAGACTTATGAATCGAGGTTTTTTACGACATAAATCTGAACTCGATCCCAATCTGACGCAACCATTACCTACTTTCGACATACAAAGTGAATCTGTTGAAATTAGTAAACCAATTCTAAATAAAGAAGAGGCTTGGAATAAAAATAAAGATGTTGAAATTGATGATGAAAGTAGTAGAAAGTTCAAAATTGAAGGTGCATCAGTGGACGGAAGCGAAATTGGATTACAAGATGAAGAAGGGAGTCAGAGTGCATCTGAGGATGGTAGCAAACTTGACCCTGAAGAAGGAAGCGAACTTGGGTCAGAAGAAGAGAGTGAACTTGTGCCCAAAGAGGGAAGCGAACCCGGGTCAGAAGAAGAGAGTGAACTTGGATCTGAGGAGGGAAGTGAAATTGAGTCGGAAGAAGGAAGTGAGTTAGGGTCTGAAGTTGGAAGTGAAAGTGCACCAATCACAGACAATGAATATGAAAACGAAGAAGAAATAAGTGGAAGTGAAACTAATTCTGATGATGACAATGGGGAACAAGAAATTGGAGAAAATAAATCACTGAGTGACACCAAAAAGAAATTTGATACTTCTTATAAACAACTTCAAAATTCAAGAGACACTGTTTATCAGAAAAATCCTGATGTTCAGCCACTGCAAACAATGCTACCACCAATGATAAGTTCTACATATGATCACCAAGATATTCCAACAATGGTACCAACCTTGTTGAATGAACAATGTAACCCTATTTTGACACCTTTAATAATGACTCCTCCGCTTGAATACCAACAAAGAGTTACTCAGCAACAACCTCAAGGAATACTAGATAAATTTTATGTTGACCAAAAGAAACCACCAAAAAAATGGACTTGTAAAAGAAATATGAAAAAAGAATCTCAAAATCAACGGCAAGGATATTCAGAAGCTATCAATGGTATTTTTCAGAGACTGAAGGATAATCAAATATTGAGAAAACCTACTGCACCTCCCCAGGTAGAAATAGAAAGGATAGAGAGTGAACAGGAACTCGAACAACCCTCTAAACATTTATCACGTAGTGAACGTTATAAAACTCGGGAAGAGCGCAAAAGAAATATTGATGATAATGAAAAGCCTTCTTTGAAGGATGATGAAGAATGCATGAATGATAGCGAGAAACCTTTAAAAAAGCAGCCACGAACGAATAAAAAGGATTAGTGTTAAAGTGAATTTAGATGATAACAATATCGAAGTCAAGATGGAACAAACTGATGATTGATGTTCTTTTAATACACCTATCAACCCTTAGCGCTTTTAAGGGGACTGGTAAAGAAAGTATAAAGGCCGGTCTCCACTTTCGCGCGAAATGAGCGAAAACTTTTTGACGTTTTTGTAAGGTCATTTGTCGGTTGAAAAATGAAGCAATTCCATTGGTCGAAATTGACATGACGGACGAAAAAAGTAGAACTTCTTTCAACTTTTTTTTTGTTTGTGTGAAACTTTTTTATGACGTAATCTTAAGAAAAAAAACTGTCACCCATTTTGCGCGAAAGTGGATACCGGTCTTTAGTGCTTTTGAGGGGACTGGTAACAAAAATACAAGGAAAATTATTCTAGAAGACGGCATTGAAAACACAATTGTAGGAGTGCTCTTTTGAAAAATTTAAGATATACTCTTGCATTGAAGCGATTATAAAGTAACATCGATATAGTTAAGTTATTCAAATACTAAAAAATAAATTCCACTCTACCGCAGAGACTTGGGAAAATGCCTCTAGAGTTTTTGCGGTAATTTGCTTAGTTTGGTTTAGTTGTAGCTTAAAAATAATGGGTTGATAGATGTATTGACTTTGGTTGTACACATTCAAAAGTTCGCATCTTCTAGAAATTTTACTTTTTTAGGAAAATAATTTATGTTCAACCCAAGAAATTTTTTTAGTAGAATCAATTATTATTATTGTTAAAAACAGTTAAGCTCAATTCTCATAATCCTATTTTCAATTCAATTTTTGCAATTTACAGCTTGAAAAATCAATAACAATATTAATAAGCGAATTTCAAAATCTTGTCGATGCCTCACAAAACCCATTTCATCCTGTTTTCTAATCTTTAAAAAAGTGTGTTTTCTGTCAACATTTTTAAAAATATATTATATGAAAGATTTTTTTAAATTTTGAATTTTTAAATTATTTATCATTATCATGTAATAATAACAATAATAGCCATACATTTATATCCTAAAATTATTTATTGTTTTCTTGAGAACCGTTTGAGAGACAAGAAAGAAAATTCATTCTTGTTTTTCTAAACTTGTATTTTTATAAGCTTCGTTGTTTTTAAGATTTCACTTGCAAAATGATTTCAAATTATGATATTTTCTAAATAAGTCCTGGATTCAAAACCAACTTAGCAAACGGAGATTTTCAATTTATAGTGAAACACTTGAACTGGATATTGAAAATCATGAATTATTCCGTCACTTATGTTTTATTTTTAGAAAAATCCTTAATAAATGGTAAAATGATTATCCACATTAATAATTGTAAGGCGATTGTAGTTTGCATCAGATCTCTAAAGATAAAGGTACGTATGAATTTCAAGAAATTATTTTCATATTTTTCACATGTATTTTAACAATTTTAAACTTTAATTATGTGCTTTAGGGGATTAGGTTATAGAAAAATTCATTTTCTTTAAGGTATGATACTGTAGAAATGACTTGAAGCATCATTTAAAGATTGGTGATGAGTGATAAACCTCGCAGCCATGTGTCCAGTTGGACAGATCAAATAGAAATTGCTCGTCTGCTTGATGGATTGGTTGATGATGTCATCCATAGAGATCGCACCGTCAACCGAATTAACAAATCAACAGGAACATTATACAGATGTGACGATCCTTCAGTTATTGCAGTTGCTCATTCCTTTGAAGAAATGAATCGAATCATTGAAGAATATAGAAGTCGACCTGAAAATGAGTTCCATAAATTTTCTTGTGGGATTTCAAGTAAGTTGGATTGTGATTCACATTGCATTGTTGTATGGTTTTATCTTGTAACTTCTTTCTTTGCAATCAATTATTGGTAAAATGGCCCTATTATTGGGTTGAGAGAACGTTTGACAGCTCAGGACAGCCTGAACAACCTCTATAAGATCGAATATTGTACCTAGATTTCATGGGGAGCTAGATTTTAGAAGGTGGGGGGGCTAGATTTCCGGGGGACCAAGATTTCAGGGGGACCTAAACCTCGATAGGTGCTATGAATCTCCACCCTCTGCTTTGGATATTTCGATTTCAGGATAATATTTCAGGAGGAGGTATTCTAGGTATAAAATGTGTTCTTACAAATGTGAAATAAGAATAAGAATCTTCGGCTGCAGTAGACAATGTTGACCAGCCAGATCTTACCATAAAGTTTGGAAAATAATACTTAGGGTTGACCTGGGTTGACAGCTATAATAAATATTGAGCTTTAAGACTGTCCCTTATAGTGTTTATTACTCTACTCAATTGATCACCTATTTTAAAACTTCAAACTAGGATGGTCACATAGTAGCTCATGTTAATAAATTATATAGATCCGAAGTTTATGGTATATCTCTACTTTTTAGATTGTGGAAAAACACCGAAAAAGTTCTGGATTAACTGGTACATCAGGGATGAAAGATATATCTTCAACAAGACCAACAAATGGTGCGATGATTCAGAACTTGAAGGAATGCCTTACATTAAACTGGGAAGAGATATTTTTCTATGTGATCTTGGAAGGGACCAGGTAAATACCGTGTAGTGTTTTGTCTAGTACTTAAGTCCCCACCACTAGCTTGATGGGAAATGATCCAATCTATCCCAGAATGCGAAGCTGTACGATGACCAGCGAAAAGTGGCAAAAATATATTGAATTTTCATCAGAGAAAAAAACTCAGCTGCAATCTTGGTTATTTGCCAAAAATCTTTTGAAACTAACAGAACAAGAAGTTTGAACCCGACCAGGAAGTTTGAGCCCGACCAGGAAGTTTGAGCCCGACCAGGAGCGGGAATTTAAGTTAAAACCATGAATATTCATGTTAAAACCTAATCGGGAAGACCCTCCCGTTCGGGAACCACAATTCTGCCCGTTCGGAAAGTTCTCGGGGCTAGTGGTGGTGGCTGTTAGTAGTTGTTCAATTTGCTCAAGTAGTCACGTTCTCAACTTCAGTTGAGCTATAATCTGAGAATGTCTGTATGTATGTATGTATGTCTGTCTGTATGTATGTATGTCCGTCCGAAAACTTTAGGGCAGGCTGGACACTTCAAAAAAGGTCGGATTTGGCTGAAATTTGGCACACTTGTTCCTTGGGTGAATATCTGGGGGTGTTTTTTTCATTTTTTGAAAATTTTGATTTTTGGGGCCTGGGGACGAGTTTTTCGCCAAAACGAGGCTAAAACTTTGGGGCAGGCTGGAGACTTCAAAAATGGTCCGATTTGGCTGAAATTTGGCACACTTGTTCCTTGGGTGAATATCTGGGGGTGTTTTCTTCATTTTTCAAAATTTTTGATTTTTGGGGCCTGGGGACGAGTTTTCGCCAAAACGAGGCTAAAACTTTGGGGCAGCCTGGAGACTTCAAAAATTGTTCGATTTGGCTGAAATTTTGCACACTTGTTCCTTCGGTGAATATCTGGGGGTGTTTTTTTCATTTTTCAAAATTTTTGATTTTTGGGGCCTGGGGACGAGTTTTTCGCCAAAACGAGGCTAAAATTTTGGGGCAGCCTGGAGACTTCAAAAATTGTTGGATCTGGCTGAAATTTTGCACACTTGTTCCTTGGGTGAATATCTGGGGGTGCTTTTTGCATTTTTCAAAAATTTAGATTTTTGGGGCCTGGGGACGAGTTTTTTGCCAAAACGAGGCTAAAGCTTTGAAGCAGCCTACAGCCCTCCAAAATGGTCGGATTTGGTTGAAATTTGGCACACTTGTTCATTGGGTAAATATCTGGGGGTCTACAATTGGGCCTATGAATAATTTGAAGCCACTGAAGTTGAGCCCAGTGCGTTGCGCACGTTCGACTATTTTAAAACCAATCCATTATTTCAATTCAACTATTTTTAATGTACTTCAGAAGCTAACATGTAAATAAATCATGAATTATTTTCTTTTTTAGAATGTTTTAGCAAAAGTTAGCAGGGAACAAATGAAATTTAACCACTGTCGAGCTGCGATTGTTGTGAGACAATTCGTTTTCTTTCCAGAATACAAGGTATTGATAATAATTTATTTACTTCATATGCCTGTAGATTAATGGTTTTATTTTTACATAAATATTCCCGCTTCATATCAGACACATATTTCATATCAGGGCAGTGTCTGCCTATTGTTATAATATGCCGATGTAAGCAAAAAATGTTTTTCTTTTCCTCTCTCTGACCAATCTTGCTCCACATCCATGTCAGTCCAATGTACAAAAGCTTGGGAATTAAAATTTATGAGTATAAGCAAACGATATCACTCTTATTTAAAAACAAAACCTTTAAACTGACTCGACAAAATTTGAAGAATAAAAATAGAAGTAGATTTATTATTTTCATATTCCATTGTTGCTGATTGCCAATTTTTCAGATTTTTGAAAAATGTGTTTATTTTAAATTCTTTCAACTTATTTTTCGGCTGCTTCATCATTAACGAGTTTGTTAAATTTGACAGGTTTTCGATACCTGAAATTAGTTAAAAATTTAATTTAAATATTTTTTATCTTTGAGGCAAACAGGATAGCCTCTCTCAACCCGTTTACAAAAGTAGCTGCTATCGAGGAACGACTTCAAAAGAAACTGAAAGCTCATCAAAACGAAATTGAAAAGAAAACTGTTTACATCATCACTTTTCCAAAAGACTCGCACCACAAGAATCATACAACAGAGGTATTTTAAAGGGATAACCAGCTATTTTTTATTGTCAGATAATGTCACAGAGTTGGCTAATTCTGAGAAAAAAACTCACAGACATTATTATCTTTTAAATGTTGCAATTAAAAGTTAACAACGAAATACAAACCTTTTCTTATGACAGCAATCGCAGGGCCCCTTTCCTTTGACGTCGGGATTCCACTTTGTTGATATTTGAAATAGTGACGTCAAAAATCTGTTGACCTTGGAACAGTTTCACCTTTTGGTGTAAAAGCGAGAATTAATCAGACACTCTAAAATACATCTGAAAATTAAAAAAGCTGGCTATCTGTCAATTGAATGCAATTTTAAAAGTTTTCTTAAAAATGCCACACCCACTTGCGCCTAGCTTTTACTTCCCGGCATCTATCTGTAATAAAACGTCACTGAAAATATCGCTATTCTTTTTTTCATGTTCTTTCTTTCGTAAAATAATATTTTTGGACCTACCCCGGTGGAGGTCCTATAAATTAACCTTTGTCCGTTCGTCCGTTCGTTCGTCTGTTCGTTCGTTATTAGCTTTCCTCATGATTGGCTCGTTAGTTTTTTCTGATTTTTTGCACAAAGATGCATAACTATAAACCCTCGAATGTGACGGAGCTCGATTTTCAAAAAAAATAATTTTTCAAAGTCCAAAAAACCCGTTTTTTGGACTTTGTGAAAAATTAGGTCGTTAATTTTTTCTGATTTTTGCATGAAAGTAGGGTACCATCGTAGGTAAAAGATGGCTTAAGCAAATTTTTGCAAAAAAATTTTGTTGGCTCAAAAAACGCATGTTTATCTATAAGAATCACTATTAATAAGCATACATCAATGTTCTTAGTCAAATTACTCAATTTTTTTATTAGATAGTTGTTTTTTTTGCTCATGAGGGCTTACTTTTAAAGAATATATGTGTTTAGACATGAAATTTTGGTTGTTTGGCTTGTTTTTATAGAAAAACTGGCCAAGTTCGATATTTTTTTATAATCACACTATCAATTCCTTAGGTATTAGCGTTTCTCGAGATTGGCTCTTTCATTCTTTATGATTTTTTGCACAAAGATGCATAACTATAAACCCTCGAATGTGACGGAGCTAGATTTTTGGGAAAAAAATTTTGGGGTAAATTTCAAAAAACGGATAAAAAAAGGGTTTTTTGGACTTGTTATTTTCTGACTTTTTGCATGAAAGTAGGTAAAAGATGGCTTCAGCAGATTTTCGTAAAAAAAGAATTTTTCAGCTCAAAAAACGCATATTTATCTAAAAGAATCACTGTAAGCATACATCAATGTTCTTAAAATTACTGAATTTTTTGATGAGATGTTTTTTTGCACTCGAAGTCTTCAATATGAAAGAATTCTTCAAGAGTATGAAATTTTGGTTTCTAAACGTGTTTTTTATAAGAAACAAACGACTAATTTTAATAGATCGCCACTATTTGTGTTCTGAATGATTATTTAATGGTCACGCTTATGTAGATATCAATTATATATGTGTTAAATGCATAACCAGGTAGGTCCATAAAAGTATCACTTATTTTCTTTTAAGGTTGACAAAAGCACACTTTGTGGAGAGGTCACTCAAAAGATTCAAGACCTTGTTCTGCAAGACATATCAACTAAATCTATTAAAGAAGAAATCGATCACTATGTCACCAAAAGCATGTTTTATAAACAAAAACCCCCTGGAAAAACTGATGGCCGATATTTTCCTGATCCTGCAAGAATACTGAATCTCAAATACAGTGTTTTGAAGATGTATGTCGTGCAAGAATCACAGATTGAGCTGTTAGAAAAATCCTTTCAAACTTTAAGGGATGACTTTGGAGTAGAAGTGACCTTTAAGATTGACCAACCTAGAGATGTCAAAATTGATTTCGAATTCATCATCTCCAGAACGTCAAGAACCGTCATTAAAACGAAGAAATCTATTGACAATAATGTTAGAGTCGTAAAAAATGTTGGTCAAAATACATCATCTTCTGAATCTGACAGTGAAGACTCAAATCCACAAAACGTTAAACCAAGTCAAAATAGAAAGTGTAGAACTGAAACACATACAATGGAACCGACTCCCCTCAGGAAATCGCAAGATATGAAGATTCAGCAGGTTTATTTATTCTATCAAACTCAAAATCAACAATATCTTCTTAGCAGATATGGATATTTTGTTCATCTCACTAAAATCAAGCCTAAACAAATTGGCTGCAGAACTATCGCTGTTTCATTGTTTTTAATTTGCGTGCGAACCAATGTGGATTATCAAGTCGTGGGGACAATACTTTGCAATCGATACAATGATCATACGAAAGTTTTGAGGGAAGCATTGGCAGAACTCAAAGTAATCAACGAGCTTTGGAAACCAAAATATTTCATCATTGATCCATCGAAATCAATGATATCTGTTGTTGAAGATATCTTTCCAGGTATTTCAAAAATGAGTATTTCAAAGGTCCTGCGTTAGTTTCGCCTTATTAGTTCTCAGTTATTAGTTATCGCTTTTTAGATTTTATTTCAAAGTCATTTGAAATCATTTGAAGACTTTTGTTTCTTGCACATATTTGTTACATTGTTATAAAGATATTAAATTTCTTGTTTATACAGATGTGGATTACTATTTCAACAAGGATGCTGGCATACATGAATGGGAAGAATACTTCGCAGATCCGTTAAACGGTGTTAAAGATTATAGTGAGAAACTGCTCAACGATCTGAAACTCTTTCAGATGTCTCAATCAGTCGAAGAAATTAACAATTTGATGAAGAACGTCCAAAGATGTCCTGTATGGAATAAAGATGTCGATGTAAAGTTCAGAAACAAGTGGTTTTCTCTTTCAAAGGTTGAAATATTACTTTATTGCCAAGTTTGATAGTGAAAGCACATTCTTAACCCTATCCCAAATGCTGTGACTTTTTCATGATGTAAAGAGGAAAGCCAAAATAAAAAAAATGAATAATATTTATTTCAGTGATTAACAAGTTAATATGCTTCTAACTTTGATATTCAAGTTCAAAGCCAAGTCAACATTGGGGTATTTTGGGGTATTAGTTTTGTTTCATTGCTTATTTGTATTCTTCTTGAAATAGAGATGGACAAAACACTCCCTACCACAACCCATTTCATTGCTGCTCAAAGAAGAATGGTTGGGTGAAATGTTGGAAACTTACGAAGATGCTGTTCTTTTGTCAACGTCGAGAACGTCAGATGGAGGAATTTATAAATTGATTGAAAGACTTACTTCAACACCAGATACTCAATATGAAAGGTTTGATATTCTTATTTTGGGATGAGATTACTCACCAATTAGGCCCATTTCCGTCGGCCTTTGTTGGTGTTTATGGCCTGTGGGATATTAAATCCTTCGAGTATTCGGTCTTAAATAAAATATATTGATGAACTGTAACTTCACTTTGTTGATTGTAAACAAGTTACCAATTACAATGAGGTGAATACAGTCGCTCTCATATTGTTTTCTGACCAGCCACCAGAACCGTTGGAAAACCAACGGATCCGGCGAGACTCGAACTCACAACCATGCCATTCGCGGGCATTTGCTCTACCATTGAGCTACGGGTCCATGTGGAACCCGATGACTCAATTGCCACTGGGTAAAGCTGGAAGTGAATTCTTGTCTACTGACTGGTCAGAGACGATGAATTGGGAGAAATACATCTCCACATTGCTAGTGTGTTGGAATCCACCAACTACTACACTAACGGAAGGTTTGGGCATGCAACCATAGATATTAATCATGAATATTGCCCTTATGTATTACATAAGTTACCAAGTTACCAATTAATTGTGAAAACTGATAGACTTTTTTAAATCAGGAAGGATCTAAAATAACCATTTTTGAGTCAAAGATTCTTAATGTATAAATCAGTATAAATCAATCAACATTTTCTCAATCTTGCTACTCGTTTGATTCGCTTATCAGTTGCTACTTCCAAAGGCTCTGATTCGCTTACCAGTTGTTATTTACTTATCACAATCTTTTTTCTCATTATAATAGTTATTGCACCAAGAACGACAAACATCACATTGATTGCCAGTCATCTCTGAAAATAGTAAGAAAGGATTCAACAAACTTAGCTGGTATCCCTTTATTTATGATGTCACATATGAATGGTATTATCAACTCTGTTAATAAACTTAAAGCAACAGTCAAGAAGCTTTCTTTCGGAAAATATGAAGTTCATACCGTAGATAACCCTAAACAATATCAAGTTTTATTTGGAAATCAAAAGACTTTCCCATCATGCACTTGTGTTGAATGGAACAACAATGCATTGCCTTGTCAACATATCATACATGTGTTTAAAGAATGTGATTTGAGCTTTAGCAATTTAAGTTTATTGTACCGATTGAATCCTTGTTTCAAAATGGACGACTCCTGCATCAATGTTTTTGGTTCTTCAATTGAAAAGAAAGATGTGGTAACACAATCTGATATTGACCCACTTATCAAGACAAGAACAGTTGCAGTTAACACCAAAATGATATACCCTCTGATAGCGACAAAAAAGAAGAGCGATTCCCAAGAAAAATCATCAAATAATAAGATGAAGAATAAAACATCTCTTGATGACATCATCATTGGAGATCTTCTGAGCAAGATGGTCGACAAAGTCGTGTCTCATGAATCAAGCTGCAAAAAATCTTCGAAACAAAAGAAACCCTCCTCGAACTCTATCAGAGGACGCCCAAGAAAGTATGGGAAATCTCGTACTGAAATAGTTATTGAAAACCTTCTGGACAAAATGGTTGACAAAGTCGTTGCAGAAGAATCAGGAAGTGAATCTAAAAAACCTTCGAAACGAAAGAAACCTTCCTCTACCTCAATTTCCAAGAAGGAGAAAGTTAAAAAAGCAAGGAATGCCAAAGTCAAGCCAACTGGTGATCGTGAAGAAACTCAATCAAATGAAATGGTAGCTCGAATTAAACGCGAAGTTAGAACTGGATTAAAAACGATGAGCATTCAAGACGCTAGCCCAAAAACTATCGTACTAGTAAAATTATCTACGGTAGAGAAGGTTCATCCGCCCACAATGCAGAAAGTTCAACTGCCCAATGTTCAGAGAGTTCATCCGCCCACAGTGCAGAAAGTTCAACCGCCCACTGTTCAGAAAGCTCAACCGCCCACGGTTCAGAGAGTTCATCTGCCCACGGTGCAGAAAGCTCAACCGCCCACTGTTCAGAGAGTTCATCTGCCCACGGTGCAGAAAATTCAACCGCCTACCGTACAGAGAATTCGACCAACCACACAGTCTCAAGGAACAACCGTTCAAATACATCAAGGCAATAATCAACCGAATGGAATGGAGCAGCTTGATGGAACGATCATTTCCGACCAACGTTCAAATCTTTCAAAACAACAATCTTTCCAGCAACTGTCACCAGCCAGACAGTCAAATCAATCCAACCGAATTCAACATCGTGACAAACCAGCTCTCAACGGTCCTTCCAATTTAAAGTTTTCGAAAAAAACGTCTTCTTCAAATGCTATTCGAGTTAATAAGGGTCCATACCCAAATCTAAAGGAAATGCAACAGAATGCAAAAAGACAATCAATGAAAGAGCAAAGTCTAAACGCATCAAACATTAAATCAAACCTGATGAACATACAAAATCTGTTATTCCAACTCAATCCAACAGGCAATATTGTACTTTCATCTACTGAGCAAAATGTTTCTCAAAATAAACAGTCCATTGTGACTGTTGCCAGTTCTAATTCGGTAGGTCTTCAAGCAGATATTGAAACTGCTGTCATCAGTCAAAAAAAGGCACAAGTTAATGCTTTCTTAAATCAGACACCAAATCCAAATTTTAACGGACAAAAACAAAATGAACGCAACCACCTTGCTGGATATACTAATGAGCCTATGGTTCAAATCAATACCCTGAATAAAGAAAGAAGGCCCAAAAGAAAAGACAAAAGAAAACAAACTCAATCGAATTTGAAGAAACGAAAATCTTGCGAATTTAAACAACCGGAAAAGGTGAAAATTTTGCCAAGAAAACATCTTAGACCAAAAATCTCGGACATTTCGACAGAGTATCAGTACCCTGCGTTTGTCGGTCAAAAATCTGCCAATTCAAATCTTAATCAGTTGCCAACTTCTAAAGACGGGGAATCGATACAAACCAAAATCAAGATTGAACCAGATGATTTTCCTAATATCGATATTGACATTGAATCTGTTCTGAATTCGGGGGAAAATGTAAACATGATGTATAACAAACATGATCCCGTAGAAGAATCGTTGGAAAAGATTTCAAAACTAAAGAAACAGTTAGATGCTAGTCTACGAAATGAAGCTTTTGATGCGTTATGAAAATATTGACGCATTTATTTTTTGTATTTTCGTTTCAATGTTGATAGTTTTGAAATCATTTACCCTAAAGTTAAATTTATTCCTATTCTATTAGAACCTTTTAGAAAACTTCCCGTATAATTACTTTATTAATCTATTGGTGCTTATTCCTTGTTTTCAAGGTCAAGTAGAAATATGAAAAAAATGAAATACTTTAATGGGATAAACTTTCGCGGGGATTAAACTTCTCGGTTGGGCCTATCCGCGAAATTCAAAAATTTCGTGGGGATTTTTAATTTCGCGGATGGCACTATTGGGTGGCAATATTTTCACTACTTTGTGTCTTTTACTGTCAACTCATGCATGTTGGTTGCTGAAATACACATTATTTACCCCTCTTTGGTGCAAGTAACCATGCAAATAGTATTTATTTGACATATTTTAAGTTTTGTTTAGAAATATTTCGCAGGTGAGGCACTTCCAAATTTCAATTGGGACTTAATTTCGCAGATTTTCGCGGATGACACCCAAATCCGCGAAAAGCGCGAAATTTAATCCCCGCGATAGTTTATCCCATTAAAGTAGTAATTTTGTTAAATTTGAAATGATATCGTTCAAGATAAAAAAATGAAGATTCCTAACAATGAACCTACCATTTTTACAGAAAAGTGTTTCTTAGCTTGTGACAAAACATCGAATCCAAGAAAACTTTCTCGGTACATCAGGAATGAAAAATATATCTTCAACAAGAACGTTAAACGATGCGTTGATTCTGAACTTGAAGGAATGACTCGAAAAGCTGGATTTGGGATTTTTCGATCGAGCCTTTCTTCAGCATATTGTAGCCATGTCATCAAGTAATTTTTTCATTTCAGATATATAGAATATACAAAAAAATATGCAAATTTGAAATGGAAAATGGAAGATAAGTTAAGCAAACCTCTTGAAGGAGACCACAACGATGAAGAAACAGATAGCAATGAAGAGATTCTAGAACCAGGCGTTCAAACTCCTACCCCTCCTCAACACCACAAACACATGTCAACTGAAACACTATTCGAGAATGAGAAAATCTCTCAGATGAACTAATTTTTGCTTTTTCGCGGTTTTTTCGACAAAACTGCGAAAAAAAGAACCGGCGAATTACAAATTTGTCCATTTTTTATCATTTGAAAAATTTTGAAAAATTCCAAGAAAAACGAAAGAAATGTTGCCAAAATAGGGGAAAACCGCAAGAAATTAATTCCCTTGAAATACGTTTTTTTGGAATTATTTTTCGAACGTGAAAAAAACATTTCCCACTAAAATTAGGCTGCTGGCATCCACTAACGGATTCGTGCTCCTTATAGAGGATGCTTAATAAGCTATTTTTCCTTTGTCCAGAGATTTGCCGCCTTTAGCCGATATACGGCCGATATACATGTTTAGCTGGCGAGTGTCTACAAATATAACATTACGTAATGTTTAAGTTTTCTGTGAGGCAACAAATCATAGATTGGAAAATATATTTGGATTTCGAAAAAAAAGTAGGCGGAAGGAAGTTTGCTTGTTTTTCTTCCTTCTTTCTTGTTTAATGTGGAGATTTTGTAAAAGATGAGAAATTAGATTTATTGAATTTAAGTGCCCTGGTGTATCTTCTGTGTGCACCAACAAAATTTTGGCCAGAATTTCAACGTTTTGTAAATGGTAGAACAGGCTGTTTACCTCAACAAAAAGGAATTCTATTCAACAGTAAGAGTTTTTTATTGTATAGTATAGTCTCTTTACCCCGAATCTCTATAACTCGAATGTCTGCAGGTTTTCTGGTCCCTTCAGTTGATAATGCCTTATAACCTTACTCTATAACTCAAAATTCTTTTAACTCGAAAAAAATTGTGTTCGTCCTGCGTGTTTGGCTGACGGAAACCCTACTTGTCCATGAAGTAACGAAAACTTTTATTTGAATCAGTGTTAACACTCATTGCAATAAAAATACCTGATTTTTTTTTCATACTCATATTGCAATCCCTATTATAGAAATAGTGCCCCCCCCCCTTTTGAAGACGGAGTAACCGAGAAAAATTTGGATTTTTAGTAGAAGGAACCAACCCAGGAGGACACTTTTCATAATAGACGTAAAACTTTGGCCACCTTTTAAATGTTTAGTGATTTGCAAGTTTGATTTTTAAGGGCATTTGGTCCATTCATTTCTCTTTTACAATTTGACTAACCTTTTCGATATCCAATTTAGCTGATGAAATTCAATCTACTAATGTTATTATCAATTGGTATACGAGAAATGAGGAGAGCATTTTTCCTGCTGCCAAATCAAGATTATGGCGTGACGATTCAGAGCTCGAAGGGATGCCTTACATCTATTGTGGAAAGAATGCTTATTTCGCTCAAGGAATGGATGGGAAATTCACAAATGAGGTGATTCATTTTGCTTTTAGCCAGAATGGATATGATTTGAAAGCCCTTTAATCATTATAAAGTTTTTCAAAAGTTAATTTTGGAAATTCTTGTGCTTTTTTAAAGATATAAAAACTTTTCCTTTTATTTATTTTCATGTTCTTTATTGCGAATTTAAATTTAAAATTTTGTTTTTCCGTTCCAGGAAATAAACATGTTGGCAGAGGAATCCTACGTTGTCAGAAAAATCATTGTTTTCCCTGGGTTCAAGGTGTGAACTTGCTTGTAGTTTAATCATGATGCTTTTTAGCCCTGCTGACCTAGCCAAAAAGGGATACACGATGATGTTTCATTGGTTATGGTATTTTTCTACAACCTCGCTAGACTTTGGCTTTTCAAACATTTTGGGTGTAACGAACATCATTTCTCTCTTCACCATTCAAACTAATCATGAAATTTTATATGAAATATATATTACTTTCAGTTGTTTGAAGACAGGTGGAAGAAGAAGGAGGTCGAAAGGCTAGAATCGCTAATTCGCAAGCAATTGGAGCAAAATGATAAGCAGTTAGACAAGAAAGTCGTTTTCCTTATCAATTTATCAAAAATGGACCGATCTCTTGAAAAACCTGTCAATCCATCCAAGGTAAATGCTGTAAAGTTTTAATCATAAAAATTTCTTGGCAGGAATACACGGTCTTTTTTTGTGATTATCAGATTTAACCCTTTTTGAAATATTCTTATTATATTCTTAATATTCTCTTATATCTTACACACTTACTTTGTTGACTTTTTGGCTTACAAGGGTTGCATTACCTTTTCTAATTCAATTCTTTTAAATCTCAGAGATTGATTTCAATTTGTCCTTATGTTTTGAGAAAATCTTTGCCTCTTATAAAGTCCTAATAAAACTCTCATTGAAAAGTGCGTACCTTATCGGTAGAAATTTCGTCGGTGGAAAATTTCGTCGGCAAAAAATATTCGTCGGCAAAAAACTTTCGTCACTTGCTGGTTTTGGTAAGCGCATTAAGGCCGGGGAAAATATTCGTCGGTAAAAACTTTCGTCACTAAGCGATTTTTTCGTCACTTTTTACCGACGAAATTTCTACCGATAAGGTATCTGCTACCTACTCTCGGGTACCTAATAGCCGCCCCCCCCCCGCTTATTAATTTTTCGAAAATTTTCCACCCAGGACATTCTTATTCCCAATCCCCCCCCCCGCTTATTAATTTTTGGGAAAATGTTTTCGAAAGTTCCCTCTTTTGTCCTAATTCTGCTGTATTAGCCTCCTTTTCAAAAATTTTCCACCCAGGACATTTTTATTCCAACCTCCCCGCTTATTAAGTTTTGATATTTTTTTGGAATTTTGCAACTGAATCTTAGAATTTCCCTCTTAGAGCATTTTAAAATGTAAATTGCCAATTATTCCCCAGTAAGACTCAAACAGTTTTAAGAAATTCCATTTTTTGCTTCAAACTATGCTGAGTTTGGATCCTAACCTAAGAATACCTTAAGAAGATGATTTTTCTCAAAAAGTTTAGTCTAGCAAGCTAGACGACTAATTCATACATAGTAGAAATAAAGCAAAAAGTAATAAAGTGAACAATTTTAGTCGTCTAGAAACCTTTGTGCACTAACTCCAAACAAAAGAAAAGTGTCAATATTTGCAATTATAATTTTTTCCCGCTCAAAATAATTCTTGAGAAAAACATGTATGTGGATTTGTGTATTGAAAGTTTTTCATTTGAGTTGATTTTGTTTTGAGAGTTTGTTATTGCTTGATAAATTGTTTTCTCGCTACGCAAGTTTCTGCGTAGCTAGCCCCTGTATCTATAAGGCTGGAACACCGGATTCTTCCAGTTGTTTATACAAACTAAATCCCGTATTATTATTATTATTAGTATTGGTATTATTAGTATTACACGCATTATAAACGACTCCAGTCTACAAAAAGTTAAAATATCCATGATGAAATGGAAAAACATCATTCTTACAAGAAAAAACTTGTACGTAATAGTTATCACACGGTGCAGAGTACAATATGGGATACACGCTTTTTTTTTATAAGAATGGTGTAAATCCATTTCATCATGGATAATCTTAACTTTTTTGGGAAAATCATCCTAAAATATTCTTACAACATTCTTAGGTTATGATCCTAATTGACAATTTATAATTTAAAATGGTCTAAAAATGGCATTCTTAGCTTGAGTAGCAAAATTCTATGATGGTGATATTCTTAGCATATTCTTAATTTTTTGGCCATTTTCATCATGGACATTCTTATAAAGTGTATTCTTATAAAAAAAAAAGCCTGTATATTTTTCGAGTTCAGAATTTTCGTCATGGATATTGTACGAGTGAAAGTGTGATAACTGGTTTATCATCAACTTGAAACAACTTTAGCCAATCAGATTGCTTATATTTTTCATATTGATGATAACATATTTTAATTTGTTACAGGCTGTGAATCTTCATGTACGAGTTCTATTCAAGATAGAACAATTGACGTTGCAAGGTTGTACAAATACTGAAATACAACAAGGCATCGATGATTTTGTGGCTAATGAATTATTAATACAATAATGACCGGTTAGTGAGGGCTGTACTGAGAAATATTGCCCGAGGTCAAGTAACGACCGAGCTTGCGAGGTTGTTGCGTTGACCGAGGGCAATATTTTCAGTACAGCCCGAAAAAAACCGGTCATTATTGTATTTGTTAACCTTTTTCCTTCAGCTTCGATTGATTTTGAGCGCTTTATTCAGGAAAAATAGCGAAATAAAGCAGAAAAAACAAGCGAAAAGAGATGAAAAATTGCTATAATTTCTGACGTCAGAAATAAAAAATGAGAGAAATGATGTCAACGCATTGTTCATTTTCCTTTGAAAAAGTGACGTCACAATGAATTTTCCTAACGACGGGCAACTCTGGACAATGTAGGCCCGTCGTCATGCGAAAAGAACCAATTGCATTGCGCTAAAAGTCATGTAGCCCGCTTCGAAAAAGTAACCGGTTAACAATCATCAATAAAACACCTCCATCTAAAACAAATGAACGCTTCTATCCACCCTTCCCAAAGATGAAAGCAGTAAGAGATAACGCGTTATATATCAATACACTTACTGCAGATGACATTAGAAATTTGGTTAAGTTTTTTAATACTCTAAAACTCAATGATGAATCCGATATAGTGTTCAAGGTTTATCAATCTCAACCGAGAAAAGCAAAAGTTAAAGAATTAGATACAGAAAAAGTTTCAACGTCTGATGAAGAACTAGATTTATTACGTCAATTGAAACTCGGGGAATCCTATAGTAGAAGAAACTTTATCAAACCTTCACAATGGGATTTTCCAATTCAGCAATATTCTTTACTTCATCAATCTGAACCCCAGCAGTACTTGCTCAATAAGTATGGATCTACAATACACATTGTTGAGATTAAGGCTGAAGACTATGGTTTTAATATCATTGGTGTTTCTTTGTTTGTATTGTTTGTTCGAACCAATGTGGATTATCAAGTTGTTGGGACAATACTTTGCAATCGATACAATAATCACACGAAAGTTTTGAAAGAAGCTTTGACAGAGTTTAAAGAAATCAATGAGTTTTGGAAACCAAAATATCTCATGATTGATCCCTCTGAGTCGATGGTTGCTGCTGTCAAGGATGTATTTCCAGGTAAACTTCTATTTATTTCCATACTACCCGTAAAATTTGTTCCTCTTCAAATAAAAATGTGAGAAATGTTTTGACTGTTTCTTCAAAAGTTTAGTTCAAGTTACTTCGTTCTGATGTTTTTTGTTAGATTTTGGAGAGTCCAATTAACGACACCTCATTTAACAGTCATACAAAGTGAGGTTTATTTCGTAATCCAGTTGAAGAAGGAGTGTCCCGAGAGTAAAAATTATCTTGAAATTTCCAGGCGGTAAAAGACTGGTTTAAGTTCGTCAACCCTCACTTTAAAGAATTTTCCAAGGCTGTCTTTGCAAGTTTTGCCAGTTTTGCCAGGGAGTTATTCATACATTTCCGAGTACTTCTTTGAATTAAAAAGGTTCTTCCACCCCCTGTATAGATTTTTTTAATGGGACAGTCCATTGAATGTCGTGTAATTTTCTTTTGTCTTCAGGATCTGAGTTCTTTTTCAACAAAGAATCTTGCATACGAGAATGGCAAACATATTTGACAGATCCTTCAAACGGTGTGAAAGATCATTCCGATAAGATTCTTGGTCATTTGAAAGCACTACAGATGGCAGAATCGATTGATGAAGTTGACCGTTTGATGGACAACATCCCACCTGAAGAAGATTGGTTGAAATCTGTCGAGTTTTCTGGAGATGGCTTCTGGATATCACAATACGAGGTATCGTGAAATTTGTTTATGAAATACCATTTTTAAGGTGTTCAAGTTACTAATATAGTGGAATCTCTTTAACTCCGACCTCTAGAACTCGAATGTCTCCTTAGCTCGAACAAGTTTTATGGTCACTTCAGTTAACAATGCTTTATAAACCTTACTCCATAACTCGAAATTCGAACAGATTTGAGTTCCTCATGTTTGTTTTACTACATTCCAACGGACATCTATCAATCCAGTCTATTTTCTCAAATTTTAGCCATTGTCGGGAAATTTAGTCCTCGCCTAAACCTCTATGAAAATAAGAGAAATTTGTTGTGAAAGGGACCGATTCGCAAATTCGCGAACATTTTATAAATTCAATACACCAAAAAAATCCAAGCGAAAATTTATCCACCTTTAAAGGTTTGTTCTTTTTTCTAGCGCAACCGATAAAATGATAAAGAATGATAATTATCACCAGAGTTTTGTTATCTATTGCTTTCAGAAATGGATGAAATGTTGCTTACCAAAGGATTTGATATTCTTTCTACGAGACGACTGGCTTCGCTCTGCTGTTCACTTTTATAGAAACATCCTCGAATCCTACTCAAAGAAGGACACCAAAGGGTTGATGATGTTGATGGCGAAATTAACGGACGAGAAACCAAAGTCTCGCTACTCGGACAGGTATCCTTGTTCCTAATAAAAGAAACAATTCTTCAGCTATTTCACCACTTTGAATCAGAAATTTAATATCGTTTATCTATGACCTTTCAAATAGATTGCTCTCTTCTCAAAAAAGGAATGAAGTTCTTCTAAAAATTAACAATTTTTGATAATTCCGTTGAAAACAGCCAAAATTCACAGGAGCTATGCACCCAGACTTTAGTGGTTTAAAGTACATCTTGTCTATCTATTTTCATTATTTCTCATCGGAATAAAGCAGTTTGGCCTCTGAATGATAATGACAGTTCGTTTCAAACTAATATTGACATAACTGTCATCAGGGGTAAAAATTTCTAATCAGGGAAATAGTATTGAGCCTTTTTTAGGAGTTTAGAAGTTGTCGTAAAGAATCTCGTTTATTCAATTTTTTTAGTTATGTCTTGAAGAATGAAATGTTGTTCAAAGATGCCATGAGTGCAGCAACTCGCTATTCGTCATTCGAAAAAAACTTTGGTCTACCATCATTCATGATGTCTCATTGCGCAAGCATAATGGACAATTCCCAAACAACAAAATCAAACAATACCGGACATACAGTTACCCTGGGAAACCAAAGAACTTTCCCATCATGCAATTGTGAAAATTGGAAATTTAACAGAATGCCTTGCGCTCATTTTCTGAGAATCTTCAAAGAAACAAATGCTCGGTATTCTTCCTTAAGTCCATTGTATCGTGCAAGTCCTTGTTTTCAAATCGATTTATCACGTGTTCGGAATAAATCAAAAAGCTTATCAAAAGGCAATATTCTTCCATCGGAAATTGTTTCATCAAATTCAACTGCAGAAATATTTGCATTGAAAGACCCTCCGATTGATTTCCAAAATGAATCGAAACAGTTACATGAGAATGAAGTAAGGGAGGACGTTCATTCTTCGAGTAACGAGAAATCATCCGCTCATCATCAGGTGCCACACGTACAATCAAAGAGAAAAGACGAAACAATACTTTCTCATAAAACGCAACTTAAAATGTTGCCAAATACGGCTTCCAAGTTTCCTAGTTTGACTCCAATTATTGGCGCAAAGATATCACCTGTGACTCCAATTTTTGGCGCAAGCATTTCAGATAAGAATAAAGCTTCACAACAAATTGAAAAGTTGAATAGCATACCATCTGAGAATGAGAAGATTCGTACTTGGCTTCAAGAACAAAAACTAAGGAAAAAAGATGATAGTTCAAAAACGACAGGAACTTCAAACCGTTTACAAAATAAGAACTCCAAGCAAACATCAACTTTAAGCCAACCTGAAAATCCTACTAAGCGTAAAACAAATTGCGAAATTATTGGTGAAAAACGCAAATTACTTTCTAACACGAAATTTCATGTTTCTACAACCACAAAGAAATCGAAGCGGCTATCACAAAAAATGAAACACAAAAAAACTTCACTACAAACTGAGAAACAAACTTCTAATACTACTGAGCAAGAAGGGACATGTTCAAATGCAACAAAATTACAACCTAAAACGTACCAGTATGCATCTTATGTAGAACCATCAAAACAATCAGCTTCTTCATCAGTGAGCAGTATTCAAAATGAAGGGTTGATTCCAGATGTTGAAATCAAGGACGAGTCGCAGTCTATCCGATTTCCATGAGGACATAACTTGTGAAGAGTCTGCTAGTTTGTCGAGCAATAATGAAAATTTATGATAAATTTCATGTGCAAAAATCGAAGGAAAACGATTCAGTTTGGAATTCCGTTTGAATATATATTTCTTATAAGCTGAGAAGAACAGAAATATATTTTTAACTTAAGGCCCTTGTTATCAGTCATTTAAAAAAATGACCCCCCTGACTTTTAAAACACCTTGCCGAAAACATTATCTTAGGCTCTGGAAGGAAATATGTTCCATATCATTGTTTTCCTGTGATTTTTAATATCGCTTATAATGTATTGTATTTGTACCTTAAAGCTAAGGCTACACTGATAGTTTTTTTAGGCGGCTGCAATGCAATTAGCGTTGCGTTGCAAGCACGCGAGAAATTACAAAATGTAGCACGTCAATTTTTTCTGCAATTGCTCTGCAACGCAATAAAAATATTGCAGAACAAATTGCAAGTGTCTGCAACAATTTTCAGGCGACTGCAACGCAACAATTGCATTGCAGCCGCCTGAAGAAACTATCAGTGTAGCCTTAGCTTAAGGGAACTAATTTTTGCTTTTTCGTGGTTTTTTCGACAAAACCGCGAAAATAAGAACCGGCGAATTACAAATTTGTCCGTTTTTCATCATTTGAAAATTTTTGAAAAATTCCAAGAAAAACGAAAGAAATGTTGCCAAAATAGGGGAAAACCGCAAGAAATTAATTCCCGTGCAATGCGTATTTTTTTTTGGAATTTTTTTTCGAACGTGAAAAAAATATTTTCCACTAAAATTAGTTCCCTTAAGGTAATTGCTATAAGAGTTGTAGTCGGGGTATCTTCTAGACAAACCTTTGAGGTTAAAGGAAAGTTTATTTAGTGTTTTTTGAGTGAATATGCCATAGCCTTAAAAGGGTGTAAATGGAACTGATCTTTTTATGTTTTCATTTAGAGAAAAAGTTATTAGAATAATGTTACACTTGGTTGCAATGTTACCTGGATCACTCATTTCCATCAGCGAAGGTATTTTTTTCAAAGTTTTATTGTTAGCTATTAGCTTTTTTTCTTTGAAACTTTAACCTTGTATTAAAGGTTTAATTTTTACATAAGTGTTTCTGTTTCATATCAGACACATATTTCATATCAGGACAGTGTCTACCTATTATTATACTGTGCTGATATAAACAAAAAAATGTTTTTCCTTTCATCTTTTTTACCAATCTTGCTCCACATCCGTGTCAATCCAATGTGAACAAGTGATACTTTTATGGACCTGGTTACATATATAATTGATATATATGTGACCATTAAACAATCATTCAGAACACGATTAGTGACGATCTATTAAAATTAGTCGTTTGTTTCTTATAAAAAACGTTTAGAAACCAAAATTTCATGCTCTTGAAATATTCTTTCATATTCAAGACTTCGTGAGCAAAAAAAACATCTATCTTATCAAAAAAATGAGTAATTTGGCTAAGAACATTGATGTATGCTTATTAATAGTGATTCTTATAGATAAACATGCGTTTTTTGAGCCAACAAAATTTTTTTGCAAAAATCTGCTTGAGCCATCTTTTACCTATGATGGTACCCTACTTTCATGCAAAAAATCAGAAAAAATTAATGATCCAATTTTTCACAAAGTCCAAAAAACACGTCTTTTAGCCGTTTTTTGGCCCAAATTTGCCCCCAAATTTTTTTTTCGAAAATCGGTTTCCGTCACATTCGAGGGTTTATAGTTACACATCTTTGTGCAAAAAATCAGAAAAAAACTAATGAGCCAATCTCGAGAAAAGCTTGTAACGAAAGAACGAACGAACGAACGAACGAACGAACGAACGAACGAACGAACGAACGAACGAACGAACGAACGAACGAACGAACGAACGAACGAAACGAACGAACGAACGAACGAACGAACGAACGAACGAACGAACGAACGAACGAACGAACGAACGAACGAACGAACGAACGAACGAACGAACGAAGGTTAATTTATAGGACCTCCACCGGGGTAGGTCCAAAAATTGGGGGGGGGGCTGGCTAAAAATAGGATTTTTTGGACTTTGTGTAAAATTGCTTCATTAGGTTTTTTCTAATTTTTGGCATGAATACACTTTTCCCGAATTCTTTGGTATTTTTTGAAGGTCTTCAAACCATATTGAAAACTATATATTTGTATTCCTCCTATAAAGACAAGTGCATGCTGAAAATTTGAGCTCAAAAGCTCTTTTCTATCAATTTTTATGACTGTTTTTGTTCACGGTGAATTCCATTATGAAAATTAAAACATACAGCCCGGCCTCGTTTCCATGTAATTTTATCGTTTATAAAAAAAATTCAAATCAAAATAACTCAAGAACCGGAAGTGCTTTTTCATATTTATTTTTTATTTGTTTAGTTTTGTGACGCACAATTTTATGAAACTCGATATAAACATTCAAACATTAAAAAAAAAAGTCAAAAAGCCTAAATAACAATTCGGGAAAGGTGTATACAGAGGGCAGGGTTCTCTAAAGTTTCAGTTTGTGGGGAAATTCTCTCCTGGGGGGTACTACCCTTGTCGACCGACGGGGGTGCTCCGCTGAGGTTCGAAAAATGGACCCTACGTGGGACTCGAAATTTGCGAAAAAAGTGACCCTGAATGGGACTGAAATTCAAAAATTGTCTCAAATTTTCTATATTTTCCCCAAATTTTCCAAAAATAGGCACCCTACGAGGGACTGATTTATCTATTTTGGTGTTTTTGCGACCCTACCTGGGACTCGTGGATGTTAAAAAAGGTACCCTGACCAGCGGAGCATCCCCGTAACCCATCTTGCCCTAGTACCCCCCCCCCGGGAATTCTCTACTACCGTCCACAGGGAAATCACCCCATAATATTCATAATAGATAATATTTCCTGATTATGATTCTCATGACAGGCTGGAGAGTTCAAAAATGGTCCGATTTCATTGGTTGAATTTTTTTGACTTGATCCTTGGCAGAATCCCTGTGGATTTTTATTTTTTCAAAAATTTCCCCCCAATAAGATAATAGTTTCAGTAGCTTTTTTACGTATCGAGATTTACAGACCCTAGAATAGGATTCACTGTTGTCAAAAAAACAGCATAAACTGGGTTTTTCAATTTCTTTTGCAGGACCATACACGTTTTACTTTTTATAAGAATAAACTATATAAGAACATAAGGCTTCGATGGCCAAAAATATTAGGAACAAGTTAAGAACATTTTAAGGGCTTGCGGTCCCTAAATAAGCACCTATTTTCTTAGGAAAATGGACAAAAAAAACTGACAAAATGGTGAAAATAGGAACATTTTAAGAACATTTTTAGGATTAAAACTCAAAACGTTAAGAATATCTGGAAGCTTCAAAAATTTTAGATGTTCTTATTAAAAAAACGTGTATTCATTAGCGAGTCTTCGAACTGAAGAATCTTATATCTTTTATCAATATCGGATTTGCTCTTTTCACAAAGATTTATGTTTAAAAATCAAGCTTTTAGAACTCCGAGGGCAGGTTCAAAGGCGCTTTAATTCTTTGGAATGATACACAATGTAATTTAATTATACAGATTTATATTTACATTGAATGCAAAATAATTTCAGGAGTTTGTAGGTTTTGGTTGTTTATTATTTATGTTTTTGATGCGGAGAAGAGTTCACCATCGACCGTCATCTTCGGGCAACGGAGCCTCTTGGGCTTCCTTAATGAGTTGTTGTGCGAACGCTAAACGTTCTTTTGATATGCCAAGGCTTTGTTCATCTTCGCTCTTGTTTTCTGTGACCACCTTGGGCGCCAACTTTTCGGTAACTTTTTTATGATGGCTGTTTTTTGCTAAGTTTGACTTAACTTTTGATGGTTGACCTGTGTTGGCTGGAAGCAATCCACACTTCTTTAATTGTTCAAACTTTGATGGAGTGAGTGTTAATTCCACGCCATTTCGATCGACAAAAGTAACCATTTTGGGTGCCAACTTTTCGCTAACCTTCTTAAGATGGCTGTATTTTGCTAAGTTTGACTTAACTTTCGATGGTTGGCCTGCGTTGGCTGGAAGCAAGCCACACTTCTTTAATTGTTCAAACTTTGATGGAGTGACGGTTAACTCCACGCCATTTCGATCGACAAAAGTAACCATTTTGGGAGCCAACTTTTGGCTAACTTTTTTATGATGGCTGTTTTTAGCTAAGCTTGATTCAACTTTTGATGGTTGACCTGCGTTGGCTGGAAGCAAGCCACACTTCTTCAATTGTTCAAACTTTGATGGAGTGAGTGTTAATTCCACGCCATTTCGATCGACAAAAGTAACCATTTTGGGTGCCAACTTTTCGCTAACCTTTTTATGATGGCTGTATTTTGCTAAGTTTGACTTAACTTTCGATGCTTGACCTGCGTTGGCTGGAAGCAAGCCACACTTCTTTAATTGTTCAAACTTTGATGGAGTGACGGTTAATTCCACACCATTTCGATCGACAAAAGTAACCATTTTTGGCGCCAACTTTTGGCTTACTTTTTTATAATGGCTGTTTTTTGCTAAGCTTGATTCAACTTTTGATGGTTGACCTGCGTTGGTTGGAAGCAAGCCACACTTCTTTAATTGTTCAAACTTTGATGGAGTGACGGTTAGTTCCACGCCATTTCGATCGACAAAAGTAACCATTTTGGGAGCTAACTTTTGGCTAACTTTTTTATGATGGCTGTTTTTAGCTAAGCTTGATTCAACTTTTGATGGTTGACCTGCGTTGGCTGGAAGCAAGCCACACTTCTTTAATTGTTCAAACTTTGATGGAGTGACGGTTAGTTCCACGCCATTTCGATCCACAAAGGTGACCATCTTGGGCGCCAACTTTTGGCTAACTTTTTTATGATGGCTGTTTTTAGCTAAGCTTGATTCAACTTTTGATGGTTGACCTGCGTTGGCTGGAAGCAAGCCACACTTCTTTAATTGTTCAAACTTTGATGGAGTGACTGTTAATTCCACACCATTTCGATCCACAAAGGTGACCATCTTGGTTGCTTATTTTTCACTTTTCACTTTCACTAACTTTATTACGATAACTGACAGTTTTGACAAGTAAATTCAGGATGAGAATTACTTCTGCATGCGCTGAGAGGTTTTTTTCAAAACTGAAGTTGTTTAGAATTATGAAAACTTTTGATATGCATGATTTTTTTATTTGACGTCAAATATTTCAGCTACATTCTACTTCTACGTCACACTACAAGAAAATTAACTTTCTCTTTCAAATTGCAGTATATTGCATAGTATAGTCGACTGTTCGAAAGGCCTAAAGGCCCCAAAAAACGTTGGTTTCAACAACATCTTCTTACACCATTTTTGACCTACCTGAAGATCCTATAAATTAACCCATATCCGTCCGTTCGTTTGTCCGTTCGTCTGTTACAAGCTTTTCTTGGGATTGGCTCATTGGTTTTATCTGATTTTTTGCAAAATGATGCAAAAAAACTGCCCAACAATGGAGTTTTAAGGACCCTTTTGCAAAAATTGCTGCAACAGATTTTTCTGGTTGTTTGCAAAAAGAAGGAGTGCAATGTTATCGAAAAAGTGACTGAAACCATTTTCCCCTGAAAATTAAAAAAACTCCTGTTATTTTTATATTCCATGATTCAACATTAGCTTGTTATTTTTTTCAATTTCAGTTTAAGGTCAGATAGAGTTGGTGCTGATGCAACCCGGTGTGACATGTCTGCGAGCGTTGGGCTTGAAAAAATAAAAACAAGTTTAATAATTACTTTTGGTGGCGTTTTGAGTAGATCCAAACAGATTCTTCCGGCAGTGTCGACATTTGGATGGTAAATTGGAGTGATGAATTTAACAGACGGTGGTTCAAAGGGATATCTGAAAAATTGATATAAAGAAGTTAGATGAACTCCAGTATTGAATCCGTGGAAGTACCTGAATATCCGATTGTAGGACTTACGAAAACTTAGTCAATGATACAAGGTGTCCTACGGATTCATATATGTCTAAACGAAACCGAAGTAATGAAAAAAAAATTAAAACCAATATTTTGTCACCGTATGGCAAGATACCAGCAATTTTTTCCTTATTCTTCTAACACCGAGCCACCGATAGAACTAATACCGGGTATACCCGCTTTAAAAAAAGAATGCAAAAGAATAATGCAAACCTGATGATTTATAAGAAGAATCAATAACCAACGATTATTACCAAATCTCAACGCTACAGGTTTATGGAGTATTTTTCCTTTACAATCTCTAAAGTCTTGAACCTTAGGTGAAATTACTATACTTTGATTTTACCTTATTATAAAGTGTTACAAGGTTTTAGATAAAGGAGGACGGATTTTTCGAAAAAATAATTTGAAACGTACCTTTCTGTGAGTTTGATGTCGAGTTGGAAAACGCCTTTTTCGTAAGGTGATTCTTTCGAAACAATGATACCTAAGACAATAAAAGTCGAGATACAGTACACGCTTTTTCTTTTATAAGAATAACTTCTATAAGAATATCAGGGTGAGATTTCGGGTTTAAAACAATAGGCCTATTGTTTAGAACAATAGAAAAATAAGAATAATGCTCACCCTCAACCAAAGTACACTATTCTTATTAAGAAAAAAGCGTGTACTTGATTTAGAAAAAATTTCATTGTTTTTTTTAATATAATACAAATTGAAAATACTTTTTAATGACCCATTTTTAGAAATTTGGAAATAAAATATTACACTTTGTCTGAACCTTTCATGCTTTTTTGTGGTGTTTTTGGTAAAAATCATTTCCCAGAAACACCTTACCTATCGAGGTGGTGTGTTTTCAACATTTCCTGTGTTTCTGGGATTCCATAAATCAACTATCAATTTTCTTCATAAAATCCAAGCCAAAATGCATTACCTGAAACACCGGCAAGTTTCTGAACCATTCAGTGTTTTCTCTGGTGTTCAAGACGATTTTGAAGCTCTTTTAGTGTACTGTCGGAACCAATCGGGAAAAAATCGGGAAAAAATCGGGAAAAAATCGGGAAAATTAGCCAGTCGGCTTCAACAGGACTTCCGGTGTTTTTAAAAACTTTGAAAACTGAACCATTCGTGACCAAATGTGACCAAAAGTTTTCTGCAAACCAGGTAAGCAATGAGTTTTTAAAACATGAAAGGTTCAGGCTCTCAGTCAGGGAGAACTGTAAATCAGGATATCACTGAATCAGAAATATCTCCGGAAAAAGTGAGTTATCTTGATTATGTATCCTTTTCTGGATACTGTTGCAAAAAAGACTCTAGATATCTTTCCAACCAGAATATCATACTCTCCTTCGTAAAATATGTTTAACAGTTAAATGTCAATCAATGTCAAAATATTAGCTATTCTATCACCTTATACATGGACATACCCATACCCTGGGAATCCAAAATATAGTAATAAGTTGGAGATTTGATATTTCACAGAAAAGTGCTACCAAGGGGTATTTCGGGTCCCATATCTTCCGAAGGACTTTTCTGTTTGCCTTGAAATTTAACAAACTTCTTAACCTAAAGTTGAACTACCACTGGTGTAAAAATGAACGTTATAGCATAAGTAGAAAAAAAGCTTAATTTTTACAATCGCAAATTAAACCGCTAAAAATCGCGAATTTTTCAACCAAAAATACATTCAAATATAGCGCTTTTGATTCTCTAAAACAAGCAAAAAAAATTTCCATAATTATATTTGACTATCAAAAGTTACAGGCATTCTTGTTTCCACTGCCAATTATATCTGGACAGACTTTAGTCCACTGTTTAACAATCCAACCTAGTCCACTGATAAACAATCCAATCCAACCATGTCCGGTCCACTGTTAAACAATTTGACCTAGTCCACTGATAAACAATCCAACCTAGTCCCATCCCTTCCCAAGGAGAACTATTGTTCGTTTTAAAAATCGAAAAATCTGTGGAGCTCTTTTACGCTCCAGCAAAGAATTTCATAAAACAGCAATACAGGAAAAAGCTATCTTATCAGACAAAATTTTCATAAACAGCAACTTGAGTAACTATAATCATTTACTATGGGGGAAATCAAAAGCATTGTTGAAGGATAATCAAATTCATAAGTTTTGGTCGTTCAATGGAAACGTTTATATAAAGATTAATGAAACTGACAATCCCCGACAATCCTTTAAGGATTGGCCATATTAATGACCTTATTTCGAAATTTCCAATCTGTGGCTGCGTTTAGACCAACTGGCATTTGTAATTTGGCATTTGCTCATGAGGGATTCGATTTTAATAGCTTTTCCATTGTATTTTCTGTCATGGGATTTAAGGAATCGTCTTTTTAGAGTCGTTACTGAAAAGGTGATTCCCTCAAGTTCAACTTTGACAGATCAAACAATGAAAAACATGGAATTTCTCAAAAACTGCAGTCATTAAGACTGAAACTTTTTGCCGTAGGGCTAGGCTATGGCAAATCTTGCAAATTTTACAATCTATAGAAAGAACTGAATAAAAAACGTCAAATACTTTAAAAAATCAAAAATGTCACTTTTTCTCTCTGTCTTGGTTCCTTTGTTTGATTCGAAATGCCAGAAAAGGGGATTCCTTTGCTCAAAATGGAATTTCAAATGCCAACGAAATGCCAACACGCTGGCATCATTAGGCATTTGACAAACCGAACAATTGCGCGGAACAATAGAATTCAAAAGAATACTGCAAGCAATTACAAATGCCAGGCTGGTCTAAACGCAGCCATTCTCAATAATGTTTGACATTTGATTTTAATATTGATGGTTTTATGTGTAAGGCTTGGGGTATGTTTTGTTTCTTTTCGTTCGTAAGACTTAGGGTAATTCTTACATTTTCCGTAAGTCTATCCTTGTGTTTATTTTTTTTGTTTTTTTTTCTTAACATTTTTTTGGTTGTTCTATACCTATCACAGGAAAGAAACTTCGATTTCCAAGGTTGGAAATTCGATATTTTTGGGTTGGAAATTTTGGTTTTATAATTGAAGGTTGGAAATTTGAACGATTACCTTAAGCTGATTTGGAAAACGTAAATTACCCATAGGTTTTGTAGAATAAACCAATGCCCTTGAAAAATCAAGTGAAAAAAACCCATGTAGAAATGACAATTTTCCAAGGCTGGTTGGAAAACATGACTTTTTGGGTGGGAAATTTTTATTTTCCAAACAGTTTGGGAATTGAAAAAAAAGGTCAAAAATCGATGTGAAAATACATATTTTAGTAAATTTGATACCTCAAGTTGAAAACTAGACTTTTTGGGTCGCAAATTTGTGTTTTTCCCAAACAGTTTGGAAATCGTTAAAAATCCATGTGGAAATTACATTTTTCTAAGATTGAGACCCTTTCTTGGAAAACTAGACTTTTTGGGTTGGAAATTTGTGTTTCTCCAACAGTTTCGAAAACGTTAAAAATCCATGTGGAAAATACATTTTTGTGAAATTGAAACTCTTTCGATTGGAAAACTAGACTTTTTGGGTTGGAAATTTGTGTTTTTCCAAACAGTTTGGAAAACGTTTAAAAATCCATGTGGAAATTACATTTTTGTGAAATTGAAACTCTTTCGATTGGAAAACTAGACTTTTTGGGTTGGAAATTTGTCTTTCTCCAACAGTTTGGAAAACGTTAAAAATCCATGTGGAAATTACATTTTTCTAAGATTGAGACCCTTTCTTGGAAAACTAGACTTTTTGGGTTGGAAATTTGTGTTTCTCCAAACAGTTTGGAAAACGTTTAAAAATCCATGTGGAAATTACATTTTTGTGAAATTGAAACTCTTTCGATTGGAAAACTAGACTTTTTGGGTTGGAAATTTGTGTTTTTCCAAACAGTTTGGAAAACGTTAAAAATCCATGTGGAAATTACGTTTTTCTAACCATTTTCTGCGCATGTCCTTGGGAAAACCACAAGCGATTTTTCGCTCAAAACTGTTTTGATATATAGCTAACCTAGTTATTAGGCTATAATGTGAGCAGTCAAGCTGTAAGTTTCCGTCAGTTGAGGCGTCTCTTCGGAGCGGCCTCGGTCAATCGCAGTGAGTTCGCACAGTGAAGCACATAGGGTACTTGTGTCATAGTTTCAATTAGCGCCCTGCTGAGCTGTGTGAGTGATCTAAGATCAACCACGTATCTGTGCGAACAATAACGAGAGATTGACCGGGAGCCATCGAGCCTAGGCTAGCGAGTGACTGTTCACAAAAACAAAAACCTTGTTTAAGATCTCTTTTCCACATCTCTGCCATCACTTTTTGGATTTTGGCTTTTTTCAACGTGAATTTTAAAAAATTCCAACCTTGTTAAATTTGGATTTTGGCTTTTTTCAACCCCGATTTTCGAAAATTCCAACCTTGTTTAAGCTTGGATTTTGCCTTTTTTTTCCACCTGAATTTTAAAAAATTCCTACCTTGTTTAATATGGATTTTGGCTTTTTTCAACCTGGATTTACGAAAATTCCAACCTTGTTAAATTTGGATTTTGGCTTTTTTCAACCTGGATTTACGAAAATTCCAAGCCATGGAAAATGCAAAATTTTCAACCTTGGAGAATGTCCCACATTTTCAGGTTGGATTTTCCATTGGATTTTATCTTTTTTCCAACTAAGAAAACTTGAAATTTCCAACCTTGGAAATCGAAAATTTTTTCCTGTGTATGCAGACAGAAGCCTGTTCCATATGCGCTAGAAAATTAAAAATCGAAAATTCTAACTACTGTCCTAGGTGCAAAAGACGATCCCATGCTAAGTGTAACGGCATAGAAGCAAAATTCATTAAAAATATCTGCCTCTGCAAAACTTGCAGAATTTACGCATCACCTAATTTTGATTCTGATGATGAATTACCTGCTGGTAAAGACATAAGTTACTTAAAATCATATTTTGAGCATTTGAATTCTATCTCGAATACTTTTTCTAACATTGATTCGCAAAAAGACGACCAGATTAACGAGTATGACTATAATGACCACGTGATTAATTTTAACTGTAAATATTACAGTACTCAGGAATTTACCTATGTTCCTCTCAACAAAATTCACTCTCTTGTTTTCATCTTAACATATGTTCTCTAGATAAACACCATGACAATCTCATGACAATATTATTCTCTTGGTTTGATTGGTGGATTCTTTATGCAACATTAGGTAATGTTTTTGTCAGGTTTGTATCAAAAATCTCGTGCTTACGTAGTTGGTGGTTTGGTCTCTACCGAGAGGAATGTTCGAATTCCAGGGATTATCTTTTTTTCTTACGATTGGTCGAATCGTTCGTTAAACGTTTGCTTTCAGAGTTCATTCCAAATTTTGATTGGTGAATTTACAAAGCTATTTGATTGGTTGTATATTTGGAGAATAGAAGGCAGCTATCGTTGTTGCTAGCTACGGCGTTATGATTGAATAACTTTTATTGATAGAAGTTAGCTTTAGAATAAATATGCTATTTACATTTAGTAAAGGATGTACTCGCGACAAAACCTATAGCCAAGCAAGCTAACATCGATCTTAAACTTCTATTGCATTGGTTGAATGCAATCAAGATATCTCTGAATGCTAACAAAACTGAGCTTATTATCTTTAGACCTATTAGAAAGAAAATAAACTACGATCTAAAAATAAAAATCAACGGACACAGACTCAGACCTAGTAACTTTGTGAAATATTTTGCTGTATACATCGATGAACATCTAAACTGGAAACACCACATTGAGTAAACTTCGGCATTATGTCGACAAGAAAACGTTTTTAGCATTATATTATTCTTTATTTTACTCTGGGGAAAACGCCAATCTGTTCACGCCCGTCGAATTCTAACACTACAAAAGCAACTTTGCAAATTATGACATTTTCCGATTTTCGAGCACATTCCTCACCTCTCTTCTTGGATCATACTCTTTTAACCTTTTTTGACTTCGTAAAATACCTAAATATTCTTTTTATTTACAAAATCTTTAATCGAATGTTACCACCTCTTCTGCAAGAACACTTCATTTTGACTCGTCTTGATGATGTTGAGCGTCATATGAAGTCATGCGATGTAAATCTGGTCTGTTAAAACTTAACGAGGTACTATATCAATCCATTTTATCTTGGAATGAACTTCAGAAATTCTTGACCTTTGATGATATGTCAACCTTATAATTGGATCGTCTTAAGGACTTAATTAAATTATATTACCTGTCGCAAAATTTCTAATTATTTTTATCAAATTACCTATTCTGGCCATAGATTCATTTATATCTTACATTAACATAGGTACTTATTTTTATAAAAATTTTTGTAGATTTATTTCTTGTTGTAACTTAACAATTTTGCGACAACCTCCTTAGTTTAGATTTTTTTCTATGAGTGTGGTCGCTAGTCTTGTTATAGACAAATAAATAAACACTACTACTACTAGTTTCATTCCTGGTCACTGGGCTTTTAAAAAAAGAAGAGACTCTCAGCTATCCAACGTACTATAAAAAAAACTCTAAATCTTTCTGGTTCAGGAGGTATTGGCATTTATACTCATACTTGGTGGAAATACAGTACATAGTGTGATTTGCGTTGTTACTAAAAGAGGTAACGAGTTGTAACGATGTGGTAACGAGGTGGTAACGAGGTAACCAGTTAAAAGCGGTGGCCCTAAGGGCTCTAATTTTGAATAACTCGATTCTGGTGAATGTAGAGCAGGACTTAATGTTTCTAGTGAATGTGATAGTGGAGTCGATGGTCCTGTTGAATGTGCAGCAGGGGTTGGTGGTTCTGGTGAATGTGCAGCTGAATATGGTGGTTTTGATGATTGTGCAGCAGGAGTTGGTGGCTCTGGTGAACGTGATAGTTGAGTTGATGGTTCTGGTGAATGTGATAGTGGAGTTGGTGGTCCTTGTGATTCTGCAGCAGGACATGATTGTTCTGTTGATTCTGCGACATGAACTGGTGACTTTGCAACAGAACCTTGTTGTTCTGGTGATTCTGCAACAAAACCTAAAGCATCTGGTTATTCTGAAGCAGCAACTAGTGATTATGGTGATTATGCAGCAGGGACTGGTTGTTCTGGTGGTTATGCAACAGATCCTTGTGGTTATAAAGGTTCTACAGAAATACATGTTGGTTCTGATGCTTCTTAGCACAAAACTGTTAGTTTTGGTAGATCTACATCAGGACTTGGGATGGATGGATTATCATGAATTTTGAATGTATTGTATTCAGGTGTTTGACAGTTTTCTATAGGGCTAAATTGTGATAAATGCTATCTAAAGACATTAACAACTGTCAGTGTTTGACTTATTTTGCCAGATACCTAATATTAGTAATAATGTGTTGGCTTATAGGTTTGGACTATAAGCTCCACCATTACATCCACAAGAAACTCAAACTCCTGCTCCACAATCATATGCACCAGAACCACCAAATCCACCATCAAATTCATCAGTAACTCCAACTTCATCAGCAACTCAAACATTGCATTCAACAGAACCATCAACTCCACCATCACATTCACCAGTACCAGTATATTCACCAGAGACACCAATCCCTGCTGCTAATTCAACAGAATCACCGACTCGCTATGCACATTCACCAGAACCACCAACTCCATGATCACATTCACCAGAACCACCAACTCCTGCTGCACAATCATCAAGACCACCAACTTCAGCTGCACATTCACCAGAACCACCAACCCCTGCTGCACATTCAAAAGGAACACCAACTCCACTATCACATTCACTAGAAACATAAAGTCCTGCTCTACATTCACCAGTATCGAGTTATTCAAAATTAGAGCCTTTAGGGCCACCATTTTTAACTGGTTACCTCGTTACCACCTCGTTACCACTCGTTACCACGTCGTTACCACTCGTTACCACGTCGTTACCACTCGTTACCTCTTTTAGTTGCCTTTTTTGCTACAATGAGCTAGGAAAATATGAAAATGCCAATACTTCCTAAACCAGAAAGATTTAGAGTTTTTTATAGCACGTTGGATAACTGAGAGTCTCTTCTTTCTTTAAGAGCCCAGTGACCAGGAATGAAACTAGGTTAGGTTGTCTACTCGTGACAAGGGATAGGACTAGGTTGGATTGTTAAACAGTGGACTAGGTAGGATTGTTTAACAGTGGACTAGGTCAGATTGTTTAACAGTGAACTGGACACGACTATAGGTTAAATTGTTCAACAGTGGACTAGGTAGGATTGTTTAACAGTGGGACTAGGTCAAATTGTTTAACAGTGGACCGGACACGACTATAGGTTGGGTTGTTAAACAGTGGACTAGGTAGGATTGTTAAACAGTGGACTAGGTTGGATTGTTAAACAGTGGACTAGGCTGGATTGTTAAACAGTCGACTATGTTGGATTGTTAAACAGTGGACTAGGTTGGATTGTTAAACAGTGGACTAGGTTGGATTGTTAAACAGTGGACTAGGTCGGATTGTTTAACAGTGAACCGGACATGGCTAGGTTGGATTGTTAAACAGTGGATTAGGTAGGATTGTTTAACAGTGGACTAGGTTGGATTGTTAAACAGTGGACTAGGTTGGATTGTTAAACAGTCGACTAGGTTGGATTGTTAAACAGTGGACTAGGTCAGATTGTTTAACAGTGAACCGGACACGACTATAGGTTGAATTGTTAAACAGTGGACTAGGTAGGATTGTTTAACAGTGGACTAGGTCAAATTGTTTAACAGTGGACTAGGTTGGATTGTTAAACAGTGGACTAGGTTGGATTGTTAAACAGTGGACTAGGTTGGACTGTTAAACAGTGGACTAGGTAGGATTGTTTAACAGTGGACTAGGTTGGATTATTTAACAGTGAACCGGACATGACTAGGTCAAATTGTTAAACAGTGGACTAGGTTGAATTGTTAAACAGTGGACTAGGTTGGATTGTTTAACAGTGGACTAGGTCAGATTGTTTAACAGTGAACCGGACATGGCTAGGTTGGACTGTTTAACAGTGAAATACTTTCTGGTCTGTATTTTATAACATTATTAGGTTAAACGACATTAGGTTATATTCTTTAACAGTGCTCTCCACTACTAAAGAATCCAACCAGTGACCACGCTAACTGCACCTGATCCCAAATGTTGTATAAAATTTGCCACTACTAGCAAAAGCCAGGATCTTTCCGTAGAAAACATTACGTCATGAATATCATGAATAGATTCCTTCAGAAATTCTTTTTGGTCCAGATCAGGGATTTACATAAAGACATAAAGTTAAAGCCAAAATATTAGTTCTGGTCTATTGGTATTTACCAATTTACACAGCTAACTCGCAGTGCAATTCGGCTAATTTCGGTTAATAATAGTTTAATAAGTTTTCTTTTAATTAAACATATTTTGGCTTCAAAATTTGCCATATAGCTGGAGGTAACGATGAGCAAACTGAAGACACTAAAAGTTAATAAAGAAATTAAAAAAATGCAAAAAATGCATTGAGCTCTCTCTATGTATTTCAGAAAAATGTGATACACGCTTTTTTATAAGAATACACTTTATAAGAATGTCCATGATGAAAACGGCCAAAAAAATAAGAATATAACAAAAACAAGCTAAACGATGACCAAACCTACCCGATAATGAAAATTTAGATAGCAATGCGAGGATAAAAATTGAAAAAATCAGTCAGAAAATATAGTTTTTAGCGAAAGTGCATAACTCAATAAATTCATCATTGATTGTTAATGGGGGGGATAGGGAAGGGTTGTAAGGAAAAAATAAATAGAAAGTTCTGGTCGCAAAAATCAGTTTTATTGACAATTAAATCATTACATGCTTGATGGTGAGCATTGTTATCTATAATGTTTTTGTGTGAAAAACATAGAAATACAAATAAAAAGTCTAATGAAAATCTGCAAAAACGGCGATTTCCGGCATTTTCGACAGGAAAATTTTTTTTCTCAAAAATCGAATTCGGCCATGGTTTGAGCATTGCCAATACGCATCTTTCTGCAAAAAATCAGAAACAACTAAGGATGAAAATTCAAGAAAATGTCAAAAAACTGGTTTTTCCGGTATTTTCGGCCGGAAAAAAATGTTTTTCGAAAATCAGACTCCGTCACTTTTTAGGTATTGTCATTTTACATCAGTGTGCAAAATTTCATAAAAAAATAAAGTACAGCTCCGGCGATTTTTAAACAGCTCCGGCTTCAAAAATCTACTTTATTGAAAATTGAAACATGCTTGATGGTGGGCATTGCTATTAATAATGTTTTTGAATGAAAAAACAACCAATTATAAGGAAAAAGTCCAATGAAGATCCAGAAAAACAGCGATTTCCGGCATGTTTCCGATATTTTCGGCCGGGAAATTTTTTTTTCATTTTTCGAAAATCGGGCTCCGTCATTTTTTAGGAATGATCATTATGCATCATTGTGCCGAAAAACAGAAAAAGCTGGTAACGACGAACGGACGGACGAACGAACGGACGAACATGGGTTAATTCAAAGGTCCTCCGCCGAGTTACCCAACCTCGTCCCCATGACGATTTACTTTTTATATAGGATGTAGCGAATCGATTCGAAATCGAGCCGAATTTAAATTTCCAAAATGGACTATTCTTAATGTATATGAGCTAAGGACTTTGAATTTTAGGCTGTACAAACGATCGTTGTTCAATCGAGTTCTACTGAGTATTAAATTTATCCCGCATCAGTAAGATTCTAACGATTTCATTGGTCAAAAGACATCACGTGGAGGTGGGATATATACCGTATCTGTCTCCCTCACGTTCGATTGAGAAAAAAAAGAAGACATTGCATATTGACGAATGTGCTTTCGAATGTTTTGATCAAAATTCGAATGTTTTGTTTTGAAAATAATTGAAATCGAAATTGAAATGGTCGAGGTTGAGAAAGTCAACAAACAGAAAATCTTCAAAGTTATTTTGATTTTTACTTTTCTTGAGTTTGTATGGATACAGCACGACTTTTAATTGCGATGTTATAAAATGCAACTTTCATGGATCCCACTTTCACTGTTTGATTTACTTTGTAGCTCTTTGATGTAAGTATCTACTTGATGGATAGTTCTGAATTTTGTTCGGGCTTTTGGAAAAGATGAAGGGACTTCAACGGGATAAATCCGTTGCACGGTCGTCTCGAGGTGGGATACGGAATATACAGGGATCAGTAAAACCGTATTGGGACTCGGCAAGCCTCGCCACCAATACGGTTTTACTGACCCTGTATATCCCGTATCCCACCTCGAGAAGACCGTGTAACTAATAGTATTGTACCTTTTCTGTACGAAGCATACAGTATGACGAAGTGTTGACCTCTTGGACAAAAACAACGAGAACGTTATCGAGGTATGTGGTACATGTTTTTTATAAGCACACACAAATTCTTAAAAGGATGTCTGAGCGCAGATGCTTATAAATGCAATGTTTATAAATGCATACAAAAATTCGAAAAAACAGGCTCGAAAATGCTTAGGGCTTAGCAAGGCTGAAAAATGCTTTTAACGATGCTTATACAGGCTTTTTTTTATAAAAATGATCAACCTCACTTTTGCCGCCTGACCGCCAACGATTCGCCCTGGCTCGCGAGGTTGAAAAATGGTGTTTTTTCATTTCATCATGGGATATTCTTAACTTTTTGGCGAAAAACATCCAAAAATATTCTTACGGTATTCTTAGGTTTAGACCGAAATTGGCAATCTACAGGTTAAAATGCATTAAAAATGGCATTCTTAGGTTCAGTTGCTAAATTCCATGATGATGATATTCTTAACATATTCTTAATTTTTTGGCCATTTGTATTCTTATAAAAAAAGCGTGTATACCAAGTAAAGCTTTAGGGAAATTCGTAAAATCCCAGCCAAGAACAGAAAAAACATATTCATAGGCTCAAGCTAACGCTTACTGTATGCTTAGATTTTTGCCATTTCTGAGCCTAGATATGCCTATAAGCACAATGCCTGTATGACATTTTTTTTATCGAGAAGCAACTAAAGTCTCTTCGTACCCTCTTTTGAAAGCAATCTTCTGATAGGTAAGTAAATAGTATACGCGGTATACCATGTTTTTAAATTTTTCACTTTTCACTTGACTTTTTGACTATGTTTTGGTTGCTGAAAATCCCTGCCATCGATAAAAGACGCCTACTACGTATAAATACCCTTCCGCTTGACTTTATGTCGTAATCTTACTTTTTGAAAACTCGTTTAATTCTCCCTCTTTTAAGGACGACTTCAAGGACAGTTTTCCCTACTGATTTCACTGGATAGCCCTGATCTAGCGAAATAAAATTCAATCTTTAATTTTTTTCAAAAGAATTGCTTACTATTTTTGCATACTTTTGCGCACAATGATAGTAAATGGTCGAGTTGATATATAAAGAAAATAGAAAACATAGTTATTTATTGGTGATGTTTATACTCTTCAAGATATAAACTCAAAAGTGTGAAACCTACAAGCAGTTTCTACGGTTGTGGTGCATTCACTTCCTCAATGAAGATTCTGAAAGAAGATTGCGTTCCCGTGTAGGCATCACCAGGTCCTGTGTCTGGACAATCGCCTACGTTGATGGAAACGTTTACAGCTCCTCGTTTGGGGATTTTACAATGACCACGAATAACTCTTGGTCGATGTGTATTCTGAGTACCTTTTCCGATCATAAGGTAAACAATCCCGTCGATAGGTATCGGCGAACATTCCTTGTCATCAAACGTCACGAACCAACGCTTGCAGCAGTTATTGCAGTTGTGAAGTCTCATATCTCCTGCAACAGCCACTCTCAGGTAACTGGAATTCGACTTTTTGTTGAATGCACAACTCTAAAAAAATAGAGAATATTCGGAAGATTAATTTTAGTTTTTGAGAGGTAATCTGTATCAAATATTTTTCATTCTTATTTCAATATTTTTTGCATCGTCCTGTTGACAATGAGTACTAATCTGGTTTGCAGATTCAGTATTAAAAGTTCTTCAGTCTAAGCCAGATTGTCGTCTCAATGAAGTATATAAAAGGGCTTTTCCATTCTAAAATTCACCAAAATTACAATGAATATGCTAATTTGCTTTGTAAAACCAAATTTTCGTCTCAGAAGAAAGGTCTTACTGTGACCACTTTTCAAGTAGAATTTAAAAAAGATATTCCGGCTGGCTGGCTCTTACCTTGATCAACCCGTAGTCTCGGCCATCTTCGATCCTATTCCAAGCACACTCTTTCCAATTCTTTTCGACGACTTGTTGAACTTCTGAAACACTACAGCTTTCACCATCTTTTCCATCGCGTCCATCTCGCCCGTCGCGCCCGTCCTTACCATCTTTCCCTTTACAACATTGGGAGTGACATGAGATTGTTGATAGCGAGAGTAGAAAAATTGCAAGTTTGATTTTGAAATCCATCCTTCGCCAAGGCTGTTGGTTTGGTACTGTATAAATAATAAGTTTTGATAATTTTGTTATCAACTTAATGCAGAGTTAAAAGTTATCTTCCGTCTCTTAATGAAGTATTATCAAAAGGCTTTTCCTTATTAAAATTCTCGCATAATTCGCCGAAACTTGCTGAAAAAACTTGTTCTGCTAATATTCGGTGTAAAATCCATTTCTGTCTCAGACGAAAAGCCTTGCTTTAAGAATATAAGTTTTCAGGTCACTATCGAGTATACAATGAGGTGCTTTCAGTCAAATTTGTACTATGATTTTAGGCGCTTGTGAGGCTGCATTTTGTCTTCAACCTTTTTTTCCGTTGTTATTGTGAGAAAATTCAATCAATCCGCCTTACCTTATACAATATTAAGTATTTAGAACAATCAAAGTGTATGTGGTAATGTTCCAGCTTGGGTAGTTCTTTTATTGTCTAGTGGAGAGCTCCAGGGAGGAGTGTAGACGACTCTTTCATTTTATTCCAAATCTTTTGAAGAGTATCTTCTACTCTGTGATTCTTTTGTAGGAAGGTTTTATGCAATAACATGTTTATTGAAGCTTTATAAACTTTTTGAGAACTATTTCTCCACCTGCCCGAAGGTTTAGCGTAGGTTGAACACTTTAAACCTTTTGAAGGGTACTCGAGTTTTTCTTTCAAAAAATCTCACAGCACATTCATTTCATACACGCTTTTTTTTACAAAAATGGTGTAAATCCATTTCATCATGGATATATTCTTAACTTTTTTGGGAAAATCATCCTAAAATATTCTTACATCATTCTATAAGTAAGTAAGTATATACATCTGGTGGCTGTCGGCGGAGCCGGGAGTGAGGGAGTCTATCCCCTTTTCTATTTGCGCTAGACCTGGGAGATTGAATGCTGAGGTGGAGCACCACATCTACTCTCAGCTCCCAGTAACTTACCGCCTAGATCAGATTACCCAATCTAAGCTACTCATCTGCTGGAGTTGGCGGTGACCGGGGATCGAAACCACAACCCTTAAATTGTAAAGCGAATGCTCTACCGACTGAGAATTCTTTGATTAGGATAATTCAGACTAGATTTAACATGTAGTACATACGTCTCAAGCATAAAATGGCAGTTTTGTGAAAGGAGTGAACCTTACTGGACGACATTCTTATAAAGTGTATTCTTATAAAAAAAGCGTGTAAACATACTCTGAACCGGTTTGATTTGCTTCAGGAAATGCATATGAAACGACTATACGAGTCGCATAATTTGATTCGATTTGTCTTTTTTTACGAGAATCGACCCCGGGGGGTACTAAAGTCATACTATGGTGGCCTAGAAGTGCAATAGTGAAAAATATAAAAAAAACATTTGAAAATGAATTTAAAACCAAAATTAAATTGAAATTAATATCAAAGTCAAAATCAAAATGAAAATAAAATTGAAATCAAAATTAAAATTATAATTAAATCAAATTAAAAATGAAATCAAAATGAAATAAAATTAAAATCAAAATCAAAATCAAAATCAAAATCAAAATCAAAATCAAAATCAAAATCAAAATCAAAATCAAAATCAAAATCAAAATCAAAATCAAAATCAAAATCAAAATCAAAATCAAAATCAAAATCAAAATCAAATCAAATCAAATCAAAATCAAAATCAAAATCAAAACAAATCAAAATCAAAATCAAATCAAATCAAAATCAAAATCAAAATCAAAATCAAAATCAAAATAAATCAAAATCAAAATCAAAATCAAAATCAAAATCAAAATCAAAATCAAAATCAAAATCAAAATCAAAATCAAAATCAAAATCAAAATCAAATCAAAGTGAAATCAGATTTTTTTGCGTACGTGGCCGAGGAGTGCAATAAGGACAAAAATGTAACCTCTCATGGCCGAGGAGTGCAATAGTCAAAATATTCCAAATCAAATTGAGTTTTTTGCGTACGTGGCCAGGAGTGCAATAAGGACAAAAATACAACCCCTCATGGCCTAGGAGTGCAATAGTGCATGGAGGTTGTAAATGAAAAAGTGAGCATACCAGCAGGAGTTGGTGGTACTGGTGATTCTGCAGCAGGAGTTGGTGGTTATGGTGAATCTGCAACAAGCCTTGGTGGTACTGGTGAATCTACAGCATGAGTTGGTGGTACTGGTGAATCTGCAGCAGGAGTTGGTGGTTATGGTGAATCTGCAACAGGCCTTGGTGGTACTGGTGAATCTACAGCATGAGTTGGTGGTTCTGGTGAATCTGCAGCAGGAGTTGGTGGTTATGGTGAATCTACAACAGGCCTTGGTGGTTCTGGTGATTCTGCAGCTGGAGTTGGTGGTTCTGGTGATTCTGCAGCAGGAGTTGGTGGTTATGGTGATTCTGCAACAGGACAAATATTCTCCAATATTTTTTGCAATTTTTTTTTAATTTTGTAGTAAAAAAAAAATTAAAAAAATTTTGAAAATAAAAAAAAATTAAAAAAAATATTTGAAAAAAAAATTGGAAAATATTTGTTCTGTTGCAGAATCACCGTATTGCTATCACCACCAATTGCTGTTGCAGAATCACCAGAACGACCAACTTGTGCTACGAAATCACCAGAACGACCAACTCCTGCTGCAGATTCACCAGAACGACCAGCTCCTGCTGCAGATTCACCAGAACCACCAACTCATGCTGTAGATTCACCAGTACCATCAAGTGCTGCTGCAGATTAACCAGAACCACCAACTCCTGCTGCAGATTCACCATAACCACCAAGTCCTGCTGGCATGCTCACTTTTTCATTTACAACCTCCATGCACTATTGCACTCCTAGGCCATGAGGGGTTGTATTTTTGTCCTTATTGCACTCCTCGGCCACGTACGCAAAAAAATCTGATTTCACTTTGATTTCAATTTCACTTTGGTTTTATTTTGATTTCAATTTTATTTCATTTTGATTTTTATTTTAATTTGATTTTGATTTTGATTTTGATTTTAATTTTAATTTAATTTTGATTTTAATCTTATTTCATTCTAATTTTGATTTCAATTTCATTTCATTTTTAATTTGATTTTGATTTTAATTTCATTTAATTTTAATTCTAATTTTGATTTCAATTTTATTTTGATTTTGATTTTGACTTTGATATTAATTTCAATTTAATTTTGGTTTTGAATTCATTTTCAAATGTTTTTTTTTATATTTTTCACTATTGCACTCCTAGGCCACCATAAAAGTCTGTTCACGATAAGTGTGCACTCTTTTTTCTTTTCGCTATAACTTTTGAAGGAATTCTTCGTTCTTTATAAATTTGGTATCGTTGGAGAGATATTTGTGAGTGGAACAATTTGAACTAAAAAAGTCTTTAAAAAAATTCTAAAAACGAAGATGAAAATGAAGAAGAAAAAAATGAAGATCTTGTAGAGAAGTGCTATAACTTTCATTTTCACTGGAGAGATTCTTTGATCTTAGGAGGTCATCACTGTGAAGAAATTTTACTAAAATATTTATTCAATATAAAGTTATGATACAAAGTTATTAAGTGATTGACCCCAAAAAACAGCAGAAAACAGCAGAAAACAGCCTTTTTAGACGTCAATCAGCTTATAACTTTGTTTGATATATTTTGACTGAATGATTATTTTTGAGAAATTTTTTCACAGTGATGACGTTCGATAATGAAGGAGTCACTTCAGTGAAAATAATAGTTATAGCAACTTTCCATAAGATCTTCATTTTTTTCTTCTTCATTTTCATCTTCATTTTTAGAATCTTTTTATAGATTTTTTTATTCCAAATTGTTCCACTCACTAATATCTTTCTAACGATACCAAATTTATAAAGATTGAGGAATTCCTTCAAAAGTTATAGGTAAATGAAAAAAGAGTGCACACTTATCGTGAATAGACTTTAGGCGAGGCAACGATGTCGAGTAAAGTATTTCGACGTTTTTGCCACCCTTTGAGAGACTATTCTTCCAATTTTGAGCAAATAAATTTTCCCTCAAAGGTGTTTGTCTCAAATGAAACAGATTTTGAATGATCAGAAATCTTAATCAAAAATAATGGTCTTGAGACGAGTTTTTCTTTACACCAGATTTTCATTAAAACATATTTTCTCCTTTTCTTACCGCTCTTCATATAGCCCCCATATAGTGAGTAATCGAAAGTTCACATGATATTTATCTAGATTTCGTGTCAAAACAATCTTTCGTTAACCAGAAATATAAATCATGTCAAAAAATACAAACACATCAATTTGCTACGTAATACTACGTAATGATACGTCACTCTCGAACCGGGTTTCCAAATAACTCAACCCCTATTTAAAGATTGTATCCGGTTTGTGAAGTCAAAAACTATGCTAGATACGCCTGTCGCGTGGTCATTAAAAAGGCGATTAGAATAATTGTTCGATGATTAGATGGTTTTTAATTTTCTTCCTGACAAAAAAAGATAACGGTTTTTAAGATTTTCATCATGTCATTTTGAATTGACATGGCACCTAAAGATTTTATTTATGATTGTAGGTCTTGTTCAGAAAAGCATTACGAAAATGAAAATCTTTACATCAGCCTATACCCAGTGTGTCCAAGTCAAATTTCAAACATAAATGTAATTGTTCATGTCACTTTTGATGACCTACTTTTAGGTTGTATTTCTTGATTTCATTCAAATATCTACTGAGTTACCCTGCCTTGGGAATCAAATATCTATTGATATTGTATAAAAGGATGATGGTCTATTGGTCTAAAGTGTGAGCACTACAAGCCGGGGGATCCCGGTTCAAGTCCCTGTTTTTTCCAAATTTCTGTTGAAAACAGTCAACCTATATACGGCCGTGGATCCCACGAAACAATGAAAAGACTATCTACAGAAGAATTCCAATCTATACTAGAATCCCGCTAGAAAAAACATTCATAAAAAGTAAACCAAAAAAAGAACAACGGTTTGTTGTTCGGTTTCCAGTGGTTACCGCTTCCCTTGATTACATTAACGGAAACACTGGGCGCTCTGCCAAGTCGTTCATCAGCGAAAATAACACCTCCATATCATAACACTTTATAGATATTTTATTCAAAAATCACAAGATCTCAGCAATATAAGCTTCCCAGACTTCTTCTTGTCCGGATAAAAGCAGAAAGATGTAATTGTTTTTTTTCGGACTAAGATCACTAAAGTATGAAAATTATATTACTTTTGGAATGACTCTCATTACCAGGTCCCATGGACATCCGTTGATTTTAGCTTTGAATAGAATCGAAAGATTAGTCATCAATTTGCAAGATTTCCGATGTCCTTGCCCTAATATCTTTAAAGTCACGGACAATCAGAGCCAAAATCTGAAAATATAGCTGTTTACTGTTAAGAACATTGCATTGGTAACATAATTTAATACAAACGTCATCCAGTCAGTGTTTTTCTATTGTTTTTCAAGGGAAATGAGACAATAGATACTTTTTGAATTTTCTTTTGAAATAGTTGTGCGGCTTAACTAGTGTGCGTGATTTGCGGTCGTATATAAAAGGCTTCCAGTTAGTAAAATACATCAATAAATCATTAAAGTTATTCAAGTCAAAAGCAGCAAACGATTCGTTGAAGAGAAGAAGAATAACATCGCTTTTATTTCCACTTGCTACCAGATAAGGTGGGTGTTTTTATTTGATTTCTGTTCGAGGGTTGTGTGGGCTGATCGAGATTATAATCTGCAGCGAAGACACAAAAGGCTTTAACTTTTCATAAAATTCGAATTAAATAGCGATTTTATGTTTGTTGAAAAGATATTCAAGAGTTGAAATATGAAAATGAAGAAGAAAAAATCTACTTTTTGTATAATTGTCCTATGATCTTCATTTTCATAATTAAAAATATCGAGATAGACTTGAGTAGACTCTTTGGTGATTCAAAATTCTTTTATCTATTATAAGTAATTGTGATTTTATATAACGTGTTTTCCCCAAATTTGAGTTGTTTTTTAATAAGCGCCAAAGTTTGACTACAAAAAGTATAAAATTATTGACCTTGCTTTATCAAATTTTTTATGAATTGTTCTTCAATAGATTTTTATCTCACTTTTTTGCAGGTGAACGATGTTCAAGTCAAATTTGGTGATGTTGGTGATTTGCTTTTATCTCGTATTTGCAATGATGGTATGTAAATTTGTTTATTAGTCTGAGTAATATTTTTTTGAAATGTAGTTCTGTTGAAGATTCCAGATCTAAAAAATCGACCAATAGAATACCAGTCTTGTTCATGGTTCTATACTATGCTCAGCTGTAACAATTGACCATATAAACTCACTGGCTGCATCCCTTCTCAAAGATCCACTGCGATCCCTTCCCACTGGAAAAATATCGTCCACGATGGAAAATTGTCCTCCAATTTTTGCTTCCACTGAAAGTAATCAAATAAACCAATCATCACTGCAAAATATTTACTATTTTTCCCATCCCCACTGAATTTTCTGACTTGAAAACAAAAGAATTAAAATCCCCAGCCATAAAAAATATGGGAATATCAATCCACATCACGTTCAGTCCCACCGGGTCTGTGAGAGGGGGTTGTGCGAGGCAACCTTTCTTTATCGAAAAAGTCATCAATAAGAAACTCCCTCACTAGCAAAACCCAATAAGCAAAAATGCTTGGAACAAGAGCACTCGCAACATTACCTCTAATAATGTACCAACATTCAGACTACCTAAGTATTGTCTTTGTCTGCAATATTTTAACCACGAGTTGTTTCAATTTCTTACAGCAAACAGAAGCAATGCAAGATTGTACCGTTCAACAATTGAGTCCTTCGTGCACACCAGAAGACATCGCGGCAGCTTCGTGTGGACATTGTTATGACTCTGATCAATTTCAATTCGCATTGTTTTGGAATCAGTGCTGGTGTCTGCATCAACCACCACAGCACCCAATGCCTTGAGAAGATGTTCCGTCACCAGGAAGGCTACTGTGTTAACAAGCTCCTTGGTGTCTAAAAGCTTTAATATTTCAGTGGGATGGAGTGGTTTGAAATTTAATGAAGAGCTGAAACGTTATTTATTACGGCTTCTTCTGATAGAATTGTCGCAGAGGATACTGCCCGTTTTGTTTATATCAATATTACATTATTTATAGCATGGTATTTATTATTTCAAATATGCAGCTTATTTTAACCAAAATTAATTTAAAGGCAAGATCGACTGGACCTTCTCTGAAAAAAAGTCTTTTTTCTTTCTCTCATTTGAAAATCATCAGATCTGTAGCTCATAATTTTAGATGATATTTCTAAGGGGATTATTATAAACAAATGAAACTTTGCTGACAGCCTACTTTAGAATATAAGTTAGAATTTATGTAACAGGTTTCTTAAAATGGGGCTTTGAAGTCAACCATGGGCATGTAAAGAGATTATAGAAGGGTACCCACTGACACTCCTGTCTCACAGCCCCGGTAGAATTTTTTTCCTTAGTGGGGATAAAAATTCCTATTGAAATCTCAATGGGGATAGAAATTCTATTGTTTCAAGTTTAAAAAATCCAGTGACGATGGTTTCGGAGTGCAATTTTTAAACATGGAATTTCGAATGGGGACGAAATCAAAGTTAATTTCCCAGTGGGGCTGAAATTAAAGGATTTTCCCACCGGGGACGAAATTTTTGCCAAACTTTCCAGTGGGGCTTGTGTCCCAGTGAGTCTTTGACACAGGGGTGCCCATTGGTAACCTCCAAATCAAATTACACTGGATAACCAAACATAGTAAAATGTCATCTTTTGTGCAACTTGAAAAGGGACTTGTTATCTTCGGTAGAAATATCGGCATCATTGATGGCATGATTGTTCCTTGAAAATATTTTAGAGGGGAGATTACATGAATCTTATTTTGCGGTGCCGATCCAAGCTTTTGTTTGTCCGTTATCGTGTAATTTTACAAACTACCGATAGCCTTTATTTCCCTAAACAAGCCCTAGTTTATATAGATTGTGGAAAATGCTGTTGACTTGACTTGTTTACTTATTCACAATGGTTAAAATTTTCAGCCAAAAGCATCAGAGGTTCCTGAATGCCTAAGAGGGGGGTCCACAGACCTGTCTGTAAAGTACCAATAGCATATTCTGGTCAGCTGTCAGATTCAGTAGACAATTTAGATTATTATTACTTAGTTTACAAAACATCTACTCTTCACTTGTGGGCTGACTATATGGGAGTGCGTCCTAAGGAAGCTTCTGAAAATGGCCCCTTACCACAGAAGAGTCGCCATAAACCTGAACACCGATATAGCCTGAATATCTACTCGACTCATTTAAGGATTCCGCAAAGATTTACATATATTAGAACTCATACAACTCGAATGTTTTCTTATCACGTCCCCCTGGAAAATTCACTTAGATTTATTCCCATTTGAAATTATAGGAAAAAATTAAAAACCGACTTAGGAACAATAGATTTTCTATTCCCCTTAAGTTTTCAATATATAAATTTTCACCCCTTGGGAAATTCTCACCGGAGCTGTGAGACAGGGGTGTCTTAACTTGAATGGTTTTATTGTACCCTTAAAAAATCGTGATTTTTTAAAACTAAGACCAAAGACTTTCTTATCGAAAACTGCTAATTTCGGCGTTGGGAAAATTCCCCAAATCACTACAAGTCGCTATTAACTATTATGAATAAGACGCCTACAGGCTTGCAAAAGGACCTCCGGCATTTAGTTTTCGTGAATAACCATCATTGTTGGCCCTTGATTTGAAATTAATTCCCTAACTAAAAAACTTTTTAATACTACGAGAAGGCCTTCGAGGAAGGGAGTTCTTAACGCTAAGGCTTAATTTTGGAGTTTTCAAAGATCGGTCAATGAAAGCTCGAACAGCCTTAAAAGATCGAACCCAGCAAAAAGGTCACAAAACGGCAAGCAACTTTAGGCTGGTGATAGTTTGGAATACGAGTAGGTCAAAAAGCTTGAAAGACCTTATGATTGAGAATAATTGAAACTATTAGCACACAAGTCATTAGAGCACCATAGAAATAAGAAGTGTCATTTATTTGACCAAATTTGTGAAAATTAGCTGTCTTTTTGAAAAACTTGTGGAGTAAAATTCTTAAAACCTTTTTTTCTCCTTTTAAATGTGCACAAAATGAACGAAAGGGATTTTGTAATATTGGTTATGGTGTCCTGAAGAGCGTGCTCAAAAATCTTAAATTTATAGATGAAATTTTTACATTTAAACCAAAAATCGAATTACAGAGTTGTAAAATGAATGTATTGTTACAATTTTGCTTTATAACAAATTGATGGAAATTTTGCTAAACCTTAAAGCCTCTTCATTCGAATATCTTTCATCTCGAGTGATTTCTTCTTTGCCGTTCGATCTACCTAATAAGAGTATGCTGCCTTTCGCAACCAATGTAGGTAATGTCCGTTTTTGGCAAGTCCAAGAATTGATCGAATTAATAACTTAAATGAATGGTGGAATAGGTAACGGAAAAAAAGCCCCTTATTAGCATTGCAAAAAAAAACTGGAAGCAAAAACAAAATCAAAACAAGCAATTTAAGATTAATTAATTAAGACAAACAAATAAAAACTGATGTAAAGAAACATATTGAGGGCGTTGTCTTATAAAACTCTTGTGACAGGTCAAAAGAGAAGTTCAAAACAAAAGCATTATACATAGCAGCGTCACATAAAGTATGCCAAGAACTTAACGAGAGGACAAATTATGTGGTTTCTCAATTAATGACTTCGTTTTGAGCAGGAAAAGAATCATCCTATTAATAGTGAAGCAATTGCGATGGGATTGGTATAAAAAGCATTTGGCTGTCTACCAAACGCACATTCACATTTTCCATATCCAGTGGGCGAACACAAGAGATCGCAAAAATATTATTAAAGAGTTTACAATACTAACGATGTCGAACAAGAATACTGTTTACTGCACATTTTTGTTACTCGTTTTCATGGTAAGTTTAAGCCTTTTATTTAGAAATTTATCATACAATTTTATAGAATTGGGTGCGTATTGTTTCAGAGAAGAGTGCTTTTCAGCAGTATTGTATTCGTAAAACGAAATTTGCAAAAAGTTCTTCAACTGAAATAGTAGGCTTAACGTTTTCATTTTTTTATCTCTATCTTTCAGAGTGCGCAACTTTCAAAGGGAGTACCAATCGAATCACCAACATCAAACAATATTGAAACTTCTTCACCAAGCAATAGTGATTCAACGTCAAATAACATTGAAACTGTTGATGCATCCACTGGTTCAACAGCAGAAAAAGAAACGGTAAAAACAACAGGAGCACCCATCGTTATGAGAGATTGTATACAACAGTCTTTGTGCACAGATGCGGATAAGGCTGTGAAGAAATGTATTTCATGCAAAAATGGTGGCTCAGATGGGTACGAATTTCAGGAATTTTGGGGATTATGCTTTTGTTACGAGAAGGCACCTGCGATACCACAACCTTAAATTCATCAATTATTATTGTACATCCTATGTGGTCGGTCTCTTAAGCCAAGTCGATTCTGACCCATATTCAAGCTTTTTGGATCGAAGACAAATATTTAATGCACCTATAGTAGCACCTGATTAAGTTGGAGTCAAAGGTCTTTTTTTTCCCCAAATCTCACAATCCTCGACACGATACTGTTTTGCAGTCTAAAGAAATACAATTTTAACTAATATTTACATGTTTATTTTTCTTGTACATTTTGATATAAAAGTTTTAAAGATTATATATATCAAAAATTAAAGTATATTTTATGAAGTTATTTTTAGGTAGAATTTTATGTTATTGGTGATATACGGAAATATTAGAATAATCTATTTTTCATTTCAATTCATTAATTATCAATCTAATTCCCATATTTCAATTTTTCAATTCTCAGAAATTCCTTCGCCCTTTGTCATTACCAGTAGCCGATGAGTTTGGCTACATTTGAAAGTACAAAAACGCATGTCAGTAATGAGAACTGTACGTAAGCGACTTTGCGTTACGTACGATTGGACTTTGATACGCACCGAAAATGTCTAGCCAAGTTTACTTCCCTTTCATTGAAAATGATTTAAGAGTGAGGGTTGGCCAGCTAGCACACAACGTTTTCTCAGCCGATATAACGTTAGATGAATGTTGAAACAACGTTGTGTGCCAGTTGGGTGCATTCTTCATTGACTACTAAAGTCGTCCGCCGAGTGTTTTTTATATAAGAATATATTGATTTAGTTTTTACCTTTCACTGTTGATCTTTGTTGTGATCTAAGAGGTTTCCTATAAAAAGTTACAAAGAAGTTGCCAAGAACTATTTATTCATAACCATGGTTTAGAGATTGTGGCTAGAATTTGATTGTTGTGCAATTTTCACGATTGCTTGAGATGCTTCATTTGGCGGCCAGTAATTATGCTATTTTAAATCGATACTGCTATAGTCTGTTTCAAAAAGAATTGGGCCATTACATTTTATCTCCACACAGGGGGGTGGACGAACATTTCCAGAGGGTGATCCGGGAAAAAATTTTTTCAAGGGGTAAAAAGTTATTTTAAAATTTCCAGGGGGCAAGAAACTAATTTCAGCTCGTCCACACTCACTTAAAGGTATGAAAAGAATTTTAGCAAGGGCAATTTTGGCAACTTTACCACTTTCCAGGGGGTATCCCCACATTTTCTAATGCTTTATTTTTTGACTCGAAAAGGTTCGTCCATCCCCTGTATGGTTTTTTAATGGAACAGCCCATTGCAGTCTGCACATTTTGATACATTACTTTTGAAGGTATATAGATATAACTAAATTGAAGAAGTACTTTGTTGGAAAGATAATTTGATGTTGAAAGATTGTCCAATCTGGACCAATTAAACGTAAAATACCAAAAGCAAAACCTTGTTGTTTTGTTTAGGGGGCGAACTGGAAGAAAGACTCTTTTCTGATAAAAATATCACTACAAAATCTTTCTTTCAGCGTAACATACAAGCAATTGTGCCGATTACAACGTTTCAGAATATTTCACAATTTTTCGAAAATATTTTGTCAATTTTCGGAAATTTTTAGTGAAGGGTGAAGGGGTGAGGTGGATACATGCCTCTAAATACTCATTTCAAAAGTCTCCAATCGATTTTGATCGGTATAAAAAATTGATTTATACAACTGAATTACAGATTCGTTTTATAATTTTATAACTTTTAGCTCTAAACTCATTTAGCAAAAGATAATCATATCTTGTTTACAAATAATCAACCTAATCACGGTAAACGACAGCTAAAAAAAGATAATTGCATAAATTATGGCTCATAAACCAATCACGAGTTTCTGTTTACCAATAATTATGCGAACCTCATTAATGACGTAGCAATCATCATATCAATTAAAGGCAGTTTCCTGTCATTCACGAAAATCTCTCCGCATTAAATTATTACAACTAATTAATAGCTCCCGGCCCGTATCACCTCTGCATCTATCTTTTCCCCTCGACCAGCTGTTTGTTAATTTTTCGTTAGAAGGAAGGTATAAGTTACAGCGAGTATCACAGGTAAGTTAGGCTTAAAATGTTTGCTTGAAAATCTAAAAATGGTGGATGATAGTTTAGCCTGGTTGATAACCAAAGTCAAATTCTCATAATTTGACCCCCCCCCTTTTCCCCGATTCGTACCATTTTACCACTGGAAACTTTGGCAAAAATTTCATCCCCATTAGGAATATCATTCTTTTGAAATATCCATTGATCGATTGGTGACTTTTTTTATAATTTCATGATCGTATGAAAGCGAAAAATTGGTACTTCCCAAGCTAGTCTTTCATTGTGTTTAAAGCGTGGAATCTTCAGCCTTTCTCAAGCAAGAAAAAAGTTAAGCCTTAACCCTATTATTATCAGGCTTTTTCGGATTTTGTATTCTCAAGGGGGGGGGGGTTTCCACCAGCCTTTCATAACTTTTGATCTAGAAAAGATATGGACTTGAAATTTGGCAGAAATGTTCTCTACCATAAAAGGAGTTCATAGAAAAAAATTTGGGTTGATGACGTCATCATAAAGGTGATGACGTCATCACAAAGTTTCACAATTATCGCTGACCAATGAAAAAGAACTATTCAATAAAATAGCAATTAAAGTTGAACGAATGGAGATTTTTCAATTCTGTTTTGAATTTCTAAAAGCCAAAATAAATATGTTTAATATGTTTGCCGGTTTTTAACATACTAATAAAATTGACGTTTAGAATCCATGCAGAAAATGAGTAAATTTTTTCAAAAAACAATGACGTCATTTTTGATGACGTCAGCAGTTTATGAAAATTTTTAAAATATTTTTTAAAATTTATTATTGATACCTAAAACCTGTCAAAATTAGAAGTCAGTTGGATGCCTAGATCAAAAGTTATGCTAAATTTAAGATTTTGGGATTTTACAGGGTTTTAGCTGGATTTTATGATATGCCTGCACAAAAAAGTCATAAAACCTGATCTGGTCGGTATATAATTGTAAAATTTGGTATACATGCTGCTAATATGACTATATTAAAAGTCAAAAACTTTCAAAACTTTTCAAAAAGTGTTAAAAAAAATATTCAGTGAGCTATTAGCTAAAGAGTGCCAGCCTGGTGGAAAACACCCCCCCCCTGATAAAAATAGGGTTAAGATTTGCGCCGCATTTAGAATGGCGGATCGAATCTCGTCCTTTCTTTATTTTTAAGCGGTGTATTTTCAAAATATGGTGATGGATTTTTCTTTCGATATGGTGTTTGCTTGAAAACCTGTCGGTCACGCGTTTGGGAAATAAGCGGCTTTATTTTCCATTCAAAAGTTTCAAGTCAAGCTCCTGCAGGGCTTTAAAACGGAATATAAAAACATACTGACACTCCGTAAACACTAGGCAGCTAGCATCCACTAACGGATTTTTTCTCCTTACATTGCATGACTTGGACTACAAGCAGTTGTTTACAGATTCAGACTGCAATAACACAGGTGCTGCATTTAATTTTATCATGTCAAAATTATATCATTCTTCCTTGGTATTTTAGTCTTTCGGTGATTAAGGTTATAAGATAATTTTCTAACTTTCATATTTTTCTTGAACTTTTGGTTTTATTTTTCCTGTGAGACATTTTCCGGACTACTCGGTTTCAAGTTTTAATAATATCATTTACATTAATTACGTTATTCATTCAAAAATATTGTATTTATTTTCAGCATATGTTACACTTTGAAACCAAGAGCAAGTAAAGACATGAGTATTACGAAAGAAGAAGGAGGGGATTGAAATCATTGAAAAAAATCTTTTAATTAAACCTGACATTTCTCATAAAACCTGATGTTAAAAAAAGGTTTAACCAATGAATTTAAGCAACCCTCATTCAAATTTACGTCGATTTACGAAAAGGAGCACAACGAAAAAATTGGTAGCACTGAAATCTTGAGCTGAGGTATCAATTTTTTCATCTGTTACAATATTTTTCCAAGATTGAATTTCTTTTGTTTCCAGTCCTTTCTTGGTGGTGTAGAATCTAAACCTTGCGACAAACAAACTGTGACATTTACTGTAAAGATACACCCCCTTCTCACAGACCCGGTAGGACTTTTTCAGCCACTGGGGATAAAAGTAACGGACTGAAACTTGAAGAGGATTGATATTCCCGTATTTTCTATGGCTGAGGATTTCAATCCTTTTTTTTCAAGTCAGGAAATTCAGTGGGGATGGAAAAAATAGCACAATATTTTGCAGTGAGGATTTTCTTATCTAGTTATTTTCGGCGGGGACAAAAATTGGAGTATGATTTTCCACTGGGGATGATATTTTGGCCAATTTTTCCAGTGGGAAGTGGTACCAGTGGGTCTTTGAGAACGGGGTGTAAAGATTTGATTAATAAAGTTCCTAAAGCTGGAAAGAACTGTATAAAATGCTCTTCAAAATTCAAATCGTTCTACAATTTCAAAAAAAAATTCGGTCCCTTGAAAATCAGCCAGAAAGTTAGTTAGAATTCGATTTACAAAAAAGAATAGGGTTCATAATTGATAAAGTGACTCGACTTCCATATAAATCACGTCAAGCCATGAACAGAAATCATTGATAGTTATCTCGTAAAAATATTTCTCATATTTCCCGATCCGCCCCTAAGAATTCCGATTAATGTCGAAACGGAATCGGCCAATTACGGATTACGCGCAAATCACATTTTTTATGTAAGTAATCTAAACTAGTTGGATATGGAGCCAAAAATGTGCGAATTATCACATCTGGTCATCCACATTAAAAGTTCCTGATAAATACTCCCACATTGATACATCTTCCTTCCCTTAATGTTTAATACAGAAAACAATTCATGTCTCTTGTCCTCCTTCCCTTAATGTTTAATACAGAAAACAATTCATGTCTCTTGTCCTCCTCCTGTCAGCCAATTAGGAGTACACCCCTGTGTCACAGACCCACTGGGACCCCAGCCCCATTGGAAAATTTGGCAAAAATCTTGTTCCCGGTGGGAAAATATCCTGGAATTTCAGCCCCATTCGAAATTCAATGTTTAAAAACTGCACTCCAAAACCATACCCACTGGATCTTTTAACCTTAGAACAATAAAATTTCTATTCCCATCCGGATTTCAATAGGAATTTTTATCCCCACTGAGGAAAAGTTTTCCAGTGGGTCTATGAGACAGGGGTGTGAATGTATACCGCTGAAGTTCGAGAATCGGTGCAAACGTTAGGCTAATCTTTGTGGAAATCACTGTGCAGCATTTCCAAAGCAACCTCTGGTCATCCGGCATAATAGGATACAAAATAACCCATTATCAGAAATACTAAAATCATCCATAGTTTATTTACCCCGTCACCAAACTTCCCGAAACTTGTTTTTATTTACTTTTTGGTTAAGATATAACGTCACTACATTAAGTATGTGCAAAAGAATTCATTTTTTTAAAGTGTAAAGTGTGCATTTTGAAGATCTGGTGATGTCATGCGTACTGACAAAACAAAATCGCGTGATTGTCCTTCTGAGGGGATAAATCTCATGTTCTTGCCCCTGAACTTTATTATGTTAAAATGGAATTGATGATTTTAAAGCTATTCTCCTGGCGAAAGTATCAATCATTCCTTTCCGATTGACCCTGTTAGAACGTTTTAGCCACTGACTTGAAGAATATACTGACTTTAGAGAATCGCCAGATTTCAAATGTTTGGATTTTCCAGTAAAGAATAGAGTACAGTGTATTCTCTCCTCCTCTAAGGTCCCCGCTTCGCCGCTTCTTCTTCGCCCTGTTCTTATTAGGACCCCCTGGTTTATTTATTTTTGAAAATATTTTCAGCTACCACAAGTTGTGTTTCTCTAAAGAGTCTTCTAATAGCTTTAATAATTACCTTATTTTGAGTGTTTAGGAGAAGAATTTCGGACCTTTTATTCAGATCCACCCTTTTATTCGATTTTTAAAGAATTTTGGACCTTCCCTTTTGTTCAGGCCCTCTGCTATTCGGGCCCTCAAAGTAATCTGAATGAAACGGAAGACCAAATTTTCTGATCGAATCTTTTCCAATGCAGAGGAAAACCAAAGGGTGTGTTTAAAGAGAGATCATATTCTAACTAGAAAAGCAAGACACTAATCAAAAAAGAAAGATGGGACCCTTTCTACTATCTACCTATTATCTATGCTTGGAGAAAAACTTATAGCAGTGATTAGATTTTTTGCCTAGGTGGAAGAAAAACGGTATTTATTTTGCTTCAAGAGAACTTTAAGGATTCATCTTAACAACAAAAACATACAAGAGCGTCAATGAAAAAAGATGAGGTCATCGCTCTTATGTGGTTTCAAATTAATTAAGGTTTTGGTTTAATGGCAAATTTGGTGCCAATTTTCTGATTTTGAATTCATTCTTCTATTTATAAACGGTATCAGATTCGCCCATATAAAAGTTTGTCATCAATTCAGGTATCACTTTATAAAAAAATAGAAATCATATTATACCGTAGTCTCCTCTTCGTTACGATACTTCGAATTGTTTTCATCTTGTGAGAGGAAAACACTGATTGAAATTGTGAATTTATTTGTTTAGAGCATTGACTGGTTTGTAGCATTTCTTTTGTGGGCAATCACTCTGTCACAAGTAAGTAATATACTCTGAGTTTGAATATCTTTTCACATTCTGTCGTACTGAAAATAGGTTCTGGTTATCTCCAGGCTGTTAGAGTCAGTTTTTTATCTTCTTAAGTCTCTTACTAATGAAAAAGCCACAATATTAACTATAAAGGGTCGGAATTGAAGGGGTTTTCTAAAGGTACGTCGAAGTCTAAGGGTAGAAAATATTTTGAAAGGCGCCTCTCTAAGGTTCACTTTTTCACCAAGTTATTCTTTCTGAGGCTCAATTTCAGGTAAATATTTTTGTTAAATATGTGCATGTACATGTATAAGTTTTAAGACTGATTTTTTTGTTAACAGCTATGGTCCTGATTGATCGATCAAAACTTCTCTTAATGGTGGTTTCGTTTAGCTGCTGGCAAATCATCAAACCGGTAAAATTCACTTATTAGTCATATCTCTACAAACAATACCTAGGCCTACCTAGATGATCTAATACTATAATTGTACTGGTGTTGAACCAATGAATGTCTAAAAGTGTCCCTTCCATAGGGCCTTTTTGTTGAGAATTGATAGGTGTTTTATCAACCTCGTCCCCATGTATATTTACGTTACTGATGGGTGCCAGAGATTATCTAGCGGTATCAGTAAGCATCAAAAAAGCTCATAATGCGCAGAGAACGAGGTTGGTGTTTTATAAGATTGTATAACTCAAGATTACGTCATTTTTCATTTTGGAAACACCCGAAAAAACCGGAATTTGAACCATTTGTTGTTATTCTTAGTAACACTCATGGCTCAATTTACGGTGTTTTTGGGTGTTTCCGATAGGGAAAATGACGTAATCTTGAGTTACACATATCAAGAGTTGCAGCAAAAAGTAACCTTTACATTTCATCAATTTATTCATCGATCGAGGTATTCTTTTAAATTATTTTTAAGCTATTTCTATTTCAGACAACATCAGCAGCCATTGGTTTAGAAGATGAACTCATATCAATGTTCGCTGAAACGACAGAACAGAGTGATTCCATTGTGTTTGTGTCTTCTGAAAGTGAAACAAACAACAAAAACACAAGCTCCAGTACATTTCAAGAAACAGTCGAAAGCAAAACCAATAACAGAACAGAAGCGACTTCCTTGACAGAATCTGGCGTGTCAGAGAATGAGAATGAACCAGCTACAACAATTCTAACAGTAACTACACCGATAGTTTCTACAACTCAAATATCTACTACAAATAACATTCCAAATGTAGTTAAGAGTAATTCACACACAACTTCGAGCTCATTAACATCAACTATTAAAACAACGGAAACGGCCATCCCTCACACGTTAACGACTTTTCTTCTAATACCAAAACCGTCATTCGAAAACTCATTAACAAAGAAATTTACTAATTAAAGACGATTTCCAAGATTTCCAAAACCCTAATTTGATAGCACCAATTTTGAAAACATGTGATAAGCTAATGTGAAACTTATGTTCTGTATTATACACAAAAAAGTCTTTCATTTCTTTATATGGAGATAACGGTCTAGGGTAATAAATAGTTGCGGTTTTTTTCATTTTTCTTTCTATTACGCTTTTGAATTTTAGAGCACATGTTTTAACCGCAACAAGCATCGTAATAGCTACTTTCAACGTTAGATGCCAAGTGTTGTGGTGAAACAGAGTTTGCATTGCTTAATATACTAGCAACCTGTTTGACAAGAAATTCTATTGAGAGTGAGTTCCGACTGAAGCCTTGGAAGATTGAATCCACGATCTTGGATAAGGATATCCACGATGGATAAATTGAAAATTGCTTTCTTCTCAATTTGTCTTATATGTACGGTAAGTTTCTTGTATTCTGTAATAGAAGTCCCTTCTTTTTAACACCTTGTAATATTTTTTTATTTTAAAAAGATTACCCCGTCTAGGCTTTATGTTCAAATGTTGACAGTGGCTCTAGAAAATGGATTTGAAACATTCAGGAAAATTCTCGGCTTCTATTTCAACATTTATATGATTTAAGCTGCGAAAAGAAAACTAGGTTTGAGCTGTTACGAATGTGCTAGGGACCTAAACCTCCTTATTGAGGAGGTGACGTTTTATTTGCCGTCTAAAAAGGTTCAACTTAGTATAACGATTAGCATTATGCAGATGTATTGTGGGAATCTCTACTCTTCAAGATTCCTTTCTATCTCTTTATTTTACTCCTAGGTCACAGCATATCCTCTGTACTTCACAAACACAGAGGAACCAAACAAAAAGTCATCAAAACCTACGACCGTCAGCTCATCTAGAACTACACTAACCACAACGGCAACAAAACCGACGACGACGACGATTTCGACAACACGTCGCAGAAATACCATTGTCGAACATCCTAAGCGCTCATGCTCGTATTTCCCTTTGTGCACAGAGGTTGAACGAAATGCCAAAAAATGTCTCGGTTGTTATGAACAAGATTTTATGCTGACTGAATTTTGGGGAATATGTTTCTGCTATGAGCAACCACCGATGATAGCAATGCCATGATATCGTAATTAGTAATCTATTGGTTCCAATTGTGAAAATGCTACTCATCTAATATTGGACCATTCCATTTTATATCCATGCAGGATGAACGAACATTCCAGGGGGTAATCCGAGAAAACTTTCCAGGGGGTGTTTTTTTCATTTTTCCAAGGGGGTAAAAAGTCATTGTAAAATTTCCAGGGGTAAATGACTGATTTTAGTTCGTCCACCCTCGCCTTAATGTATGAGAAGAATTTTTCCAAGGGTGTTTTTGCAAATTTTGCCATTTTCCAGGGGCTATTCACAAATTTTCAATATTTTTTTTTGACTTGAAAAGGTTCGTCCACCCCACTGTATGGTTTTTTAATGGAACAGCCCATTATTGATTGTGTTTGAAGAAGAACAATAACTTGCAATGAACTTAGACCTCATCGATGTGCTCCAAGACAACAGCTTGGCCTCAGTGATTGAAAGTTCTGATGGAAAAGTAGCATTGATGACATGGCCCCCGTCACCGGGGGGGGGGAGGCCAGGGGGCCATGGCCCCATCCCCCAATATTTTGTAAAGTAATTTTTTTCTACTTTAAAAAATTTTATGTATACAGTTTAGAGGGGTGAAATAAGGGTGAAAAGTCGAACATTTTCTTCGTCGCCCAACCATGGTGGACGACATATTTTTTTGGCCCCCTCAATTCGATTCGCACGCCGGGGGCCATGTGATGATGTGGCTGCATCCGGCATAGCCTGGTCTCCCTCCTTCCATTTAGCAGATATGAGAAAGGGTTCAAACATATTTCTCTATCAGACAAGAAAATACTAATTTGACTGTGCAAATTATAAATTCGTGCTAATTTTTTTACACACCTCTGTCTCAGTGACCCGTTGAGAAATCTTAAGCCAGTGGGAATAAAATTTCAGGATTCAAATTTCCACGGGAGAACAAATCTCTTGCTGTTATAGGGTAAGGATTTCAAATTCTCTTGCTTGCAAATTAAGGTAAATATAGGCTAAAATCAGGTTTGTTGGAGCAAAATAAGGGGACTTCTTTTTGCCAACTGAAAATATTCTTAAAAATTAATAGACGGGAGGGTCCTAATAAGGTCCGGGGGGTTGGAAAATTTTTAAATAATTAACAAGCGTTTATTTGGAACCTAAGAGGATTTATCTTCAATCCTTAGCAACATTGATATTTTCAAAGAGCTGCTTTATAGCACCAATAATATTTTTTAAACTAATTAACTGTTTAAATTTAGCGACTTCATTAAAAAACCATCAATATACAGAAATATATCAAACGACTTTTGGCAAGAGAAAATTGACGTCATTTTCAACATTCGAATATTTGATAATGGGCTTCTTCTAATTGGAAGGATGAAAAGGTTTTTGCTGCCAAAAAAATGCTAAAAAATGCTCCGAATAAGTTTCCAAGTCTGGTATTACTGAAATCCGCTCAATATTCCAACTAAAAGGAGATAGGATATTTTGTCCATTAACATAAGTATGTTGGCGACTCTTGACATAAAGGACAAATTCCACAGATTAGCCGTCTTACTTAACTGTTGAATGAGAGACATTTCATTGGTATATTTAGTAGAAGCTAGAAGTAAATTATGTAGGCCCACAGGGGACGGCACTTAGGCAAAATTAGGTACAGGGACGTGCCGCTGGTCAGGGTCCCTTTTTAGGCTCTGAAGATATCTGACAGGGCCCTAAATCTAACTAATTTACAAGTGTAGCTTACAGGGTCGACTTTTGGTTATTTCTGACAATTTTCAGGGTAGAAATATGGAAATATTTCAACTTTTCTTCTACTTTCAGTCATTTTTGCCGCTTCAGCGTGAAAATAGGAACAGTTTTCGATTTTCCGTTCTGGTAGGGTCCAAGATTTAGCAAACATTCAGATCTGACAGCAGCTGACAGGGTCCACTTTTCAAACTCCCGCAGCACATCCCCGTCGGCCGTCAAGTTCAGTGCCCCCCCCCGTGTGTAGACCCTAGGGCCAAGCATTCAGAGCTCTAAGCCTTATTGATTCTATGTTAATCTTGCGTCCGGTGATTACTTGTTAAATACATTGTTATGATTTTCTTCTAATAGCCAAAACCTCATTCGAAAACTCATTAAAAAGAAATTTACTAATTAAAGAGATTTCCAAGATTTCCAAAACCCTAATTTGATAGCACAATTTTGAAAACATGTGATAAGCTAATGTGAAATTATGTTCTGTATTATACACAAAAAAGTCTTTCATTTCTTTATATGGAGATAACGGTCTAGGGTAATAAATAGTTGCGGTTTTTCATTTTTCTTTCTATTACGCTTTTGAATTTTAGAGCACATGTTTTAACCGCAACAAGCATCGTAATAGCTACTTTCAACGTTAGATGCCAAGTGTTGTGGTGAAACAGAGTTTGCATTGCTTAATATACTAGCAACCTGTTTGACAAGAAATTCTATTGAGAGTGAGTTCCGACTGAAGCCTTGGAAGATTGAATCCACGATCTTGGATAAGGATATCCACGATGGATAAATTGAAAATTGCTTTCTTCTCAATTTGTCTTATATGTACGGTAAGTTTCTTGTATTCTGCAATAGAAGTCCCTTCTTTTTAACACCTTGTAATATTTTTTTATTTTAAAAAGATTACCCCGTCTAGGCTTTATGTTCAAATGTTGACAGTGGCTCTAGAAAATGGATTTGAAACATTCAGGAAAATTCTCGGCTTCTATTTCAACATTTATATGATTTAAGCTGCGAAAAGAAAACTAGGTTTGAGCTGTTACGAATGTGCTAGGGACCTAAACCTCCTTATTGAGGTGACGTTTTATTTGCCGTCTAAAAGGTTCAACTTAGTAATAACGATTAGCATTATGCAGATGTATTGTGGGAATCTCTACTCTTCAAGATTCCTTTCTATCTCTTTATTTTACTCCTAGGTCACAGCATATCCTCTGTACTTCACAAACACAGAGGAACCAAACAAAAAGTCATCAAAACCTACGACCGTCAGCTCATCTAGAACTACACTAACCACAACGGCAACAAAACCGACGACGACGACGATTTCGACAACACGTCGCAGAAATACCATTGTCGAACATCCTAAGCGCTCATGCTCGTATTTCCCTTTGTGCACAGAGGTTGAACGAAATGCCAAAAAATGTCTCGGTTGTTATGAACAAGATTTTATGCTGACTGAATTTTGGGGAATATGTTTCTGCTATGAGCAACCACCGATGATAGCAATGCCATGATATCGTAATTAGTAATCTATTGGTTCCAATTGTGAAAATGCTACTCATCTAATATTGGACCATTCCATTTTATATCCATGCAGGATGAACGAACATTCCAGGGGGTAATCCGAGAAAACTTTCCAGGGGGTGTTTTTTTCATTTTTCCAAGGGGGTAAAAAGTCATTGTAAAATTTCCAGGGGTAAATGACTGATTTTAGTTCGTCCACCCTCGCCTTAATGTATGAGAAGAATTTTTCCAAGGGTGTTTTTGCAAATTTTGCCATTTTCCAGGGGCTATTCACAAATTTTCAATATTTTTTTTTGACTTGAAAAGGTTCGTCCACCCCACTGTATGGTTTTTTAATGGAACAGCCCATTATTGATTGTGTTTGAAGAAGAACAATAACTTGCAATGAACTTAGACCTCATCGATGTGCTCCAAGACAACAGCTTGGCCTCAGTGATTGAAAGTTCTGATGGAAAAGTAGCATATGGGGTGAATAGAACAGTCAATATTAAATATTTATCAATCTTAAATAAAACTAAATTTGCGTTTTTCTTACTAGGTGATTATCTGTTTCTTTTGGCAAAGGCTTCTTCAAGGCTCCTCCTTTTTAATTGCGCTGTTTCCTCATTTTTAGATAAAGAATTTTCTATTAATCTGTGTGTCACGTTTAAAATTGAAATTGTTTTAATTTTTCAATTTTTGCTTCAATAGCTTTCTCAGGCGATAACAAAATTCCTATATAATTTCATACAATTTCTAGCAAGAAACCCTTCACTACGGAGTTTCCAACTGAAACCACGCTGATTTTAAGATAAGAATGTAGGCTTGTGATGTCTATCAAAAATGAAACTAAACAAAAGTAAACGCATGTGCCTGATCCGAATAGATCATTTAACTTCTCAATGCCACAAACTCATTACATCTTCTTCTATTGTTGGTTAGTCGTTGTGCTGCCAGCAGTGGAATGCCAGAGTGTCTTCCTGGATGAGATCTCGTCATCTTTTAGGTGGACGTCCTTCTAGTCGTTTTCCTGAATTCTTGACGTAGCTGGCATTGGCATTTCTCCTTGAAACATGACCAAATTAATAGAATTTTTCATAAATTACGTTACGAACATCACTTACCTCGTTTTGAAATTATTGCCATGTGGATTTTATTGAAACTTCTTTCTATTCATAAGAAAATCATTTGATTTCTCAAGGGACATAATCGCCATGGTAATTGGTTGAATATGAGGCAAGTGATGTTCGTGACGTAATTCTTCAAAAGGTCTATTCACCCCTCTTTTTTCGCCACATCAAATTTATCATTGCGGACCACTAGCGTTCTTTTCAAATAGAAATTCTGGTCATGTCTATCCTTCTCTTACCAGTCATTGTCTAGTCTAGCAAGCCAGACGACTAATTCAGACATAGTAGAAATCATGAACTTCTAAAATGAAATAAAGCAAAAAAGAAATGGAGGGAACAATTTTAGTCGTCTAGAAACCTTTGTGCACTAACTCCAAACAAAAGAAAAGTGTCAATATTGTAATTATAATTTTTTCCCGCTCAAAAAAAGTGTGGAAAGTGTGTGTTAAAGGTTTTTCATTTGAGTTGATTTTGTTTTGAGAGTTTGTTGTTGCTTGATAAATTTTTTTCTCGCTACGCAAGTTTCTGCGTAGCTAGCCGGGGTATCTATATAAGGCTGGAACACCGGATTCTTCCAGTCGTCTATACAAACTAAATCCCGTGTCATTATTTGTGTTAGTATTACTAGTATTACATGCATTATTAACGACTCCAGTCTAGTCATTGTCCTTAGACAGTTGTTTTGAAAGGCATAGAGTTTGTTTATATCTAACTATATAACTAGAACCAAAAGGCTTCAAATTACCTCTGTAAAAACAGTAAAGATTATAGCCCAAAGGAATAAAATGTTTATTTTTTCTCTTCGTCTTTTTTCATCTTTATTTTCTAAAATTATTTGAATCATTTTTCTCAGAAATTAAAGTGCTCTGAATTATCTTTTCTACAGTATACAATAACACCCCTGTCTCAGCCCCGGTGAAACTTTTTCCGACAGCAGGGTTGAAACCATTGACTTCCAAGCCCGAAGGGCTAGACTCGAGACTCCTGGATAGGAAATGAAGCCACTTATTTCCTATCCAGAACGCCCGTGCGTGGTTTTTGCACAAACTCCGGATTGAAAGGAAAATCTATCGCTAGATTTTAAAAAATGCAGTCCTCAAAAACAAAGGAACCGCTATATACAATCCGTCGTCATGATTGCGGCGCGTTCTAGGCGCGTTCTGGATGGTAAATAAGTGGCTTCACTATTTCTTGCCTGAAAAAGGTTAGATTCTACTTTAGCCCTTCGGGCTTTAAACTCAATGGTTGAAACTTTCTATCGAAATCCCAATGAGAATTCTATTGTTTCTTAATCGAAAAATCCAATGGGGATGGTTTTTAGAGTGCAATTTTGGGGATGAAATCAAAGTAAATATTCCAGTGTTGCTAAAATTGTTGGGTATTTCTCCCGCAGGGGATTCGTTTTTGACGAAATTTTCCGGTTGCAGCAGTTGGGCTGGTGTCCGAGCAGATCTGTGATACAGGGGTGTTAAATATGTTAGGACAAGCATTCGTTGAAAGATAGCAGACAAAACAAAGGTTGGTGCACACAAAACCAATGGAAATTAATTAATATTTCTTGAAGGTTATCGATTCAAAATTGTAGAATAGATATATGAGACACACTGACAGTTTTAAAATATAGTCAAAATTGTTGTAAATTGAGCACTAGTACTAACAGAAAGGAGTCTCGAATTATTCTGAGAAAGTCATTGTTCTCAAGTGACTTTTTAAGTGAGTTCAAACTTTTGACTTTAACTGAGTAAAAAGTTGTCTGCAATCTTTCTTTGATCTGTGTCACTATATTTACTGTTAGTGGTTTGAGAAAGATATGGAGAAACTACCTTGGTTATTAGTTCTCTGTTTTGGCTGTCTTTCTGTCTTTAATTTTCTAAGATATCTGGAAGTGGACTCTCGATTTAACAGATTGGAGTTAGAAAATTGGAGTAAGGGTATGTCAGTTCACATCGTTTTTCTCTGCGTTTGATAGATCTTTAGATAGACTTGTTAAATGTTTAAAAATATTTTTAATTGACTAAATTTAGAACTTCTGTTTCACAAACCCGCTGGGACCCCCAGGGGGGGGGGGTACTTAGGCAAATGGAGGGTACGGTATGTGCCACCCTTCTTTTTTAGATTTCAAAAGTCCAGCTAAGGGTCGGAAAAATCAGAAAATCAAATTTCAGTCCCACTAAGGGTCGGAGAAATAGGAAAATTTCAACTTTTTACCCCCGGAAAGATCGAATTTGGTTAAAAATAGGTCAAATTAGTCCCAATAAGAGTCGTAAAATTCACAAAATTTTCCTTTCTTTTCTTCTTTTTAGTCCCGGTAAGGGTCCAAAGGTTGAAAGTCGGGCAGCACCCCCCGTCAGTTCGCAATCCTAGTACCCCCAGGCTGGGACCCCATCCAGCATGACTTTGTTTGTATCCCCATCAAACCCATCATCTCAAAAATTTGCACTCCAAAAACAATAAAGTATAAGCCCAAAGGGCTAGAAGCGAATCGGATTTGAAGCCACTGAATCCTACCTAAGTTACACGGCCTTCCGGATTGAAAATAAAATTTTACACTAGATTAAAAAAAAAACACTCGAAAACAAAGAAACTGCTAAATTCAATCCGTCGTCAAAAAATACGGCGTACATTCTGAGGCTTCACTTTTTCTTGCCTGAGAAAGGTTGAAGATTCGCATCTAGCCCTTTGAGATTATACTTCATTACTCCAAAATTATCCCGCTGGATTTTTCGACCTGAGAATAATAGAACTTCTATACCCTTTAGAATTATGATAAAAGATTTTCATTCCCACTAGTGGGAAAATTTCAACCGGGGCTACGAGACAAGGGTGTAAAACAGTAGGTCTCCTTTACAGAGCACGAAACGGGAACGCAAATTTCATTTATGCATTAATGAAATAGATGATGAATTTGTGGTCCACTCGTGGTCCACTTAGCTTTTTTGGTCGAATACTCTAAAAAGCATTGAATAGTCTTTTTTAATTTTTAAATCTCTCCTTTTGTAGATGTGGTAAAAGACAGATCTCGACGTGATGCTCCAAAGATGCTGGATGAAAATGTACAAAACATTTTATCAAGTATTGAAACCTTAACTGATTTCGTTCAAAAGCAATCGAATGAAACATTCAATGGAGAAATCAATCAAGCTTTGGAAAAATTCTTCATGCAATTCCCTACGAAAAACATTTGTAAACAATTCGTAACCCAGTGTGGCTGTAAAGGTATTATTGAGTTGTTAGTAATTTAAATTCTGAGGATAGAAATATTATATTTAATTCAACTAACCGGTTTGAAATATTTTCAGTGAAAAATCTAAATCTCTGAGTTCGTCTGTGCATATCCAGGGATATGTTATAATAGCGGAGCGTATTTCCCTATTAGGCATCTCACTTTACATACATAACAAGCATTGGTTTTGTTTACGCCCAAACAAGAAAGCAATTGTGATATCATAAATTTCAATATTTTATTTTAGAAAAATGCACCACTATTGACAAGGATTCCAGCGATGTAAAATCAACAGCTAAATTCATTCGTGGACCACCGGTAGGTAAAATATATTTTCCAATTTCTGTCAGTAAACAATTCTCATGCACTCTTGGAAAAGGAGCTTTTGACTCAGACTTAGAGTAATGACTTATTTATTTCGGTTTCAGGGTCCTCCAGGACCAAGAGGATTAAGCCTAGAACCACCACGATTGATCAAAAGCTCACTTGATGACCGAATTGTTAATCTAACTGATTCAACAACATTCGAATGTTCTTTTTCTGGAAACCCATTGCCTGAAATTTCTTGGAAAAGTTCAGCTAAAAACGCTAAAACCATCACTTGGAAGAATAAAGAAAACCTTGAAGTTTCAAGTCGAATGATCATCTCAAATATTTCATGGAGCGATCAAGGACCGATCGAATGCCGTGCGAAGAGCTTGCTCGGAGAAGTTAGTGTTTCAGGAAATCTTCACACATTGTGTAAGAATTTATCGAAGTCATTTTTATTCTAAAAATTTTTGTTCCCTCTTTCCAACTGGTAAAATAATCTCCTGACCTGACTCTCAACTAACATAGGGTTCGCTTTTTGCATGTTCTTAACAGTCGTGTCATTATTCTTCTTTGTAGCTCACCCAGTCATAAATACCACAAAAGCATTGGTTTTTGCACCACAAGGAGTTGATTTCCACTTCCCTTTGTGTCAAGTACGATCCAATCCACCTGCCAAAATTACATGGAAAAGAATATTCTGGTCATTACCAGCCGGTCGCTTTCATATCCGAGAAAAAGAGTTGCTTATAAAAGATGTACGATATTCAGATGAAGGGTTCTATGTCTGTGAAGCTGAAAACATGCTTGGTAAGAACGTTGCTTTATTCCTCAAAACTATATAAAATGTAGAACTTCAGTACACCTCTGTGTCAAACACCCGTTGGGACCCCCGCGAATAAAAAATTCGGCTGAAATTTTGCCCCAGTTGGAAATTTACCCCACAATTTCAGTCCCGTTGGAAAATTAACTTTGTTTTTATTCCCATTTGAAATTCAATAGGAAAAACCCACTATGGGGGAAGTTCCATTGCTGGGGCTGCAAGACAGAGTTGTTTTAATGTCACTGGGTCTTTAAATATGTAGATGTGCTTTATGGCTCTAAGTGACTCCAACTCTTGCCGCAACAACAAGTCATTGTTTTAAAATGTCGCAGGGTGTATTGAATGTTTGATCTCTGACTTCTGTTTGTCTGTTTCCTTTCAAAGGTAAAGCTCAAATGACAGTCCAATTGAAAATACGTTCGTTGGAATTGCAATCGTCCTCACCTTCATTCATCCAAACTACAAAAAATGTTACATCCATCGAATGTTCAGCATACGGAAACACCCGAATAATGACCGGGACTATCACGAGATCCGGAATGCCAATCCCTTCCGTGAGCGAATCTATAAAGGCCAATTTATTAAATGTGAAAGCTGTAGTATCTGAGAATGGAACATATCTTTGTACTGTCCGAAGTGGAAGTGAAAAGGTTAACAGTGCAACTGTGGTTAAGATTTTACGTAACTTCTTATTTGGTTTTATTTCATTTCTATATGTTCCCATTACACTCGTTTATGCAAAGAAATTTCATTTTTAATTTCATGCCTTACGGGTCACTCTTTTGAAATGATGCATTATGTTTTATTTACGTCATCTGGAAAAGATTCTACCTTAAAATGTGTACGAACCCTTAGAGGGGGTTTCAGGGGGTATCCGATTCCACAATTCCGCACTTCTGCAAAATTTTTTGCTAAATTCTGTTTTTCTGCACTAAAATTGTCTAATTTTCCGTCTCCGTCGGAGAACCCAATTTCCGTAATTCCGTCTAAATTTTCGCCAAATTCCGCCACTCCGTCCGAACAAAGGGCTGATTCCGCTCCTCCGCCAACCATGAAACCCCCCTACATAGGAGAAGCCTTATCTAGAAGAGGGGATTATTGAAAATATAAAGCCAGGGCATTGGAGGAGGGAAGGTGGCCCCAAGCCTTGCGTAGAATCTATAAAAATATCAGCTATCTTACAACTATTTCAGCTCCCGAGAAAACAGAAAAGACAAATCTGAACCCAGAAACCTCCTTACCCTCGATCATAGCTCTAGCTGGTGACGTTGTCAATATCAGTTGTTTTGCATACGGGAATACTCAATATATGAACGGGACGATCACAAATGCGGATGTACCGGTACAGAATGTTACCATCATAACGAAAGATGATTTATTTTTGGTGAAGGCACTGGTGGTTGATGACGGAACTTTTGTTTGTACCATCCGGAATGAGACAGATGATAAAGTTATTGTTGAGAATATTTCACGCGTCATATTCTTGCCTTGTAAGTAGAAAATACGAAGCTTTCCATTTTATTGCAAACTTCCCTATCTGTGTCGAAACATACCTATTGCGAATTTTCGTCGTTTTCTCGCTTTTCGAAATTTGAAGCTCGGGGGCGAAAATATCACTTTTGGGCTATTTGTTGGATGTAATCGAATATTCAATTTGGGAGGGTTTTATAGACTTCCAGGCTATATTCTGAGCCTTATTGGACCATTCTTGAACTTTTGGATTCTCAGATTCTAAGGTCCTAAGTCTTAAGTTTAGCATTAAAACTCAGATCTAAACTCTATCCTTCCAACCTAAAGTTAGAGCACTTCCAAACCGTTAGTTGCTACAAGATTTCGTGGGAATTTTCTTTTTTTCTCAAATAGTATTACGACCTTGATTGCTACAGACTATACCCGATATTTGATTTAACTACTATTCTTACATATTATTTCAAAATAATCTTTGAGTTAATTTTTTAAAACTTTCACTTTCAGTCAAATCAAATCTCTTGACCATAACTCAAAATCAAGTGATTGGAAAATGGTTGAAAGAGTCAAGAAAATTTGGACGCTACACAAATTGTTTGCGCACCTCTTATTACTCAAAACATATGAACAGGGCAGGTTTTTACAGTGCTTGTGGATTCGAGTATGAATCTGATAGCATCTCTTCGTCTCGCAGAAACAATGGTAAAGATAATACTGTGACAATCTTCAAATTACTTGAGAATAACAGCAGAATCTTTGGTGCTTTTACTGATAAACCTTGGATCTGGAATAGTAAGTAACATTATAGGCTACGTCATATCTTCCTTCGTTTCGAGCGTAAAACTCCTAGAGTAAGGCCTAAAAGCCTGGATCTGTCTATTGTGTAGACTAGTAACATTACTGTGGTTTACAACGTGTCCGGAAAAAAGTGGAAAGATTTCATATACCTTATCGGGGAAAACTTCGTCGGGGAAAAGTGACGAAATTTTGGACAAGTGACGAATTTTTCCCCGACGAAAATTTTCACCGACGAAAATTTTCCCCGATAAGGTATATGGTTTAGAATAATGAATTGTGGGCTTCTTCAGTCATAAGAATAAACACAGGTTACGAGGATTTATGTCGGTATATAACTCGTTTCGCTTTTTACTGGACACACTGCAGTTTTGCTTAAGCTAAACACACCCTTGTATGACCCTATAGATACCCTATCCACTTGTGAAAAATTTAAAACATTAAATCAAAAACATTAATCTTCATCGCTATCAGCTTTTAGCTTTTAGCTCCTTGATTCTCTTTTTCATCTAAAAGTAAAAAAGCTCACTCGGTAATCTGAGACAGGATTTCCAAACTGTCCTCGTACAGGCTCTCACAAAGATAGAGTCTTTCGAAATCATGGAAATACCAGTCAACTTTTTCCACAGAATCGGATCAGTTAGAATTACTGGCAGAGAGAATGAGAGGATATATTTAAAAGCGGAGAGTACAATTGCGGAGAGTACAATTCTGGTTCCATCTCGGTCTTTGTGGCTGTTTAGAGCTCAATATTAGAGTATCCTGTTTTATTTTATTTACAGTTAAAGAATTTATTGAATAATGATCATTAAGTATAACTTTTGACTAATGAGTATAATTACATTTTGGTTTTTAGAAAGAATAGCAGATAGCAATCAAACCTTCATTTTTGAATTGAACCCACCAAGAAAATATCCAACAGTCAACAATGGCAAGAATTCGATGTGTAGAGATGTTAAATCAGGTCCTTGCTTCGGTGATAATGAGCTGGTTGTTGAAGCAATGGATGGAGGCTTTTGGTATGTTACCCGCAGAAATTCTTTTGTCTTTGGCTCGTCTCCATCCCTCTTCAGATATAAGTATGCTCAAATGGAAACTTTTTATATGAGTAATATAAACAATTAAATAGTTGAAAAATTATAAGCGAAGATTTTCATATTATTTTGGAGTTGAAAAAAAAAACAATGCAAAGGTAAGGGGTATTGGTAATTTTTCCTTCCTCCAGCTCTACATCAGCATGGTAGCTGGATGTATTGAGTTTAAAGCCCATCTGATATGAATGTACTCTGGCGAAAATCTTGAAGCTTCACTTTTTTTTGTTTGAGAAAGGTCAACGATCCCAATCCCAATCTAGCTCTTCGGGATTTAATTTCAATGCTTCTCGGGACCTCGAATATGAAGGAGATTTTTATCAAAGTATGATAAAGATTTGAATATACATTTATCAAATTTATCAAAGCTACGGTAGAAAAAGTTTTCATTCTAATTTTTTTGATTTGTAAATTAGGAAATGTTTATATACATGTTAAAAATTTTATGTGTCCACATACTTTAACACCTAAAAGTTTTGTGATATATTACGATTACTCCAGTTTAAAAGTACTTTAACTTGGGTTAAATGAAATCCGGTATAGACCCCAAACCCTTCAGTAAAAATCAACAAAATACGAAAATTTGCAATAAAGTGACGCTGACGTCAGCGATATTTCAAAATAGTTTCCTCTCAAGATGAATTTTAATGATTTGCAACTTTGTTCAAAATTCCACACGTTTATATCATCAGCCAAAACTGGAGTTATTCAGAAACAAGTTTTGCTGACGTCAGCATTTTTTGGTTTGTGCCTTATATCTTTTTTTTGATGATAGCCATTCCAGTGATCTACATTCCAATACGCTGTGGATGTGTCAAGCGATATGATTTAAAAAGTGGAAACGTTGATTAAAAATCATAAGGTAAATTTGAGAAATTTGTATATGCCTTAAATTAAAGTGTGATTTTAGGGTATTGTGCCATGTAATTACCACCGCAGAGGGCCTAAAGCTCCCGAGGATGGCATTCATAGCTTCACGCATAAGGAAGTTGGACAAACATCTCATAATTTTGCGCGCTTTTTTCAGAATTTTAGTTCCGCTTAATGGTAGCATTCTTATCTTAGAGCTTTGAAAATGGGTAATCAGATCAAAAAAAATCCGGAAAGTGTTTTTAATGATGATAAAACAATAGAAATACAGTCAAGCTAAGAATGTTACCGGTACACCATTTAACCGGAACTAAAATACTGAAAACGCGAGCAAAATTATGAGATGTTTGCCCAACTTCCTTATGCGTGAAGCTATGAATGCCATCCTCGGAAGCTTTAGGCTTCCTGCGGTGGCAATAACATATGAAGAGCAGTATCTTCAGATATACGCTTTTAATAGGAAAAACCAGTAAGTCATATGATTCTGGCTGGGTTGCGCTTAATCTTATATGAGTTTTTCAGGCTTAAATGTCAATATTAATGAAAATGGAAACCTGTACTTCTCAGTAATTTCTGATATCTGAGGCTCAGATTCTTCTTAATTTGTTCTTAGGTTTTGGCGAAATTTCAGCCTCGTATTCTTATAAAATTGTTCTTATAAAAAACGTGTAAGACAAGGCACGGGTGTCACTAAGTAGACTGTAAATCACTCCCTTGACACATCTTTTAGCATTTGAAAGAAATTTGTCTCAGATGAGAGGTCACTCTTAACAAAAATTACCTGTAGGGCTAAGATCATTCCTTTTGAACGCAAATTCAACTCTATGTGTTCGTTTTGCTGCGGTGGCATCTTAATGCAAGTTATGGCTAGTAGTAAGAATTATAAATTAAGATTTCAAGGTAGCCAGCCATACAAGCCTCGTCAGATTTGATTTTTTGATTAGACTAGCAAACTAGTCTGTTAATTAATCAAGTCAGAGGGCGGGAACATAAAGACGGCGGGCGTTTGCTATAATAGGAGCTGCGTAGGAGAACGAGCAAAAGTTGGTGAGAGGCTGTTGATTAACAGTCCTTTCAGCCCTTGCCGCCGACAAATTTTCTTCCTACGCTTACCTAACTCCTACGCTCACTTTTCCCGCGTGATACCGTTTCAGCCCGACTTCTCGATAAGATTATTCTCGCTTCGCTCGGTGCGGGTTTTTAATACCACTCTATCATTTTGGAAAAAGTGGACGGTTATCGAGAAAAACGAAAAAGATTATCGATGGAATTGTTCATGCAATGATAGGCATACCGTACAAGTGAAATCTATTTTATCAAATATCAAATTCAATAAAAAAAAGTGGTCAGTCGAAAACATGGCCTACCTCGGTGGCCCGGCCATATGGCCTATCCTATGGCCTACCTTAATAAAATAAATAAGTTTTGAGTCTATGCAACAGACATAGATTTCACGGTATTTGATAGCAAGGATTGACACAAGAAAGGGAGAAACATACTACGGCGAAAGCACCCAATTTAATAAGGTCATGGATGTTTAGCATCGTCTAGCCAAGATACCGCATGGATGGGGGACCGCCCTGGCACTTCCGATTTCATGGAGCGCAGTGGGAATTTTCTCTTTGTTGAGAATCACTGGAACCTCTATTGGGGCACACCTTTGCCCCCCCCAGAATAATCTAAAGAATCCCTTTTGAGCTTGGCGAACTAAAGCTTCACACACTATGAGGCCAATCTGGTCCGGGTCAAGATAATTCACCAAGTTTTGATATTTTATGTTTCTTTTGGGGGTTTAGAATCCAAAAAAGTGGTCTGAAGATTTAAGGTCGTCTAAATTGATTTTTTTGTTGGGCTATAAGGGAGGCCATATGGCCGGACCACAGAGGTAGGCCAAGTTTTTGACTGACCCGCAATATGTAGATGGTCCTTTTTAGTTTCAAAAGAAATAGAAAGAATATGTAGAATCAAGCTGCTGCATCTCGAAACCATCAATCAAAAAAACTTTCTGAAAATAAAAGTAGTGTATCACAAACAAACATACGACATACAGACCATGGTTATTAATATAAAGGTTACAAGTTTGTGGATTTCAACAAGGTATTTGACATTGCCAAAACAGCATTAAAAAAAGCTTTAAAATGTGCCAAATATTCCAATTTGATTTTTCACTGTGCTTTCTTGCGAGAATAGTGCACAGATTTGCTTTGAAATGGCGGTCTACCGTCAGATACTAAAAATCAAAAAATTACATTTTTGTCAATAAAACAAAAACAACTAAATATTTCTTTATGAAATTTTCAGGAAATATGTGACAACTATTAAAATTTTTAAAAATAGAAAAAAAATCTAAAAATAACCAAAGACGGGCGTAAAACCAGTCAGGGGGTAAAGTAGTCCAAAATTTTTGTATCAGGCTTTCTGAAATACTGAGTTGAGCTATGAAGTTAATTCTTTATTTAAATGACTAATATTTATAAAGCTTACAAAATGAATTGAGAAAATTTTTAAAAATATTTTTCTGTGAGTCAGAAACCTAAAAATCGATTTTTTGAGATTTCAAACTAAGAAACCAGCTTTTAAAGAATCTTATCTATATTCATTCCATGCCTAACAGCATAAGACAAGTTCCCTGAAAATTTCAGGACCCAAGGATCTCAAAACACCAAAAAACTGAAATTCGACAATTTTTGCGATGATTTTTAATTTGGCGGTAGACCGCCACCTTGAAAATCTTGAAATTCATTTTATAATAAGGCCTTTAATGGTTTGGGTAAAACCATTAAAACAGAAGGATTGCCCAGCCACCTGACAGGTGTGTCTGTTTAAAATTAAGTTTCGTAACCCCTAAGAGTCATACTAAATTTTGTGTCATATTTTGTCAGTTTTTACCCGCTAAGGGAAACTTTTTCTACAAATTTAATCGAGTTAAACCGGTTCGATCCTTATGCGTCATTCTCCAAACATTTCTGAGATTAATACACGGTGATATTCGTGACATCTATGTTTGCTTTTTATCTTAAAAACTTTCTGCCATTATCGGGAATTAAGGTATGAAAGTTAACTTCTAACTATGATATATAACTAGAACTATGTAGTGGAGACGTTCCGTTTTGATCAAAGTTACTTTCAAATTCAATATAAACAAAGCTATATCGTTACTTCTTTGACGGTATTTGCATTTTTTTGGTCCGTGTTTCGGTGTTTTAAGAAAAAAAAGTGACGTAACCTCACACGCTCCTTCCGTTCCAGGAATTACGAATCACGTCTTCGTCATTTTTTCTTCAAACACTACTTTTCTATGTTGAGTCTATTACGATATACTTGAGATTTTCTATCTATTGAATTTAAAAATAGATAAAGCCGAGTACATACGCAATTTAAAGGTTTTATTTTTATATGACATAAGTGTTCCCGTTTCATATCAGACACATATTTCAAATCAGGACAGTGTCTTCCTCTTGTGGGCGCACGCGATTTCGAAACAGCGGTACGTGTTGCGCATAATCTTTTTTTCAAAATCATACCCTTACAGTGCAGTTAGTTCAATATGGCTGAAAAGGTATTCTTTCAGTGCATTTTCTCTTGATTTACCCAACCCTTATAGTGCACTATATTTCTCAGCTGTAAATCTGCGTGAAAAAAGAAGCTTGGGAAATTTTCTGTTTTTATTTAAAGAAAACTGAGAAGAATGCTCTTGTCAGCTGTAATTATCAGACAATAGAAACTTTTTCAAACAAACGAGAAGTAAAAATCTTTCTTTTTATCAATTTGAATTTGTTTTAAAATTCGACCCTTGCAGTGCAATCTCACAGAAACACACCCTTACAGTGCATTTTTGGATGCTGAAGAACCCCACCCGTAGTGTACTAATTCTAAACTACCTTGACATTTGAGTTGGTGCACATCTGCAAAGTTTAAGGCTTTATCATGGTACAGTAATTAAACCTTTATTTTCTTCAGTTTTCATTTTTTTTTTGTATATGAATTATCCTATTTATTTCTAAAAATCCCATCAAAAATTTAAAACAAAAGCTATTTCAATCAATCAATTGACATTGTTAGAACAACTTTCTGTGCGCGATATAATAATGCTTTCTAAAATATGAAAGACCTCCTACTATTGTGTTTATCCTTTTGAGATACATTGGAAAAACTTCAACATATGAAATTACGTGAAATGTAAATATTTTTCAGAATGAGTTTACACACCACAAAGTTCTATTTTTATGCTGGCTTGTGGCGCCAGGGAGGCGGCGGCGCCTTACACTAGGGTGTGTTAGCCATCTTTTTTTTCCCGCCATAAATGGTGTGTTTACGAAGTCCGATAATCCGCCTTGTGTTTTGATCCTCAAAACGGATTCGGCGATCCCAGTTTGCGTTTGGCACAGTACTAGCACAGTACAGACAAAGAAATTTTCAAACCAATGCTGAACCTTACTTTTGTCCTGGTTGTGTTGGTAAGTCAAGACTGCAACTTTGATTGATTCCCATTATTTTTAATAGGCATGCATTTAGCTTCTTGCTTGTTATAACAAGATGACCCTGCCTGTTTGTCAACACACCAGACAGACCAGTTTTTGTTGCGTTTTTTTGACGACGACTCTCTACTACAGCAAAGTCCGGTGTCAGTTGAGGATAATTTTTAACACCGGACAATCTCAACATTGGACTTGAGTCCGGTGTGCATTATTTTTGAAACACGTCGTGTCTGGTGGGTGTCCAGAACAGTATAGACCTAACTCTTCATACAAACATTACAGAAAACGCATATTTGGACTTTGCACCCTATGCTGCACACAAGCACTTAGGCCAAGGTCATGCAAAGGCGGGACAAGAATCAGTTTTTTGAATTGAAGTTTGCAAAAAAGTGCCACATATAAGATCTTTCAAATTCAGTATGTGAATAGCTAGAGCAGTAAAAAATAAAGCTTTTCTATTTTCCTTTTTTTTCAAAAGTTCCAGATGCTAATAAAAAATTAACCCCTGTTTTGTGACATTTTTGATGTCATCCACTATTTTGCTCATAGAATGAGGCCATCGTGTGGCTTACATGTCAAAATACATCCATGGTTAAGCTGAATAATTTATCTACCTGTTGCAAAAAGAACGAAATTTTGTGGCTCACTCAACTTAAATATATTAAAGCATGAAGTGTGAGTAAAATATGTGGCTGACAGGCCCTGTGGCTTACTCTACCTGCAAACTTTGAGAGTCAATTACTTGGCAATGGTAGCAGCTACATGAATGCTTTTTGCGGGAAGTTGTTGATAAAAGATTGAATTTTGTAATAACAGTACAAAAATGTGGCTGACAGTTTGTTAATTGAGAGAAAATGTGGCTGACAAAATGGTAATAATTTAAGTAATATCTTCTGTAAGCCACATTTTCTGCTCATTTAACAAATTTCTATGTTACACTAGTAGTGTATGTTTACTTTTGGTTACTTTCAAACCATTTCCCAGCATCTGAGGTGCCATAGCTTATTATCTATTAACTTTTGAAAAAAAAAATAGTTCAAATGTAAGCCACAAAAAAGTACATTTAACAACGCAAAAGTAGGTACATTTAACACTTTTTGGAAAATTCAGCCTTTCTTCTTTCAAGTCTAGAAGGTCCCATTCAGAGATCACTTTTCAATATCGTGTGACTTACACTTTAAAAAAAACTAGAATTTTTGAACTGCAGCCACAATTTTGACTCAAATAACAACATTTTTTTTTAATCATATCTCCACGTTGAGGTCTATTACCCTGTGAAATCTCTATGGCTGACTCAAAAAATATGAAGAGTTATTCCAAAAAGTTGATTTTGAGCATTTTTTACAATGTCACACTATTTTTGATTAGCATCTCCAGTGATAATTGAATACTATCCACTGATGATCCGCTTCGCTTGAGGAGATGATTGACAGATTAAAGTTTTTCAGCCCGCACGGGAGCTCCCCGGCGTTCTGGGAGCGGTTCGGCTGCTCAATCCTTGGACCGTGTTAAGAATGGTAGACTCCTGTGACAGATCATTTCTATGGAAATTGTTGGAATGTTTACAAGACTCTTGACAGAAAATCTTTTGTTTTATTGTCAATGATGACAGTGCCATTATTAATTTTGTTAGATCTGACATATTGCTGTAAGTCACTTTATAGTTTTGATTCCCATCAGGTAGTTAGTCACAATAGCGTCCCGCCAAAATGCGTATCAAAAATTAATGCTGCGAAAGCGCTAATATCGTTTACCTGACTCTCAAGCAAAAAATGCGCCACAAAATTTCGCTTTTAAATGAAATTAACGTTCCCAAAAACTATGAGAAATTGCCTAAAATTTGAGCCATAAATGAAATAATTTGAGCCAAGCCAACCTTGAGAATTAATTTGAAGATCAACTTCCCAAGAAAAATATATAGGGAAGAAACGGAACCCTTCTAGATCCGCGCACTGCCGGATACTTTAACCGGATTAATTTTCGCGAGATTAAATTTTGCGATTTCAAAAATTCGCGAATTTTTTGGATTTATTTTCGCGAATGAGCCCTTTGAAAAATTTCGCGTGGATTTAATTTCGCGAATGAGCCTTTTCAAAAATTTCGCGTGGATTTAATTTTGCGAAGGGAAGAAATTAAAAAAAAATTTACTTCGGTCATCTTTACGATTTTCTTGAAACTTGAAAATTTTGCTAAAAACAACTATGCTACAAAAATTACAATTCTTTCTCATCATCTCAATTCTCAAAAATGTCAAATGCAGAGCGTTGCTTCTCTGGCAAAACCCACGCGTCCTCGTCGTCATCTTCGCCGTTATCTTCTTCCTCTGTATCTTACTGATTTCCCTCAATCTGTTCTTCGGTGAGATTGCACACGGCATTGATATCAGTACTCACATCAATCTGGTCAATCAATGGATCAATATCGTCAAAGGGGTCAAGGGATGGAAGCGCTTTCGAACCAAGCCGTATAGCATCAGCTATTCCTGCATATATCATTGTGTCATAAAAGGAAAAGAAAAGTGAACTAAAAAAAGCAAAATTAAAAAAAAACCTAGGTGGATTTATTTTCGCGAATGACCCCTTTGAAAAATTTCGCGCGGATTTAATTTCGCGAACGAGCTATCCCAAACGATTTCACGAGTTTTATTTTCGCGAAAATGGTGAAAATTCGCGAAACCATGAAATTTAATCTCGCGAAAATTAATCCGGTTAAAGTAGGCTATTTCCCAGAAATTTTGCCGGACCTCAAACACTGACCCATATTTACATGTGCGGAATTGTTTTTACTTTAGCGTGCGTATAAACTAGGCCTTAAAAATTGAAGCACTGTCTTGGGAGAATTGAATGACAAATTTTGGTTGGTTGATTTTGGCTGCTGCGCATTTTATTTTTGTTTCAAACTTTCAAGTTTTAATTAATTGTCTTGCGAACTTGATTCAGGTAACTCTGCTCATCCTTGTTGTTGCAAATACATCCTGTAGATGACTGATGTTGTTTTTTCTGAAAGCTAGATTTCCTAGTGTGACTAACTGTCAGGCTAGCTCTAAAGCTCTAAAACAGCATCTAATAATATCTAACCAATCATTTTCTCAAGCAAAGAGGACACGAAGCGATTCTAGCTTTACGATAGTGCCGCAGATCATCAGTGGATAGTATTCAATTATCATTATACCTTTATTTTCATTCCTGCATTATGCATTGCTCGTTGCTCACAGTTTGAGCACTCTTGTGACTCCACAATGCAATCCACAAAATGTGTAACCGTACATCCTGTGCCCAAGTTCAGGAGTTGCCATAAAGCCATTATGGTAATAACCAGGAGGGCACATTGCAAAAAAAAGGAAAAATAGAAAAGTTGTATTTTTTACTGCTCTATTCACATACTGAATTTGAATAATCTTCTATGTGGCATTTCTTTGCAAACTTCAAAAAACTGATTATTGTACTTTAGCGTGCTTGTGTGCAGCATAGGGTACAAAGTCCAAATATTCGTTTCCCGTAATTTTTGTATGAAGAGTTAGGTCTATACTGCCCATCAAAGAATCATTTTCTGGTTTTCATGTTATTAGATGCTGTTTTAGAGCTTTAGAGCTAGCCTGCAGAAGTTCAAAAATTGACACTGGACAAAAGGTTTCCGGTGTGACTGAGGGATACTTTTTGGCATCCGACAAAATACTGTACTGTCCGGTGCGTTGGCAGGGTCGTACAATAGGTATATAACAAATATGTGTAAAATAATAAACTTCTTTCTTCTTTTTGACTCAGACTACTCTACAGTAACAGAAAACTTCCTTTCATGAAGACCAAATTTCATAAACTGTGCTTGAAAATAATCTAACGTCAACACAACTGCTCTAGCTTGGGAGGATTAGTCGAACATGGAACTGTTGATATTCTGGCCTGTATTTTCACTTACTATTAAATCAAATTTGTTTTGATAACTCCACCAAGTTATCAATCATACTTTCCGTCATAACATGTCACGAGAACTTTCACTGATAGTGCGCCCTTAACTTTTTTGTTTTCATTCAAAATGACCGGACTTCGATTGGAGAATTAGAGAACGCCTGCCACCTAATCGCCCGATAGGATTAACAAATAATGAGTGTGTAATATGCCATGCGAGTGACGTCAAACGCTCCAGTCGTATTGCCACTAATTTGGTCTTCTTCGTTCCAAACATTCGCATGTATTCCACTATATTTCGAGTTAAAAGCCTACTTGGTGTGAAAGAGAAATCGTGTATTTTTTAATCCGCCGTTCATTAACTCAAATCAAATGACTTTGGAGGTTCAGTGAAATGGTGGCCGAATGGCCGTCCCATGTTTTGTCAGATAGTCCCAAGTTAGAGCAGTTGACGGTAAGATTTATTGCAATTTAAAATTATCCCACTCCTCTAGAGCTTAAAAGCTTAAGCGTGAGTGACCACCAATACAATACACCATTGCATAATCAGAATGCATAATCAGAGAGCAAGTAAGTACCGCACAAGACGAGAGCATTTAATGCAAGTGGATGAAACTGAATCTTTAAATCGAACTTAATTGCACATAATCGAACATCAACTTTTCGATTGCGTTTGATTGCATTTAATTGATTCGGTATTTTATTCGTTTGATTGACTCCATATGGGAATTTTTCTCGAACTTTTAACAATGATTAATTAACTAACCAGCACATTTTTATCTTTCTCCTTCTTCATCTTCAATGAAGCAATCAAAGTCTACTGAAGTTAAGCACATAGGATATTCTTATAATTATTGATATTCACTGAAACACTGTTGGTTACATGTGCTGCGGTGGAATGCATGACTTAACTAGCGCATCTACTAACTTGCCTTCTGTTGGAAGATTATTTCTGGTGTTTTGGCATTACCACCCATTAAGCAATCTGCGCTTCTGTCTTTCCGCAACTCTGTCCACCATTTTAGATGGCCTTAACAATAAATCCAAAAGGCCGCTGTGATCTTGGAAGATAATTTGTTTTGAAGCTGGAAGGAAACACAAATTTGGACTTCGCACCAAAAGCTGCGCGCAAGCACTTAGGTAAAATCCTGCAAAAGCAGGACAAAAATCTATTAATTCTTAAGTTTGCAAAAAAAAAATGCCACAAAATCTTTCAAATAAAGTATAATGTGAATAGAGCAATAATGATAATTGGATACTCTGTGATGATACTGATCGCGGCACCATCGTAAAGCTAGAATTGCCTCGCCTACTCTTCACTTGAGAAAATGATTGACCAATTAAAAAGTTTTTCACCCGTGAGGGAGTTTGCTTTTTTTAACTTGGCTCAATCTTAAAACCACGCAAAATAGTATAACTTAGCTGCTGCAGATCATTTCGATAGAAGTTGTTGGAATGCTTGAAAGGCTCTTGACAGAACATCCTTTGTTTGATTGTCAAATAATGACAGTGCTATTATTAATTTTGTTAGATCAGACAAATTGATGTTTGTTAGTGCAGTTTATAGCTTTGATTGTCATTGCCAGGCTAGCTCTAAAGCTCTAAAGCAGCATCATATCCACATTTAGATTGAATCCAAGGTCTTTGACTTGGTTTTTGGTTTCAATTTGTCCCTCAGTATCAGAATAATAAACTAAATTTGGTTTCAGCTCTTCATTTTTTCCATAAAACATGTTCGAATTTGAGTCCATTGAGTTGCATATTATTGATCTCTTACCATTTTTATACTCTAGGTCATGTTGAAGTAGCTGAACATTATCTTGACTGAATACTTCTTTCGTCAACATATTATCGTCTGCAAATTAGTTCTCACAACACTGCATAATAAACATCCTCATTGATATCCTGAATCATCACAAGAAACAGGGACCCAACCTTTGGTACCCCAGATAAGATATCTGCATTTTTGGATAGCCTTGTGTTGACTGAGACTTTCTATGTTCTTCCTTACACTGGAAAATATTAGTGACATGTGATGTAAGAGCAACAGGGCGGTAGTTTTTGAGTAATCCTTGATATGATTTTCCTTTTTAAATATTGGAGTGATATAACTTGTTTCAACAACTTCTTTTAACCCACTGAGGAATCCCTTTAAAATTACAGATTGCCTGTCGATCAAACTTAAAAAAAGTTCCAAAAATAGAACTTTTAGTTTTATCTATCAAAAAGAAATGAAAAAAGTTTTAGGAAAAATTTTAGGAACTAAAAGAAGTTCTTCTTCCTCTTACTCTCGGGTACCTAATAGCCGCCCCCCCCCCGCTAATTAATTTTTCGAAAATTTTCCACCCAGGACATTCTTATTCCAACCCCCCCGCTTATTAATTTTTGGGAAAATGTTTTTGAAAGTTCCCTTTTTTGTCTTAATTCTGCTGTATTAGCTTCCTTTTCAAACATTTTCCACCCAGGACATTTTTATTCCAACCCCCCTGCTTATTCCAACCCGCCCGGCTATTAGATACCCGAGAGTACTTGTAAAAATTGCAGTATGTTGATAACTGTACCACTTGAGTTAAGGGCTATATTTTCAAATTATAAATCCTGTAATAAAAGGCATAAGACTAACACCTGCTGCTCAGCTACATCTTTATAGAATCATATTGATCTTGTCGGCCATTCTCTGAGTTTTCTGATATTGAATTTACCACTATCGACAAGGGTAGGTTTTTGGTCCATTATTCGTGAACAGGAGAGGTTTTGGCAATATAAACTTTTCCAACTTGTTCATAACAATGCTTCTTCCTAATGGCCTCCATGAATGTGAAGTTGTGACCTTGTATAAATTTTACATTAGTTTTCAGTATTGAATGCCTTCCACAGCACTTATTAATTTGACTTTCTTAGAGAGAATCTCTAAAAAGTCCAAATCACGCATCAGGGTTTTTTCAAATCACAACCACATTTTGACCACAAAAATTTCCAAATCACATAATCACGCTAGAAAAAAGTCCCTATCACAGCATCACGTCAATTGCTTAAGGAGCCTCATAATTTCCTTTATTACAACTTTGGTAAGACCACTTAGCCTAATAATATATACTTTTTAACACCCTTTCTCAGAGATAGATAAATGCAAAGAAATAAGAATTTCTGTGCAAGTTTATTCACTTAGGAGACTTGAGTGATAAGAGTGGCGGAGTATGCATTTGTTCTTATTTGGACTCATCATCAGCACTGCGTACTGCACCCTGGCTGACCAAATCGATTTAGCCAGCATCTCTGAACCACAAAATCACTTGAGGCCCAAACTAAGAGAAAGAGAAATATATCATTATGGCCCATTAGGAAAATAACTTTCACCCAAATCTTCCACCAACCACAAGATATTCGTAAGCGAAACTTCTATTATTAAAAGAGTAATTACTGCAAAGGATTAGGTATTCTAAAGTTTCAGCTTTTGTAAACACTTTATATGATTTTGTATCTCTAGAAAGAAGAATAACAATGTAAGATAAAAAATGACATCTGCAATCCCTCGATCACCTTCAAGTGATGCATTGGTTGATGAACGATTGATGAAGTTTGGGTAAGAAATATATTTTTGTGTCTATTTTTTGTCTGTAAAAGGAAATCCGTCCAGTTCAATTTTCTCACATCCATGGAAAAGTCAAAAGAAAAGCCTTTAAAGCAGAATTTTCGAGAAATTGGAGTCACATGTTCGATTTTTCATCCAGATTAACCAAAGCTGTTTACAACACTGATTTATTGTTTAGCATTCAAATCAGGGTGTTAACATGATTTTATTTGAATGTTAACAATTATTGTTCACTCAACTTTGCCTTCACATAGAAATCATGTCAGAAAATGAATTTAGTGAATGTGGGAGATGACAATTGATTAAAATTGAGTTTACTATATTTTTTTTGCTTTGAGTGTAATTTCCACATGTTAGCGAAAGTGAGTGCACTAACCTCCTCCACATGCTTGAGCTTTAAATATATATGCAAATGTGTTTTTTTTAATTTGTTACAAATTATCAAGAGAGGAAAAAATACCTAGAACACTCGGTGGGGACAGTGACTAGTAGACTGTTCATCAATCCTAAAGGTATAGTTAAGTACTCCGACCACCCGTATCGAAATTGAAAAGCCACCCCGTTACTGAAATACCACATGTAAATGCGCTTTATCTAATTTTTTTTTTATTAGATGGTATCATGGAGTTGCGTCAAGGGATGATTCTATGAAACATCTTGATGGAAAATCACCAGGACTTTATCTCGTCAGAAAAAGGAAAGGAACGACTGGAGAATATGTTTTATCTGTCAGGTACCTTTCATTTTTAGAATCACTCTCTTTTCAATTAAATGCCTAAAATATGATCGTTTTCTCTATTTTCATTCAAAAAGGTCATTATTGGAGAGTTCTTTCGTATGCCCTATCCCTATTCTTGGTAAAGAATTGCGATTTCTCTTACAAGATAAATCTGACAAATCAAATCGTATTTAAAGTTTGTGTCGTGACAATCCCATTGAACTTTATTGTATTTTTTAGTGAAATTCAGAAAGTGTGTCATTACATTATCCAAGATGTCAATGGGATGTATTTCAAGATTGGCGAACAACGTTTCGCTGACATTCCCTCAATCATTGAGTTCTATAAGAAGCATATGTTGGACACCACGAACCTTATCGAACCTGTACGTAACGATTTATATATATTCTTTCACAGATATCAGATTCTTTTACACACCAGATATATGCTAACTGCTCACAGTCCACCATGTTGTTTCCCAATTTACTTTAGATTTTCAAACGTTCGAATTTCAAAACATTCGAGTCGTGTTGTCGTGTTGTCGAGCTTTTTTGACGACCAGAATTTAAAACAAGATGGCGGACTAGTCAGCTCTAAACCTGGACACGTTTCCCATAAACGGATAGACCGGTCCAGTCAAATAGTTCGAGATCAGTGATAGTATTATTCTCATATGAAGAAGGAAAAGGTTTTCTTAAAGATTCTTTTCTTTGAAACTGTTTTGAATTCCTCGATTATTATTGATTCTTTTTCTAGCTTTTTTCTAGTCTCATTTAATTGATATCAGAATAAGACGATCTAGTATTTCTTACTTAAAGCCACAAACCTATCTTATCTTTACCATGTAAAATCATTTCAGGCATTGCGTCCAGGTGCAGCACTAGATCCCAAGTTAGGATCATCTACAACAAACAACACTTCTTCGACCAGCAATGACATTGTCAAAGTCAAAGCCAAGTTCAGTTTCCCTGGAAAGGTAACTAGGATTCCAAAATGTTTATTTGACTTACGAAAATGATCGATAAGTTAACAGTAGTCTAAAGCTTGGTTTATGTAAAGCAAATTTAGAAACATTTTCAGCGACTCAGCGACTCAGGAGTGATCTCGCGTCAATACAATGTCTCCAAAAGTTTTGTTTATAGGGTTTCGCTTGTAAAAATTGCTTGGATTTTTTAAAGGTATTGTGTTTTAGAAACCTGCATATGAAAATGCAACGTTTTAATCTATTAATGATAAAATAAAATCTATCTAATAAAATCTATAATTGATAACAGTCAGCCTATCATTCCCCAAATGTCTTTTTAAGTAACATCGAAGACATGGCTACACGTTTTTTGGTATAAGCATAGGGTTCATTTGAATCACAAAGACGCTTTGAAACTTTATTTAAAATACATCAAATTCTGATGTGAATTTGGAATGGAACTCAGAGCAAAAACAATTATCATAAATGAATTGTTCAATCCTTAGGATCCCAAAGACTTTTCCTTAAAGAAACACTCTTTGCGATCATAAGAAACACTATCGTAATTAATCCAGAAGACTTGCCCTTAAAATGAAAGGTGACTTTTTGACGATCAAACAAAACATTATCTTAATTAAATTTTTCAATTCTTAGGATCTGGAAGACTTGCCCTTCAAGAAAGGTGACTTTTTGACGATCATACGCAAGGAAGAAGACCAGTGGTGGCTTGCAAGGGATAACACGGGACGCGAAGGAATGATCCCTGTTCCCTACGTCGAAGTTGTAAGTCTTTTATTGCTGTTGTTTTTTAGATGCAGGTGTCTTATTTAGGCCCGGCGAACGGCGAATTTCGCCGGTTCAAAGCACGAAAAAATTACAATTTTTTCGCCGCTCGAAAAGTTCGGTTTGTCGCCTCAAGTGCATATTTACGCTAATCAATACACTTTGCTTGCTAAGAAATCGCCGGCCTAGAATCTAGAAATCGCCAGAGTTAATTTTTCATTTGCCAATCTACCAAAAACAAAGCAAAACCCCTGTAGATGACCTAATGGGCCGAACAGGACCGAAAGATAACTTTTTTTTGACATTTTAGTGCCGAACAAATGTCTTAAAGTGCTCGGAGTTTCAATGTTTAGAATGTAGAATCCTTATTTCAGATTTGAGCTAATATTTTTCAACCTTGAGCTTTGTTGCAAAACTCATGAGAGCTATATGATCTTCAAATTTATGACCAGTTGTTTTTTACTCTCACCTTCATTTACAATGGCTAAAGCAATTTAGCTAAAACGTTTTGTGGGTTACCTCCTCCTAAATGACACTGATCGTTCATTTAGACTTTATTTCCCTGTTCTGATCATTAAGCCATGAGCTATTCTTTACAAGAAATTACAAATATGATGACACTTTGTCTTCAGGTCAACACTACTCCAACACCAACCAGATCACCATCTGCAAAATCACAAAAAGGAAGTTTCAAGAAAATCAACAATAATAATTATGCCAAACCAAAAGAGATTGCAGCTGCTCAACCACAAATACCAGAGAATCACAATGGACCTATTTATGCTACTGCTCTCATCAATCGTGAACCAAATGTTTACGATGAAAAATTATTAGGATTTAAAGTATGATTGATATTGTTTTCAAGTATTTTACTAAATTAAAAATGATTTTAATCTTTAGTTTGGTTCTGTTTTATGTGGATAGTACGTCATACACGTCCGTTGCTTTTTCTACAGTCTGAACCCTGATTTCCAAAAACATGCTAACAAATTATTATCGTATTTTTATGCCTATCAATCAAGAGGAATTAACCTATTGTCAAATTCAGTTTAGCTAGAATCTGAGAATGTCGTATGTCTGCATGTCGCCGTGTCAATTCAAGACAGACTTAAATCCATTTTTTCGAAAATTGATTTAAGACCATAATCCCCTATTTCAGCATGCACGCTTTCCAAAAACGGCCTTAAGTCCACAGAATTCTAATGGGAAAGAGGTGTATTTTGCAATTCAAAAAAAAAAAGAATTTAGAATGTTCCATAATATCAACCATAAACAGCCTTAAGTCCTAAATTTTAGGGAAAATTTTTTCTATGAAGCATTGACATGAAATGTGTAGTCTTAAGTCCAATACATCTCAACCTTTAAAGCCAATTATCTCAAAATGGAATCTTGGAGACATCCAAAATTGTCCGAATTGATTGAAATTTTTACACTTGTTCTTTTGGTGGAGGTATTTTTTCATTTTTTGAAAATTCAGATTTGTGGGGTATGGGGATAAGGCTTTGGAGTATTTCCATTTTAGGGTCTTTTAGTTTTCATATATCAAAAATTTTATGTCGATGTTTACAATTGGGCCTACGAGTAATTTAAAAGATACTGAAGTTGAGCCAGTGCTGTTATCACGGTCGACAGTAATCTACAAACTCTATTTGCAATAATTATACCATTTTATATCTATTTTAGAAAGGGGACATCGTGGAAGTTTTAAAAACAAATGACGATGGTTTATGGGAAGGAAGGCATACAGCTACACTTAAAGTAGGATATTTCCCCTTCACACATGTCAAACTGAATCTAGAATAATTTATAAATTATCAAGAGAAATTTGTTGAAATATAATAGGGGTAACGTTGGGATGTGTATCTTTTTCACTATTTCCGTATTTTTCAGTTTTATATAAATTTGTAAATTTATTGTAATTTTTTCTTTATGTTTTTTTATTATTAATTTTTTTTATTCTGCAATTTTAAGAAGTTAAGAAGCATTTATTTTCATGATATTTTTTACAATATTATTTCCTGTTAATTTTTTTGACGACAAATCGATAAAGGCACTTTTTTGATTATTTTAATTTATTTGCATGGCTATTATTTAATTACAATTTCACCCCAATATATTTCAGTTTTTTTTGCACAGGGTTAATTTTAGTGAATGCTGGTTCGTTCTAATGTGAAATTGATATAACTAAACGGCTGGAAAATGTATTTTTTTCACTTTTTTATCGAGGAATGATAATTGTGGGTCTCGCATATATGGCCGGCTCGCCTGACACAATCACATTTTTCGTTCTTTGACTAATTAAAACACCATGAATAGATCACATGACTAGAAGGATTCTTCTTCGCCCCATTATTAATGGGTAAGGCCATAAAACAGCCCACAATCGCCTCTCTCATGGTATTCAGTCAAGAGTTTTCGTAAAAATGTCTTTGTTTGTATTTGGATTTTTTAGAGATTTACTTGAGATTTACTTTTTCTAGCCAGATGCTTTGCACATAAAAATCAAAATAAGAACATGATAGCAGTTCTTGAGATTTGGCCTGTTAAATTATAGTTTGGATATTAGTAGCACTTACAATTGTTTAAAGGAATTATACGGTGTTATATACACCCGACTCGTCTGAAACTGATGTCAGCAAAATTTTGATAAAAGAGTCCTTTCAAATTTGTAAATAAAAGGAAGAAAAAAAGTCTTGCTCCACATTTTTCTTTATTCATTACAAAAGATTCTATTTATTTCAATCTGCTGAATCAACATACATTATAACTATGTAAAAGGTCAATGGATTTAAGAAGGGCGTTCACAACAGGGTTGAGTATAATATTCCAGATAATTATTTTCGATTTCAAACATCGTTCAGTTACTACATACCTAGTTTCTTATCCTTTTTTGTTTTTTTTTTACAAAATAAACAAATTGTATTTTTATTTTTATTTTTTTGTTAGATAAATAGAATCCGCAAATATTTATGAATGACATCGAGCTTTTTTCTTTCTTTATTTTGTGTTGATGTGTGTGTCATTTTGAAATAAATCCGTTTGCTAAACTTTTTCGGAATATTTGAACGCCCGGCTATTTGTTACTCACGTGAACATTTGGGAGCTAAAAAATATTTCTGCCTCAAAGTTTCAAATTAAGTTTAAACAAAAACTCAGTTTTTTTCTGTTATCCAAATACAAAATGACTGTATTCTTATCAAAATCTGTGAAACTCGCCCTTAGAGGGTATTCTTAGGGTATTCTTACGATTTGGGCAATTTTCACCCTGATATTCTTATAGAAGATATTCTTATTAAAAAAATGGACGATAGCATCGTCTACCACTGGAGTTGCAAAAAAATATAAGAGATAAAATCTAGTCTTGAAAAAACGATGAAAAGCTTCGATATCAGAAAGTATTTATCGAATCTCAAATTACCTGGTTTTCAATTTCCAGTATTAGAAGCCCGGGGGGAGGTAGGCTGCTGGCATCCACTAACGGATTCGTGCTCCTTATATACTACCTGGGGTTTTGTAGAGGTCTGCGATTCAGACTAGGGGGTAGGGGGATACTTAGGCAAATTGAGGGTACGGTACGTGCCGCCCTTAAGGGTACCTTTTTTGGATTTCCAAAGTCCCGCTAAGGGTCGGAAAAATCAGAAAAACAAATTTCAGTCCCACTAAGGGTCGGAAAAGTAGGAAAATTTCAACTTTTTACCACCTGAAAGATCAAAATTTGGTCAAAATGGATCAAATTTGTCCCAAAAAGGGTCGTAAAATTCCCAAATTTTTTCTTTGTTTTCTCCATTTTAGTCCCGGTAAGGGTCCAAAGTTCGAGAGTCAGCCCCCCCCCCCCGTCAGCTCGCAACCCTAGTACTCCCCCCGGGATTAGAAAATATCGCACTGATAAATTAGCAATGAAATAATTCAAGTAAGAAACACCCGGTGGGTACTACCTTTCCCGACCGACCGGGGCGTGCCGCTGAAATTCGAAAAATGGACTCTACTAATTACTAATAATACTGTACTACGTTTTTATGACAAAGTGACCCTTAACTGAACGGTGGACTGAAATTCCAAAACTATTTTTTCCAAATTCCCCAAAAAAAGTTTTCTACCGAGGGGCTGATTCTTTGTGTTTTTGCGACCCTACCCTGGGACTCATGAATGTAAAAAAAAGTCCAAATTTAGGGCCTAAAAACCAACGGCACATCCTTTTTGAACTATGCTTATTCTTTCGCCCATACTAATACTCTCCGGGCCACGGAGGCAGTTTGGTGGTGTTGTGGGTTGTTATGTTTAATTCTTTAATTCCAATCTGTATTAATATTAACTTTACAGTAAGGCAGGGGCGCAGCTTGGCGTCTCGATCTAAGAGTTCCGGGCCCACCACCCTCTGGTGGATTGGGTCCGTGCCTAAAGCATGCGGTCTAGTATATGAGCCGGAAAGTTGGTAGCCGAGCAATTCCGTAAACAAAGATCAAAGATGGCGGTCCAAATGCATGTTCTTCGAAATTTTTTCTTAAAAATCAAAATCTTAGGTAGTAAAAATGTTTCAGTCAGTGTTTTCGTAGAGAAACAAATTTAGCAAGTAAATAAGAAACTAGAGAATAAAGTTATGGAGAAACTAAAGAACGAAGAGAGAGATAGAAAAAAGCATAGTCGCACATTTCTTCTTTTCACTACACCGTGAGATTAGGTAACTTGCATCAGTGGAGGCTATAAACATCCAGACAATCTCAATCGAACGGAATTCACGATCGAACCAATCTAACCAAATCGAACGCAATCGACCGATTGAAATTCAATTGTTGAATGCAATCGAATCTCAATCGAACGTCAAAATTCTGGGTAATATTCAATTGGTTCGATGCGATTGTTGTTTGACTGGTTCGATCGTCGATTCCGTTCGAGTGAGATCGTCTGGCTTTATTCTTGCAGCTTCCCACATCCAAGCTCTCAAACATCACAAGAAGCCGAATGGAATTACTTTCGATTTCCCGTAGAAATTGCGTTCGATTTGGTTCGACTGGTTCGATCGTCGATTCCGTTCGATTGAGATCGTCTGGTAACATGCATAGCCCTCAAATGAAAGACCTGGCTGGTCATTAAAATACAAAATTAAATCAAAAAAAAAAATGGTAGAGTAGAGCTGCGAGCAGAGCTGCGTAGTTGTATTTTAATGACCAGCCAGGTCTTTCATTTGAGAGCTATGCATGTTTAGCCTACTTAGCCTCCACTGATCCAATCTCACGGTATGAAAAAAGTAATAAAGAAGAAGAAAACTCTAGGATTATCAAATACCGTCAACTGCTCTAACTTAGGACGATTAGTCAAATCTTGGGATGGTTGATTTCTGGACTATATTTTCACTTCTTACTGTTTTAATCTCTTTGTTTGACAACAAGTTTGTTTTGATATTTCAACTAAATTTATCAATCAAACTTTTTTCACCATACCATCTCACTCATAATCACAACCAAATGTATTTTTAGAGCATTTTAAAAATACATAATTTGTAGTAGTAATTAATAATTTAATCACACTCACGCTCTGCTCACATTTTGACGCCATTTGGACGCTTGCGCTAATGCACGTGGTCGTATTTACACATTTCTTGTGTGATGTGAAAGCCTATCTGTTATAAAGACTAGTGTATTCACATTATTTTCTTTCTATGATTTGCGGTTATGTTAAAAATATTAATGACTTTGGAGGTTTGGTGAAATAATGGTCGAATCTGGTCGAATGGCTATCCCATATTTTGTCAGATAGTCCCAAGTTAGAGCAGTTGACGGTATGAAGAAATACCGGGTGCGCCACAAAAAAGTTTCTCTCTTTAAAACTAATTTTCTAGAAATCTAAAAATTTTAAAAGAACTATTCTTATTTCATTGGAAAGAAGAAAGATAAACTTAAATTTTGATGGGTCATATATTAAATTCGATTCATTAGATCAAAAGTCATGCTCAATTAAATAAAAAAGTTACTTTCTGAAAGTGCTCAAAACTGTTGAAATTTTACCTATCAAATTAAACAGAAGCATATTTTTACATGATACATCATTATCTTCGTTTCAGTCATTAAAAATGATAACTAGCTGTCTACTAATGACCTTTTGTTATATGTAAAGGAAGGTTGTATTTCATTACAAGGAGGAACATTTGTTCAAAAAGGCCAAAAAATCTGGTTAAATTCATAAAAATCCATGAAATATGGCTTTCAAGATATATCCGGCCTTACTTTATCCAATCTAAAACCAAAAATCGGAGAAAAATTTCGGTAAAAGTAAATTAAAGTGATTTTGATGAAGATTTAATCCCTTTAGGCATTTCAGTTTCGAAATTTATGTGTTTAAATTACTGAAAAATGCTTTTAATCATGTAAAGCTAAAGGCTATTGCAATTACCAATTTTAATCTAAAAATTTGATAGGTTGATTTTCGACGTTTTCGAGCACTTTCTGAAAGTAACTTTTTTATTCAATTGAGCATAACTTTTGATCTAATGAATCGAATTTAATTAATGACCCATCAAAATTTAACTTTATCTTTCTTCTTTCCAATGAAATTGGAATGGTTCTTTTAAAATTTTTAGATTTCTAGAAAATTAGTTTTTGTGGTGCACCCGGTAGAAAAAAATATCAAAAATTCACCAGGCTGTAGATTGGATGGAAAATATGTGAAAGTTTTCCTTTGCTTGTATAATACATGGCTTGCCTTACCAAGATTGTCCTCCCCGTGGCGCAAACTACAAGTAAAAGTTACCCAATGATTTTGCCAAACACGTTGCGAAACAACCTGTCCAAACTATTGCATTTTATCAAGTCTTTCAATTTAAATCTGCCTTAAGGTTTGTATTTTGGAAACGCTACCCTGAGATTTAGGCTGATTGAGTCAAGTAGACGTTTTTGTTTCAATTTTAGTGATACGTTTTTTAAACAAATCGCACAATGAAGAAACAATCATCTCATCAGCAACCATCAGTCAACAAAGTGACATCCATCTCTAAACCAAGATCATTGGATGTCCTCATGAAAGGCACTGCTGTATTGGATGTCAAATCAAAATGTTTTTCATCAACAACCACGGCCACAACTTTAGCGAAACCAATGAAAACTTTAGAAGAAGATGAAGAAAATAAAATTGAAAAGGTTTATTTTGAATAAAGTATCATTAATTTTCAAAATCGTTTTTCCCTGTTTTAATTCCAAATTAATTTCATTTAAAGCTGTTGTAACCTTGTAGTACAATTGGCTGCTTTCTTGATAAGCTCCTGTTTTTGATTCAATTGAAAGTTCTCATCCCAGTTCAAAATTTTTTGGCTTCTTTTCTCTAGATTGAGGAAGATTCATCGCTAGAAGATCAACGTAAACCTGCTATTGCTTCAGTTGCAAATACCACAAAAATATTGAAATTGGAACGGAGAAGCAAGCCCAAGAAAAAGAAACAGTATAATGTCCTCAAAAAGAAAGAAAAGAAATCAGACGACATGCTTAAAAGGTGACCCCTTTTTATACATTTCAAACCCTGTGAAATAGCATAGTTTGAAAATTTTAACTTTTTTTTTACCTTCATTTTGTTTTGGTGGCCTAATGAGATACTTAGATGTGTCAGTTTTAAAACATAGTTTATAGATCCGGTAAAAATTATTTATAGCTTTCCCCACTTGAACTGGACAAGGTGGAGTTTTTACAAGCTCTTAATTGATTTGGTTGGTCGTTAACCAGTAATAAAACAATTTTGTTACTTTTTCTAAAGAACACTTTTTTTTCTAACGCCACATTCTTATTACTTCAAATGACCAATTATCAAAGTATCTCATAAAAACTTCATCTCATCTGCCTTAAACATAATTTGAAACTCATTTACGATTACATTTTAGGGAAAGTACGTTCAGTAGTGAGAGTATGTTTGATAATCAAGAATCAACTTCCTCAGGACTTTCGCAAAGACTATCCACCCTCTCCACAACATCTGTAAAAAATCGATTACAATCTTTTGAAAAGAATGATGAGGAATTTTACAAGATTATCAATCAGATCACCAAAGAAAATAGTGGTGTAGATCAAGTGGATGATCAAACTACTGAGGAGGAACTGGTCACATACAGAGAATCAGGACTTGATTGTCTACCAATGAATACATCTGAAAATACCAGCATTTCATCATCTACATCTAATACTCCACAAAAAAAATCTAAAATAAACAAAACTTTATCCAATCAATCAGAAAAAATTGATATTCTCAATACAGAAGAATCACGTATCTCAACACAAGCTTCACAATTTTCTTCAAAAATCTCTTCCCTTTCTTCACGTTTATCCAAAGTTTCTACTCAGTCTTTGAGACCATCTAGAATCTCCCCAGGGATATCACAACAATCCTCCCGGAGGAGCTCGCAGAGGTCTAAATTATCACCAGGAACTCCACAATACAGCTCAAAGTTCAAGGTTCAAAGCTCAAGATTTTTATCAAAAGTCTCAATTAACCCATCTACAATGGAAAGTCATAGAGATTCTTTGCTATCCACCAGAGAAGAAACTTCAAGACCAGGGCTTCAAGAACACCTCATTGTAGAATCGCCTGAGAAATCTTTCCATCAACAATCATCCATCAGATTGCCTAAATCGCCAGGATCAAGCGAGAACCTGATTGATGACTCTCATCTTAATAAAGAAAAAGTAATTATGATATTTTGATTGTGAAAACTTTGCTTTATATCCTTTGAATTCGACTACTGTGGTTTAAAAGTCTGGAAAAAGTTGATTAAGGCGGTGGTTACACGTAGCCGGGGTGAAATTCACCCCGGGGTGAAATAAAAACATATTTCACCCCGGGGTGAAATTCACTCCGGTCTATAAAGAAAACACTGTTTCTGTATACACATATTTAGGCGGGGTGAAATCGTTATTAGGCGGGTTGAAATCGTTTTTAGGCGGGTTGAACTCACCCCGGGGTTGATTTCACGCCGGTCCTGATGATCAAGGATTCACTTCAGTGAAAATGATAGTTATAGCACTTTTCTACAAGATCTTCATTGTTTTCTTCTTTATTTTCATCTTCATTTTTAGAATTTTTTTATATATTTTTTTATTTCAAATTGTTCCACTCACAAATATCTCTCTAACGATACCAAATTTATAAAGATTGAAGAATTCCTACAAAAGTTATAGGTAAAAGAAAAAAAGAGTGCACACTTATCGTGAACAGACTTTACATTTTCACGCCGGGGTGAAAATAAGTTAAAATTTTCACCCCGGACTGAAAAAAAGGGTTTTCACCCCGCCTTTCGCCGACGTGTATCCCAAAATGATTTTCACCCCGGGGTGAATTATTTTTCCATTTCACCCCGGGGTGAATTTCACCCCGGCTACGTGTAACCCCGGCTACGTGTAACCACCGCCTAAGACTAGGGTATTGAAAAAAAAACACATAGAAATTTCGTTATAATTTCAGTGAGATATAAGACACCCAGTAATTTTTTAAATGTAATCTAACATTTTGCTTTTAGAATTTTTCTATAATTTAGACTTTTGTAACAACTTTTGTTACTATTTTTTTCTTCATCGTCAGGTTTCAGAAGAAATCTTCTCAGTAATTGAAGAGGGTGAAGCTGAGGACGAGGAAGAAAAAAGGGATAGATTTCCAAGTGAAGAAGAACTCAACATGCATGGGAGCAAAATGATTTTGGCGGAAAAACAATCTAACACCTCGTATATAAATCAAGGATTGAGCAATAATAAAACAATATCACAATTACCATCAACTATACCAGTAAGAGCAAGCAGTTAATTTTATTCAGTTTATTCCGGTATTTTGTTACAAAATATGTCACGATTAGACGACCCTATAATTTTTCAGGAGCCCAAGAAGCCTAGGATATTCATACCATACGAGTTATCTTACTTTTAGTTTCCCCATTAATTAACTTTTGGTAGAATCTCTTCATCTTGATTCTTAACGTATCAAGTACCACCTGCTATTATATGAGCTGACGTCCTAAAATTAGAAGCAAGCAATTTTTTATATCATGGGCGTTTATACCACAGATATCTTCCACAAAACACTAGAGGTACGTCAGTCGTAGTAAATTGAAAAGCAACATACTTTGTTCAGTAGAGACCAGAAGCGGTACTGGCAATTTGTTCAATCAGAAGGGAAACAAGGAGGCGAGAGAATGATCTTGATTGATCAATTTGTCGGCCAAAAATTGTGGTCTACTTTTAAAGATAATTTATGCTACGGCTAGGAACATAGAAGCTCTATCTAGTGTTTTATATGAAATATATCTGTGGTTGTTTACACACATTTGAAATCTGAAAAGTATTAAAATTTAAAGTTACAAAATAATGTCGTTTATTGTTTTAATGACTTAAACTACTCAACTTTTTTTCAGTTTGCAAAGGATACAGGCAGAAGCGTACATCATTTTTGTACGCAGTACTACACACAAAACAATGATATCCCTTGGACAAAGTATCTTCACACACCTTCCAAATATGAAGTTGTCAAGAGTAAACCGATCAACAAGGTATAACCTTTTAACTATTATGCTTTTAAGATGATGGGTATGTGCGGACGGTAAGGGTCGGTTTTTTCACCTTTCAAAGTCTCTCTAAGGGTCGGAAAAATCAGAAAGTTTTAAATTAGTCTCTCTAAGGGTCGGAAAATTCAGGATTTTTAGGAAATTTTTTGATTTCCAGAGAAAAAATTGTAATAAAGTCTCTCTAAGGGTATGACTTTTTTCAAAAATCGAAAAAAAAAATTCAAAAAGTCTCTCTAAGGGTGACGTCCTCGCATACCCCTCATTCGTCGCCAACCCTAGCCCCCCCCCCCCGCGGGGATTACAGTTACCATTAAAAGACAGAATTATAAAGAGACCCTCTTTCTTTTAAAATTAGAAAAGAAACTACCCTTCTTCTTTATAATGTCCTGTTTTTTGACTTTCTAAATTTTCGTGTTAACACTCTGTTTTTGAGTACCATTTCAGTTTGAAACAACTTAAACTTCTAAATAACTGAACCCCTTTTTCTTATAAATTCACAAGAGAATTTTGATTCTAAAACATGGCCACTGTATAATTTAATTATAATTTATAGAAGTGTATTTCTCAGGTCTATTGACCTCTATGAAACAATCTTACATCTTTACAATTTATAGATCTTATCTTATTCGTTTGTCAATTCTAGTTTGAATTTCCCTACAGACGGTGCATTTACAACATTGGTTGCCAAACTGTTCCAAGTATCAATGCTCCTATAGTAAAGTGAAATCGTTTGGTATCCTCTAATGCCGTCTTCAGCGAAATTCCTCTTTAATTCGAGATTGTGCCTACGTTGAGGTCGATTTCGAAGAACGAGTTTCTGACATAGGGAAGATTTATCATAGACATTAAGATGTTTATATACTTCCACCATGTCCCCGATTTTACGCCAGATCTTGAGGCTAGGTAGGTTCATGACTTGTAAACGTTCTTCATATGAATGGTTTCTATAACCACCGACAAGTCTTGTGGCCCTACGTTGGACACTTTCAATTGCATCAGAGTGTTTGATCAGCCGTGGAGACCAAACAGCTTGCGCGTACTCAAGGTGAGGTCTCACAAATGCAATAAAAGGTGTGCGGAGCATCTCGGGAGAAAGGAAGTCGAAGCTTCTGTTAATCAATCCAACGATCGAGTTAGCCTTCTTGATCTTGGTTTAGATGTGTTCTTCGAAATTCAATTCACTATCAATAATCACTCCAAGATCCTTCTCTTGATCAACATGTTCTAGGACAGAGCCAGCGATCTCGTAAGGATGTGCATGTTGAATGTTCCAGAATTTCCCTAGTGTCAACACGTGGCACTTGCCAGGATGGAATTTCAACAACCAGTCGCCAGACCACTTTTCCATTGGCATTGCCTCGATATCGTGCTGAAGTCTAATTGCATCTCCGGCGTTATTTATTTCTTCAACAAGCTTTGTGTCATCGGCAAAGAGAAACATTTCTGAGTTGGTAACTTCAGCTAGATCATTGATGTAAATAACGAAAAGGAGTGGACCTAAGACACTTCCTTGTGGTACACCACTTTGCACCTGGCATTTCTTAGATAACTTTCCATTGACCTTCACATAATTGTTAACGATCGGACAAAAATGCTTTCATCCAACCAAGTACCCTTCCTCTGATACCATACGCTTCGAGTTTTCTTAGTAATCTGCGATGTGGAACGGTGTCAAATGCCTTTGCGAAGTCGAAATAGATTACGTCAACAACCTTATCATTGGATATCGAGTCTGCACATTTGTCTAAGTAGTGAAGTAGTTGTGTCACTGTCGATCGCTTACCCATAAACCCATGTTATTTGGTTGATAGCAATTTCTCATTCGTGAGGTGTTCCATTATTTGTTTCTTTAGGATTCTTTCCATTACTCTACACGCAACTGATGTTAAACTAACGGGCCTTTAGTTTTCTGCAAGGTTCTTTTTTCCTTTTTTGTAGATCGGGGACGCATGTGCAGTCTTCCAATCATCAGGTAGTTTACTTTCTACGAAGGACTTGGCCATGATAGTATGTAAAGGACCGGCTATGTAAAAGGCCAGCTTTTCAGCATGACTGGGTGAATCTCATCAGGTCCTAGCGATTTATTAGGATTCAAATCTTTCAGTTCCTTTTTGATCATGTCGATTGTTAGATCGAATGCTACATCTGTGTCTGTTCGTGATGGAAACTCAGGTAGTGATCCAGCAGGTTCATTCGTAAAAACACAGCAAAACTGATCCTGTAGGATATCAGCTTTATCCTCATCAGTAAAACGAAGTGATGATTTATCATTTAGATCAAGGAGAAGAGGGCAAATTCCCGTTTTGGTCTTCATTGAGTTCCGGATATGCTTCCAAAACTTCTTAGGGCTTCTTTTTGCTTGACCACAAATTCGTTCTTCTAGTCTTCTTCTTTCTCGTCTGATCTTTCCTGTAACCTTGTTTCTCGCAGTAGCATAAATAGCTCTATTTCTCTGTTCCGAAATTGTACGTATTGATCTTATCCATTTGCGATGTAGGCGACGTTTTTCTTTTAAGCTTTGTTGAATATCTTGATCGATTGCAAAACTTCCCTTTTTTCCGTAGGCATGTTTCCCCTTCGTACGAGGAACGTACCGATTCCTAAGCTCGAATAATTTATCTTGCAACATCTTCCAGCAATCATTTACGTTTGCATTTCCTGCTTTTTGATGGAAACCTGTAACCCAGTCAGAGTTCTCAAGATGTCCTTTCATTGCTTCAAAATCTGCCTTATTGTAGTTATAGTTTTCAATAATGCATTCTGTTTCAAGGTAACATTCGAACGTAAATGATAGAACACTGTGATCACTTTTATGAAGTGGTGAAAGATAGTTTATGTTGCTAACCTGGCTTTCTTCATTTGTCAGAATCAGGTCAATAAGTGATGGCGTATCCGTACCTCTAGCTCTTGTTGGTTCATCGACGTGTTGGTAAAAGAAGGAGTCTCTTAAAGCTTCGAGAAATTGTTCGTCTTCCTTCGTGTCATCGTGAGGAGTTGACCAGTTTTCCCAATTGATATCTTTATAGTTGAAGTCTCCGACGATACACTTATGACTGTATTTCTTATTCATTGTTATTTCCTTCAGAAGAAGATTAAGTGCTGTATTGTTTTTAGCTGATGTTGGCGTGTTGGTTGGACTTCGATACATACATCCAAAAAGCAAAGAATCCGCTCCTTTGAGTTTGATTTCTAGCAAGCATACCTCCTGAAATTCACTATTGGGTGTCACTTCGACTACATTTTTGATCGATTTATGTGTCAAAACGATGATTCCACGTCCAACATTATTTAAGGCATTTGTTTCGTAGGGTTCGGAGTAGCCTTTAATGTGGTAGTCTTGTATGAGACGTTCTTTTTTCGAATGTTTTGGTTTTACTTCACAAATTGCAATGATATCGGGTTGTTCTTTTGAAATCACTTCATTTAGTTCTTCTTTCTTTATTTTAGTTAGTTGGTCTGCACGTCTGCATTAGTATATAGTATGTTAAGTTTTTTTCGTTTGTTAGTTTGTTCGTCTTTCTTCTTTGTTACGTCTTTTTTTGTGTTTGGTTTATTGCCGATCTTTGGCGTTTATCTTCTTTACACCGAATCCGTTTTTTGCAAAACATTAAACATTCAAACATTAACCTTGATGTCTACTGGGAAAAAATCTGTTGCAAATATATAAAGTATTGCAAGGAAGTAAATTATCGAAACATAAAATCTATTGGAAGTTCATTTAAGTAAGTGCCCAGTATCGCAAATACAATAGATTTTCAATTCAAAATAAGGCTGGATGTATTTTTTGGGATAAAAAAATTCGTGACAAACTTACTTTTCCCAGTCTTTTCCCATCTTAAATCTTGGTTTTGATCGCACAATAGATTTATGGCTCACCTGATAATATCCAGAAAGAACTCAACGGAGAAACTTTAGAATATATTTCAGATGAACAAAGTGAAGGTGAGCGGAGATTATCCTTGCTAGCGGAGCGCATCATGAGTCAGATCGAAGAGGATCAGAAAGCAGGGGAGGAAGAACAAGATCAATCTTTTCTGAAATTACAAGATGTCGTCAATGAGTTGGTATGTGACTTTAAAAATGACATTTATTCTAGTCACCCCTTGCGAATTTGAAACATTATTCCTTCTTCACTTATTACACTCAGTGTAAAAAGTTCTTCTCCGTCTTAGACGAATTTTGGTCTCAGCGAAGTCTCTTTAAGTCTTTCTCATCTCGAAATTCTGTATAGTTCACCAAAATTTCAAGAGTTTATGCTGATTTCTTGTGTTAAATCCATTTTCTGGCTCAGACGAAAAACTGTGCTGTATATTGCCGAGTGTAGTAACTACCTCTCTTTCTCAGCTCGTATAATACAGTTGACTCTCTAACTCGATGTTCTACTATTCGATAGGCTCCCTTATTCGATGAAATTTAAAATCCCCGTCAACAAGAGACTCTCCTAAACAACGCTCTCTTATTCGATAAGCTCCCTTATTCGATGAAAATCTAATTCCCCTTGAAGATCGAATTAGAGAGTGTCAACTGTACAACATTTCATCTTTTAAAAATGTGATTGATCAATTCATTGAATATTTTTTCAACTCTGATGACATTTCAGTTCCATGAGAAAGAGCAACAAAATGGCGTGATGGTGGATTTTGAAGGTGAAATAATTGGTGATAAAATGAATGTTCATGAAAATTCTTCAAAGTATGTTTTATGTTTCCTCTTTTTAATACGATATTGTTCTATTGGGTTCTTCCAGAAAATGTCCGTACATAGGGGTGGAGGATATAATGTCCGGGGGGGGGGTAGTGGAAAATCTATAAAAAATTTCCCTGTTTGGGGTAAACTTGCTCTATTTGGGAGTAATTTTGCTCGGCTTGAGGGTTAATTTGAATTGCCAGGGGGTCAAATTTTTTCTGGAAAAGTCCATTCTGTCACTGAATAGAAGAATGCCTTCGAAGGGGTCGTCTTCCCATTAGCTGTTTTTTTTGTAGCAATTGATACGTATTCAAAACACTATCGGCTTCAATGCATGCAATCATTTTGTGATGTACAATGATTTTCCAAGAAATTCACCTTAAATATTCATACTAACTAGAATTTGAATGTCTCTCCTAAAATTTACTTATTTTCTAGTTACTTTGGAATTGTTTGTTTAAGGAAAGAAATTTTTCCGCAACAAACTTACGCGGAATTTAATTTCGCGGTTTTTTGATAAAAATCCGCAAAATTAAATTCCGTGAAAGAAGAATATTCTCATGACTTATATATGGAATATATTTCACATATAGAATTGGTGTTTTTGGGGCAAAATAAGACATATTTTAAACCAAAATTCCTCTCAACCGCCGCGGCGCAAAAAATTCCTTTCCGCGAAAATTTCTTCCCTTAAGGTAATTCATCTTTCACAATTTTTGCAGTACAAAGCTCTTTCAAACACCAGCACCTCCAAAGTTTCGAGTACCTCCCCAAGAAGTGACCAAGGTATTAGCTCCCGACTATGTTAGTTTTCAATTGACTGAAGAAAACCTTCTAGAGAATATGGATATCGATGAAGTGGCTCAAACGAACTTTTTCATTGAAGATCGACCTGAAGATGAGAAAGAATTTGTCAAAAGGTAAAACTTGTGTTTGTTACTCTTGTTTTCCTGTTTTGTCACCTTACGTAGCCGATGTGACTTTTTCAAGGTTTTGTCACTCCTTACGTAGCCGATGTGACTTTTTCAAGGTTTTGTCACTCCTTACGTAGCCGATGTGACTTTTTCAAGGTTTTGTCACTCCTTACGTAGCCGATGTGACTTTTTCAAGGTTTTGTCACTCCTTACGTAGCCGATGTGACTTTTTCAAGGTTTTGTCACTCCTTACGTAGCCGATGTGACTTTTTCAAGGTTTTGTGTGTCCCAACGTAGCCGATGTGACTTTTTCAAGGTTTTGTGTGTACTTACGTAGCCGATGTGACTTTTTCAAGGTTTTGTGTGTACTTACGTAGCCGATGTGACTTTTTCAAGGTTTTGTGTGTCCCAACGTAGCCGATGTGACTTTTTCAAGGTTTTGTGTGTACTTACGTAGCCGATGTGACTTTTTCAAGGTTTTGTGTGTACTTACGTAGCCGATGTGACTTTTTCAAGGTTTTGTCACTCCTTACGTAGCCGATGTGACTTTTTCAAGGTTTTGTCACTCCTTACGTAGCCGATGTGACTTTTTCAAGGTTTTGTGTGTACTTACGTAGCCGATGTGACTTTTTCAAGGTTTTGTGTGTACTTACGTAGCCGATGTGACTTTTTCAAGGTTTTGTGTGTACTTACGTAGCCGATGTGACTTTTTCAAGGTTTTGTCACTCCTTACGTAGCCGATGTGACTTTTTCAAGGTTTTGTGTGTACTTACGTAGCCGATGTGACTTTTTCAAGGTTTTGTGTGTACTTACGTAGCCGATGTGACTTTTTCAAGGTTTTGTCACTCCTTACGTAGCCGATGTGACTTTTTCAAGGTTTTGTGTGTACTTACGTAGCCGATGTGACTTTTTCAAGGTTTGTGTGTACTTACGTAGCCGATGTGACTTTTTCAAGGTTTGTCACTCCTTACGTAGCCGATGTGACTTTTTCAAGGTTTTGTGTGTACTTACGTAGCCGATGTGACTTTTTCAAGGTTTTGTGTGTACTTACGTAGCCGATGTGACTTTTTCAAGGTTTTGTCACTCCTTACGTAGCCGATGTGACTTTTTCAAGGTTTTGTCAGTACTTACGTAGCCCATGTGACTTTTTCAAGGTTTTGTCCTTACGTAGCCGATGTGACTTTTGTCAAGTTTTTTGGTCACTCCTTACGTAGCCGATGTGACTTTTTCAAGGTTTTGTCACTCCTTTAGCCGTACTTGTGACTTTTTGACTTTTTCAAGGTTTTGTCACTCCTTACGTAGCCCATGTGACTTTTTCAAGGTTTTGTCTGTACTTACGTACTTTCAAAGTACAAACAATCTGCTTATTGATTTTAAAGTAAAAATCTTTAAAACTTTCCAAATTTGTTTTCATAGAAATTTTCAAACTATATATGTGACTCCTCAAGCGATTTGGAGTACACAAAAGACCGATCGGCCCAAAGCGGGTAAAATACCCGTCTTAAAGCGGCCGAAGTAAAATCTTTAGCGGCCCATCGTTCGTGAAGATCGGCCTCCAAGCGGGCGAGAGAATTTTTGGTCCGCTTGAGGCCGCTCTTTTAGCGGCCCTTTTTGAGCAAGAGAATTCCAAGCGGCGTCTGGAGCGGTCGAAAGTCCGGTCCAAAAAAGTCCGGTTCTAAAAAACTACTCAATCCTCAAAAGTACAATCTTTTTCAAAAATTAGAATTGGGGAGACGTCAATAACGTTTAGCATTTTAAATTCTTTCGATATGAGCCATATATGATTAAGATAATGTTGAAAAGGTGTATCGATAGTGAAATTATCTATCTTGTATCGATAAGGAAGAGACGCTCGTGAAAATACGAAGAAAGTGAGTTGATAAAACTAAGCATAAAAGACGCTCGTGAAAATTACGAAGAAAGCGAGTTGATAAAACTAAGCATAAAAGACGTTCGAGAAAATTACGAAGAAAGTTAGTTGATAAAACTAAGCATAAAAGACGCTCGTGAAAATTACGAAGAAAGCAAGTTGATAAAACTAAGCATAAAAGAAGCTCGTGAAATTTACGAAGAAAGCAAGTTGATTAAACTAAGCATAAAAGACGCTCGTGAAAATTACGAAGAAAGCGAGTTGATAAAACTAAGCACAAGAGACGCTCGTGAAAATTACGAAGAAAGCAAGTTGATAAAACTAAGCATAAAAGACGCTCGTGAAAATTACGAAGAAAGCGAGTTGATAAAACTAAGCATAAGAGACGCTCGTGAAAATTACGAAGAAAGCAAGTTGATAAAACTAAGCATAAAAGACGCTCGTGAAAATTACGAAGAAAGTGAGTTGATAAAACTAAGCATAAGAGACGATCGTGAAAATTACGGAGAAAGTGACTTGATAAAACTAAGCATAACAGACGCATTTAAACGCTACAAAGAAATCAAATTCAGAAGACTAAGCATGAGAGATGCTTGTGAAGGCAATGTAGAAAACGAGTTTATATTTGTTGACTATTCTTTTTAAAACATACGAAGAAAAACAAGTTGATAAAAGTATGCATAAGAAACTCTAGTGAAATTTATGAAGAAAACAACTATGCTTTTGTTACAAATGGCTCAATAAAAGTTCTGGCTAAGAGACAGGGGTGTTCTGTTTCTTAAAAAGTCTGTTGACGTACTCCTGCAACCTATGTCTTTAGACATTTTTGTTTGTAAAAATTCGGACACTTAAAAACCACTACAATGACTTCTAAGTTGTATCAATAAAGTTTCATGGCTAATTTTCTATTGCTAATTTTGTTATCGTTATCGATTAGTTTTTATCCCTTATAACTTTCATGGATCATTTATTGTTTAACTTTTATCGATAAAGCTCCTATCGCTAATTTTCAATCGCTTATTTGGGATCATTAAAATTCCTATCGATAAAAGTCTATCGATAGGCCTATGTATCGATAGGTGTATCGATTTAATCGATAATTTAATCGTGTCGATAAAGTGTTGAGAGGGAAAGTGATCCTTTTCCCATGAAATGTCAAATGTCCACAAATTTCAACGTTGTCAAAAATTTCTACCATATCAAAATAAAATCCAAATGTTTTAAAACTGCAAGAAGAAAATCTGTTTCCAACTTCACAACACACGGCAACTCGTTTTCCAAGAAACGAACTCAATGTTTACATTTTCGAAAACGAGGCTAAGTAAAAGTAAGTAAGTAAAGAAATCAATAGCGCCCATCGGGACGAAGCGTACCGGGCATTGGACCGCTCGGGCCCCTTTAGCGGCCTCGAAGCCTCTTCGTTATGGCCGCTTTTCATGATCGGCCATGCATCGGCCTCTTTCGATATTTGAACGGCCTTAGCGGTAAAAAGATCGGTCCAATAGAGGCTAAAGAGGAACGGTCATTAGACCGATCGGACTTTTGTGTACTCCAAATTGCTTGGGGAGTCACATATTTAACAATTTCTTATTTCAAAATAATGAGCTTTTAAAATAGCACTCTTTATTGAGTGTCAATTTGTTTAAAATCTCTGATATTTCTTCTTTTTTTTCTTAAAAGGCTTCTTGTGTTCAGAATAGTATAACAACCTCGTGCTATGGGTAAAATAGCACTTTAGCTTGATTCGGTTTGATCAATTTGATTTGTATATTTTTAATAATTTTTTCCCTAAGATTGATCAATCGAAGACATAATTCAGCAATCGAATTGCATCCTGAATTTGACATCATGAATCTAATTGGTGGAGAAGGAATGAAAGATGACGACGCTGACCATGAAAACGAGGCTGGAGAAGAGTCTGGGACGAGTAGTGAAGATGATGAAGAAGAGGAAAATTGTTCTTTAGGTATTAATGATCACCTTCCGTATTTAAAGGTTTTATTTTACATAAGTGTTTCCGTTTCATATCAGACACACATTTCATATCAGGACAGTGTCTTGTTATTGTTATATCATGCTGATATTAAAAGACTGTTTTTCTTTTCCTCTTTCTGACCAATCTTGCTCCACATCTGTGTCAATCCAATGTAAAAAAGCTTGTAAGTTAAAATTGATGAGTAAACAAACAACATCTTTAATTTGACAAACTCGGCAATTAGGTGAACGAAACGTTTTCGAAAATTATAAGGTGTTCGAAAGGGATAAGATGTTTTCATATTTTACCTTTTTCAAAATGTTTGGTTTGAAAATGTGTCAATTTATGTTTTTCATTGTGAATACTGTCAAATAAAGTCAACTCCCAGTTATTCAAAGCTCCAAGGGGGGATAAGAATTTACTTCGAATAACCGAAAGTTCGAATAACCGAGAGAGTTTTTACCTTAGAACTAAGGAAAACGTGCCATCCCACTTCGAATAACCGAATTATTTGAATAAGTGCAGGTTCGAATAACTGGTAGTCTTCTGTATATAAACAAATCAAAGAGTGTTTTGTCCAAATAGATCTTATCGGAGTTTTTTATTTTTCTTAAAAAGCGATGCATTGTGGGATTGTTTCGGGATATAACAATAGAATTCCCTCGAGGAATTCCTAAGAGATTTATATTGTAATACCCCCGAAACAATCCCACAATGCATCGCTTTTTTAGAAAAATCAAAAACTCCGATAAGATCTATTTTTTTTAAATCGAAAAATACTCCCACTGTAGACTCATCGTACAAGTTCGAATCGATCATCGACCATCGAAGAAAAATCAACCGATCGCGCCCTGGAAGTGCCGAATCATCACCTTATAAAGAACAACCGAAATCATTGAAAAAAACACCTTTTCAAGAATCATTTCAAAGGTAAAATGACATTATTTTGTCGTGAAAGTTATATTGCTGTAGACAAAGTTTTCAATTCTAGTTTCGTAAAATTTCGTAAAGAAGTTAAGTTCTTTGCAGAAAAGTTATTTTCTCTTTTCCTAGATCCTTTCATCTAGAGATTAGAGAATTTCAAAGAACGAGCAACAAATGCCTTATAATCTTCTAGAGAAACCATTTCCCAGCACTTCAATCAAGCCAATCATTTCTGCACTAAATTAGCTTTGTTTTAAATTCATTTCAGGTCGCATTCGCAGCCCGATTTTATCATTCGACAAACTGTGGAAACGAAACCAGAATTGAAATCGGATTATCGCTCTCTCCGTGAAGAGGTAATTCCTAAAATTCGCCTAATTCTTCTTATTCCCGTAGATAAATAGACTTATGAAACTTTTTTTGCATTTCCCAAAACCTAACTGAATGTCAGTCTTTGGCTATCATCTACAGCCTTATAGATTTTCGATTTTCATTGACCTCTTTTTTGGGCATCTGACCAGGTCAAGAAACCGGATTTTTTGGTTACATTTTCGATTTTCATTGTCCTTAAGGGTTGTATTAATCACCTGTAACATTTTAGTCATGAGGCTCATGACCTAAATTTAAGCCCTTTTTTGACCTCTTTTTTGGGCTCGTGGAGATCAAAGAGACCGCTAGTGTTCGATCTGACAAAACTTTTTTGACAGTTTTCGATACGGCGAACACGTTGAGGATGGTTAAAATTCTGAGGCTTATGACCTAATAAAAAGGCCGACAGCTCTCGAACTATTATGCTACTTTGAATCTTTCACCAGTCAGAAAGTGTATATACACCGGATAAATAATGATGAATTAAATCATCTTGAATCTCACGTCTTAGATATGGTAAATTTAAGTGGTTTCATCTCCCATCCGAGAGAATTGCATCTAGCGACTTCGGTGGTTTTTAAACTCAATGCGTTTTCTCCACAAAATAACCTTATGGCTAACAATTTCATTGAGTTGACTGCACGTAATGTAATGTACTGTTCAAATTGTTTTTAGAATAAAGAACTTGCAAATTTATTAGGCCAAATGACGAAAGAAAATAAAGAACTCAAACGATTGGAGGTACACAGTATTGTCTTTTTTTGGGTCTTCAAGTTCTTTTTGTACATTTCATTTGAAATCCACCCAGCTGAGTTTTCCGTTCTGATAAGTAACCAATCTTTTAAAGAGATATTTATACTGGTTTATAAGAATCTCTTGATACAGTAGTTATTTCTCTCAAACTCTACCAAAGATGATCACAACACAGCAATGACAACTTTATAGGTATTCTATATTTTCTTTGTATTCCCTTGCGTTCATTAGGAAGAAGCGGAGAGATACCGTTTACAAAAACGAAATACAATCATCCAATTACAGGTTACATCAACCATTTTATTTTTTATTCATTCTAATAATTCTGTACCGTTGTCCATGTCTTGATTTTTGTTTTGACAGCAACTACCATGAATCGTGTCCAAATTAATATAAATGTCCCGGTGATGAATACACCCTGGAATCATGTCTCCATTTGGAAATTACTACACTGAACTCTCATCCTCAATAAGAAATCCATCACAATTTCAAAATCCACAACTATAGTCTTCTTCATTTTAATCTCACTGGTTATGAAATCCTCAACAGCTCATTGAGATAATACACTCCTTCTCACAGACCCATTGGAAATCCTTCCCACTGGAAAAAATGACCAAAATATCGTCCCCGGTGGAAAATTATACTCCAATTTTTGTCCCCATTGAAAATAATCAAATAAACCGATTCTCACTGTAAGATATTTACTATTTTTCCCATCCCCACTGAATTTTAAAACAAAAGAATTTAAATCGCCAGCCATAAAAAATATGAGAATATCAATTCCCATCGAGTTTCAGTCCGTTATTTTTACCCCCACTAGCTAAAAGAATCCTACCGGGTCTGTGAGAAGGGGGCGTGCTATGAAATTCGCAACTGCTCATTGAAATAAGTAGGTATCAAACAGTCACCAATAACATTTTTAACGCATTATTTCTTTAGTCATCCGGATTTGCAGATGAATGTCTTTCAAGGTGCGTATTTTATGTTTAAAACTTGTTTTAAAAGTTAATGTCGTGTCTTGATAGCTCTTATTCTGACTCTGAGCTGTCGAATGATGACTGACGCTTTTGAGGTTGAGGTCATTGAAATATTGAAATATTTATTTATCATTTTATAGAGCGCAATCACTTGACGATCTAGCGAAGTTCAACGTCGTTCAGCCGTAAGCAAGACATTTAGAAGGATAAACAGAATTATAGAGATCTGTAGATATATATCTTCTATGTTCCTGAGAAAAACTCCAAATATTTTTGCTTAAATTTTTCCTTTGCAAAGTATTGTTCAAATTACAACAATTTGGCGTTTTCAGTTAGAAAATAAATAGAATTTCAGCACAACAAGCGTGTGAATAACTATGTGTAAATAAATTGTGATTGCTTTGACCGAAAAGATTGTTATATAAAAAACTGAGGAGGAGGTGCCCTATGAAGGAATTCACAGGCCAAAAGCTCAAATAGTGGTTATTCCTTCATTAACGGACCCAGTTATTTCTGGTACTGAAAACTACTCGAGCTCAAAAGAGAAAGACTATTTTAAAATTTGAAATAGATTTTACCGTTTTCCTATTTTACATTTTAAAACATTTTACATGAAGTCCATTTTGAATCAAGTCAGTTGTTAGTGAGCCCCGAGTAAATGTGCCCGGATGAAAATTCACGTTTCGTTTTCTTTTTTCACCATAGTAAGAAAGCGACGAGAAGAAGTCAAAGCGAAAGTGCATTAGAAGAACTGGAGCATGAAATCATGGAAGATGTCCCTGAAGTGTAAGTTCAAAGACAGGCTTGTTTAAAAAAGGAAATCGCCTAATGAGTAGGTCGTTAAAATTGGTTTACAATAAAATCATTAATAAATAGATAAAAGTAATGATTATACAACTCACCACCATATGGTCACCAGTATACTAGTGAGGTCACATGGTCATCAAGGTAGGTAAATCACGACGACGGACGAATTTCCTTGTTCACTCGAAATCTTCTACAGGCTAAGTGAGAAGCAAGGTTGACTTACTCCGCATTCCTTTCTAGAACGAAAAATCAGGCAGAAATTCATTGTAGAGGCAAAGTTGATTTCTTTGAAATTCGACCGCCGTTGTGATCTACAGTAAAACCTCTAATTAACGGACACTCTAAAAGACGGGCACCTTTGATTAGTGGACAATTTCATTTTCATCGGCCGTTCCCTTGTCAAATCCTCATAAAAGAAGTTTCCAAAAGGCGGACACTCAATTAGCGGACCGTTCCGCTGATTAGAGGTTCCACTGTATCTATCGATACTTAACCTCACTACTAAAGTTCGAGCCTTTTTGTAATAATTCAATCTTTCACTATTTCAGTTGTGATTTATCATGGTTCAAAGATAACTATTGGTATCCTTGGTTGGATGAAAGTTATAAAGACCAAATGACCAACAGTGAACAAGGTAAATGTCATGTTATTGGGTAGACTTGAAACAATCCCTAACACATGCGCATTTCATCATGCTCGAGACATGACTGAATTTCTAGACCTCCACTAAACTGCAAGGAGGGGTGAACGAGAATGTCAGAAGCTTAGAAATAGTAAGTAAGTAAGTCTAAAGACCGCACTCGGAGGCGACCAGAAGGCTCCTTTTTCGATAGCTATCTACTCGAAGGTAGGAGAGGGCGCCGCTCTTTCTCCCTGAATTGCTCAATTTACCCTTGAACCTTCTCTTGCTTCCTGAGCATCAAGGGGAGAAGCACCAAGTACCATTTTGAGAATCTTTGGTATGACCCAGCTGGGACTTCAAACCACAACCTTGCGCACCTTAGAAATAGACGAAATATAATTTCATGGAATTGACACTTGCATTGAAAGGCACATTTGCATCTTTCTTTTTCTATTTTAGACGATGACAGTTTGTGCTTCAGACTTGATAAAGAGATAAGGTTGGTACTAGTTATTTAATTCAAGCTTTTATGGGGATGTAGATTTAACTTTCCCTTTATTCCTCGAGTGTATTTTTTGGAATTTTGAAAGTGCTGCAATCACTGAAGCCACCTTTTGGTTTATAAAGGTCAGTGGTTGCAATAAAAAGAACCAAATTATAATTCACTAATGATATAACTCATATATACTCATCTTTTAGTCGTTCAAGTTCTGTGGCAAATACTTCCGGTGACGATGAAGATCAATGGGTGTATCGAAAAGAAGTGTTTACGGAAGCCGATCAACGGTATCAGGTACAGTATAGCTTGATGCTAGCTAAGCTCTAGTTTCGACGGCCGACTTTCTGTCCTGCCTATTCTTATTGCTAGAGTGGAGCGCTAAAAAATGGCAGAAAGTTGGCAATATTTGCTTAGAGGTTTAAAAGAAGTCATTGTATTGACGTTGAAAGAGGGTAATGCGTTGACTTCTGACTACTTTGCCAAACTTTTTGCTCATTTTAATTCATAATTAGAATAGACAGGGCGAAAAGTGGACCGCCTTAACCAGAGCTAAGTAAACTATTTTTAAAGCTCACGAGGCTAAAACAAAAATATTATTTATAAGAATTCACCATCCACTAAAAGCAGATGAGAACAGTTTCATACTCGGCGCAGAATATCATATTCAGGACAATTAAAATAATTGAGAATTGAGGCCCAGCGTCAAGTCACACTTGATAACTCTCAATAAAAAAGAAAATATTCCAACTGGTTTAAAAGGCAACCACCATGAAGAAACCAAAGAAAGAAAGAAGAGTAAAAACTACGCCTAGACTTCTAGTGGTTTTTTTAGTGTTTTTTTTCTTCATGGCATTTGTAACACATTTTTAATACACTGTTTATATGTATTGTTTCTTAGAAAATCGTGGTTGAAATTGAGGATTTGACCAAGAAAATAGAAGAATCAATCAATTCTAATCTTATAGGATTTCATTATTGTCGAAGAGGAGCGTGCTATAGAAAGGTATTTTCGTCAAGAGTTTCGTCATTTTTTAATGAGAAGCAAATAGTTTTATTTCAAAATATTCTCGTTAGATTACTAAAGTTTTAGCAGCCAGGTTATTTGGTCAAAATTTCTCTATTTTATTGTTTAGGTTGGCGATTTACAAAATGCCATACAAGACCTGAATACGTAAGTTTGGTCATTTTTTTCTGTTTATCTTGTCTCAAGCTTTCTTCTAGTATTTTCCTTGGAGACAATTACACGAAAGAATGATTTTCTTTTTGGATGGAACAGTCAATATGATGAACAGCTTGTATGAGCTAAAATAGGTCTAGTTTAGAGTTGAATGAATGAATCAAGTTAGTTGATGGTTTGCCTGTGTGCTTAAGCAAACTAGGAAATACATTCGTTAACGACGTAAAAAGTTTTCGTGTTTGAGCTCAGGAAAGCGCATTAAAATTTCTCTTAAATTATATTTCATATAGTGTTTAAAGAAAATGTCATGATATTTTCAACTTGTTTCCGCTTGCGATTTCCAAGGAGTCAAAAATGCTTTGATTTCCTTTGCAATGTCTCGTAGCATTAACAAATTGACCAAATAGAAAAATCCACAACCTAATTTCACAATCAATAATGTTTCTGAAAACAACAGTTTATACAATAAGAATGGTCCAAGGATGAATCTTAGCGGTATGAAAAATACAACATACGCCACTCGAGCTGCAATAATCCATTTTGATTTCTTTAATTCTGGTTTATCAAACACGTGGAATACCCAGAATGCACAGGGCGTTGTGAATTCGCCTAACCATAAACATAACAAAATATCAAAACCACATCTCTGGTTATACCATATAGTTAACGTGATCAAAAAACTTAATACGTGATGAAGGAACATGTACCAAGCTTCCCCAAGTTTAATACTCAATGGCAAATCGTATAAGAAATAACCAGCGCTTACAGCAACTATTAGATTCTCTTGCCAAGTCACTGCATCTCCTATACGACTCATATCCAGCATTTCAGGATTGGTGTAAAAATACCATTCTATTGAACGCACCACGCCAACACCATAAATGCCATACACCAAATTAGAACTGTCCCAGAAAGTGAAACCCAATAATTTGTAAAAGAATTGAAGTAATACAAAACATCCAAATGCTGATGCCAGAATCACATACATTTTGTTTTAATGATTGTGTTTCTAAAGTAAACAAAGTTCAAATCAAATTACATAGTTTGGTCAAAGGCTCCATGCAGACCCATTTCTACTGCTGCATTTCCAATGTTGCATGGCTACACAGTCTGCGTACATTTTTCGGTTTGTTACTTCAAAATACTGATGTCAATACAACGACTTCTCTTTTAGGTCTACTATCTGACTATGACGTCAATTTGTATTTTTTTCCATGCGACGCTTGTTACTTATTTTAAATCTTGAGCTGTTCATGTCAGTCCTTTTACAAATTTAACGAACATAAAAATACAGCACAGACGCAAAGCCCTAACTATCTCCACATTACATTATTCAACATGATTACAAACATTGATACGACACACTATTCTGTCAAAATTGTCAAACGGAAATAAGCTAATAGATGATTACACGAGATTAATTATATTGAACTGTGCATATACTGTACCAATGTTTTGATATCAAATAACTATAATAAAGAGTTGACACAATATCTATATTTTAAACTCAGAGTTTCATGGTGCTCAGGCACCAATCATCAGTGAACTCTTGATATATAGATATCAAATAACAGTATTTTTGATAAAAATTGGCTAGACAAAATGAAATAGTCACTTTTTATTGTATTTTGATACTCAGTATGTTTTTAAGTCATGGCCACAGTCAAATTTGTCTTCTTTTATAACAAATTAACTTCCAGCCAGCACATGGTGTTATTCACACGACGTTGTATGACCGTCATTGACGAATGTTTCGAAGTGCAACGTAGTCTTTTTTCCAGTATCCATGATGTGTTCCATTCTGATATATATACAACTGAAGATTGATCGAAAGTGACGTATTAACTGATTTTACGTAACTTCCAACCAATCAATGGTGCATATCATGAATTCGGCAAGACTAGTAATCTATAATATATTTTCTTTCAAAACATTAGTAAATCATAAACTGCATACATAAAAACTTTATAACATAAAAAACAAACTAAAAACGAAGTGATTTAAGCTGATTTTAAGTATGTTTTTTCCAGCAACTAAATCAGTACTTATCAACAAATTTCTTTTTCAAACTTTTTAAATTCCTGTGAAACTTTATCGTCACAACATATTGAAAGCAACTTCTTCTGTGATTTTGTCCTTTTTGATTTTGCTTTTTTCCTCCTAGACTCAAGCGGACAAAACATTAAAGGAATATTAAACGGTTTTAATGTCTTACATTGTAAAAATGCTAAACTTTTTATATATAGGCCAAATGTTCGATCGTTGTCAAGCTGTCTAATCATGAATATTTAATACTTTTAACAACATTTCTTTTTTCAACCTTTCAAGTCCAAATCAAGTCCAAATCAAGGATTTTCACTATTTGAAAGAAAATAAATCTATTCTTAAACTGTAAAAGAAAAAAAAATTCCAAACTTATAGTTCAAAATAAAATAAACGGCGGGGTCTGAATGAACATGGGAGGGGCTGAAAATGAAATAAAATGGAAATCTTACATGGAATAACAACATTCGCACGTTCGAAAAGCAAATTCGAACGCTCCAAAAGTCCGATATACAGAAAACACCGCATCTGCATCTCGCACAAAAGGTCAAAATGATGTCCGCCTAACGTCTATAAAACCAGTAGCGTGGTGAGGCAGAATCGGAGGGAAAATTTTGCAAAGATAACGCGAGCAAAGCGAGCGCGAAATTTTTTCGACATTTCCCCATTTTCTAGAGCCAAAAACTGCCATTTATGAGGTAAAAAGGGGAAAGGGGCGCTGAAATCAGTGTTTTGGAGAGCCTTTTTGCACACCTTCCTTTTCGCCCCCCCCCCAAAAAAAAACCGCCGCTGGGGGGGGCACTGCCCCCTGCCCCCTTGAGATATGTAATCTTGATTTTGACTAGGTTTGAATCCAAACTTATAAATACCGTAAGAATAATTTTCTGAATAGTTAAGAATATTCATGATGAATTATAAAAACACCACTCTTATAAAAAAAAGCATGTACCTCATATTCATACATACAATATAACTGTACAACGAATCATCATTGTATTGTACCCAAATGGCTCAACCAAGATCACCGCTTTTAATATTATTTACATGCACGGGCACAATCTTTATGTGTGTAGACTTTAACAGCCAAAACATACCACTGGGTAATGATCAAATATCAAATATGATAGCCGCATTCTTTTTCACCCTTCAACACAATATGGTATTGCTAGATATTATTTAAATCTTTAAACTCGCCCCAAAAACCGCAATAAAATTTTACAAACTTACAATTACTAAATTATGTACCTCATCTTTACAAATGTTTTCATGCATACACAGTAAAGACAGTAAGATCATGCAAGATCATTCATAGAGATTAGATCGCGTGAAATGTCAGTATGTATCAGTGAGTCTACAAAGATGAACGAACACAATTTTTGGATGTTACAATCATTCAAGAAATATTTGAGACAAATGGGAAATTCCCCAGGAAGTTTTGAAACCACAATCGATTTGTAAGTGCTCTAAAGTAGGTTCGAAGGGTAGAGTTTTAACTCTGAGTTTTAACACTAGACTTAAGACTTAGGGGGCCTTAGGATCTGAGGATTCAAAAGTTCAAAAATGGTCCAGTAAGGCTCCGAATATAGCCTGGAAGTTAATCTACCCGTCTCAAATTGAAATATTCGATTAAATTAAAGAGATAGCCCAAAATCGGCTTTTTCGCCCGAACTTTAAATCTCGAAAAACGTCAAAATAACCCGAATTCTCAATATATTTCTTGAAAGATTGTAGCATTTTTCGTTGTGTAGAAAGATACTTACCACGTGAAAACACAATATATACACTACATTCAGATACCCAGATAGGGTTTAAATCTTCTTCGAAATTGTGTAAAGATATGCTTTTCTTTCTTAGCACATCTTTGCATATTCACAAAATTCTCTTTCCTAAAAAATCTTTTTCAGAGCTATCAAATTGGAGCCGAAGCTCATAGACGCGTATTGGCATCGCCATTTAGTTTACCTCCTCAAAAATGACGTCACTGTAAGTGTATATATTTCAAGCGTTAAAAGAGAGACTAATTCAAAACTTCCTGATTTTTCTGACTCTTAGAGAGACTTTGAAAGGTGAAAAAACTGACCCCTACCGTCCGCTATGGAAGCCGAGGAAGGCCATTATAATAAAAAAAAATATTTTTAGAGAAATATTTTTAATTTTAGAGAAAAAAAAGTTTTTTCAGAGAAAAAAATTTAATTTTAGAGAAAAATATTTAATTTCAGGGAAAAATATTTAATTTTAGAGAAAAAAAATTTATTTTAGAGAAAAATATTTAATTTTAGAGAAAAAAAAATAATTTTAGAGAAAAATATTTTAGAGAAAAATTTTTAGAGAAAATATTTAATTTTTGAGAAAATAATTTTTTTGAGAGTTTTTAGAGAAATGTATTTAATTTTAGAGAAAAATATTGAATTTTAGAGAAAAAATCTTTTGGGGAAAACATATATCTTTTTACCATAACAAAAGTTTTTTTTTGACAAAATATTTTTTTGCCAGATAATTCTTTTAGTTGATTTCGTGTTCCTTACTACACAAATACATTATGTTTTCAATAGAATAATGCTTTATACACATTTTACAATGCTGGTGGGGCAGCAGGTTGTATCAAGAATGCAATCCAAAGGAATGTGTTTACCAAATGGTTTACTGCTTTGAGAAACACCATGTACTGCTATCAATGTGGGAAAGCTTTTTCAATAGGTGATGTCTTTTGCACAAGATGTGGTACAAAGAAACGGCCATTGGATATTGCTAACATGGAGAATGAAGACGAGATAATTGAACACTATTTTCGAAGGGGATTTCAATATGCAATAATCCTGCAATTCTTGAGACGTAAACATAGCATTAACATAAGTTTAAGGACATTAAAACGAAGATTAGCTGCCTTGAATCTAAGAAAAAGAGACAATGGCATCAATATTGACCAGCTTAGACAAATTATAACCACTGAATTACAAGGTCCATCTTGTCAACTGGGATACAGAGGAATGTGGAACAAGCTACGCACCACATACAATATTACAGTTCCACGTGATACTGTCATGCATATTTTGAAAGAAGTGGACCCTGAAGGAACGGAGGAAAGGAAGTCTAGGAGGCTTCGAAGAAGAGTTTATCGATCTGAAGGGCCTAACTGTACCTGGCACATGGACGGATACGATAAACTTAAGCCCTATGGTTTACCCATTCACGGCTGTGTCGATGGATTTTCTAGAAAAATCATATGGCTGGAGGTATGCAAAAGTAACAATAACCCATTAATTCCAGCTAGCTATTTTATCCATGCAATAAAACAACTAAAGATTTCTCCAAAAACAGTTCGTACAGATTGTGGAACCGAAAATGGACTGGTTGCAGCCATACAGTGCACGATTCAAGAAAATGAAAATGCCCACCAGTACGGCCAATCTATCAAGAATCAAAGAATCGAAAATTGGTGGTCTCATCAGAGGAGAGGGTTTACCAATTGGATAATCACGTATTTTAAAGAATTGGTTGATGGTGGTTATTTGATACCAGGAAACGAAAATCACAAAGATTGTGTTTGGTTCGTCTTTTCCAAGTTCCTACAGTCTCAGCTTGATACTGTCAAGAATGAATGGAACAACCACTACATACGTCAATCCAACAACTGTGAAGTTTCCGGAGTACCAGATAAGTTATATTATTTACCAGAAACCGTTGGTTACGAAGAGTGTGGTCACCAAGTACTGAATGAGGATATCGAGGAAATAATACAAGATGAAAACATTTTTGAACAGGCATTGAATATCGAGATTGAAAACGCAGATCCAGACATACAGGGGTTTTTTGAAGAAATTATCAACGAAGCACAACTCGAATACCCACCAAAGGATTGGGAAAGCGCTTTGAACATGTTTAAGCTGATTGCTGATCGTCTTGATTGAGAGCACAATATATTTTATGTAATTTGTATTTGATTATTAGTCCATCTTTTACTGGACTTAGGGAACTATGGTTTTTTTAGCTTCCTATGTACCTATAGATTATTTTTTGAGTCTCTGGCTGTCACTGGTTGAACACATATGTCGAAAAGGGGGTCTTCAAATGAACAATCTGTCAGCATTTTTTCATTTCATTTTTTTCAAGATCTTTGTTTCGAAACCGACGGGTACATAATGCATAAAACATAATGCATAAAACATAATGCATATTGCATAATGCATAATGCATATTGCATAATGCATAATGCATAATATTTAAAAAATGTCAATTTTAGAGGCTGTAATAAGGAGAATTTGAAAGATAATACTTTCAACAAATCAAATTTACCATTTTCTATCAGAAATTAAAGGGTAGAAAGCTGTAATTTTGAATTTTGGATGATGAAGAAATTCCATGATACACTGAAAATGCTAGTCGCCATTTTGATTTTCATAGTTGTATTTTACAACGTAGTATAGTGTAGAAAAAACACGAAAATATCTCCTCCGTATATTACTTTTATAACTCGAAAACCAACCTCGATCCCTGCGTATTATCAGCTCTTCGATTCTTACTGATAGCGCTAGATAATACCCTGGCATTGGCTGGTTTTCGAACGCGAAAGATTACGTAATTCAAAAACAAAACGTCAGATTTCATTCGTTCTTCTTTTTTGAAGTCGTTGCATTGCAGTGTAACTTTGTAACGTCAGAATATTTTATGATGTATTGTTTTGAGAAGTTCCCCCTCTGAGAGGGGGAACTCGCATCAGCCAACACCAGGGTATTCTCTGGCGTCAATCAGTAACGTAAGTAAAGCCTGGGATACACGGGGACGAGGTTGCTCGAAAACGTGATTTTTATAGCAAGATTTTTATTTCGAACGAACAATATTTGGGGGGGTTTCAGGGGGTACCCGATTCCGTAATTCCGCCAATTTTTTCTCCAATTTCCGTCACACCGTCTTAAATTGAACCAAAATTCCGTCACCGAAAATTCCTTTGAAATTCAATATTTTTGTCGAAAATTCCGCAAATTTTGAAAATCTTTTACCAATTCCGAAATTCCGCAAATTTTTTTGCTAAATTCCGTTTTTCCACACTAAAATTGTCTAATTTTCCGTCTCCGTCAGAGAACCCAATTTCCGTAATTCCGTCTAAATTTTCGCCAAATTCCGCCACTCCGTCCAAAAAAGGGCCGATTCCGCTCCTCCGCCAACCATGAAACCCCCCCCAATATTGCTAATAAATTTGGACGGGTTTTCCCTGTTACAAAGCATTAACCATGTGAAAACTAGATCAAAGAAAATAGACTTCGAATCTTTTTACATTCGAATGTTTGTGTGTTTACATTTTTTGAGAAAGAAAGAAGGGGGAAATCTTTCTGATCTGTTGCTTCGTTGAAATATATATATATTATATATTTATATGAAATTTGTCGTTCTTTTTTGTCGTTTTTTATGAAATTTGTCGTTCTTTTTGTCTATTTTTAGTAATGCAGGAATTGTAGGATAGACGCACTCTTATGTACCCGTCGGTTTCGAAACATAAGAAACCCATTTTCTGATACAGTGTCGACCTAATTTCAGGCTTTTGTTGTATCCACCTATTTAATCAGGGACTCGAAACATAACCTACAGGTGCATATATAAATATCAAAATAACAGTTGAGAAATGAAACACAAAAAAAATTATTTCGACATTTCTCCCTTATCGGGGAAAAAAATGTCGGGGAAATGAAAGTGACTAAAATTTTGAGATGGTGACGAAATTTTCCCCCGACGAATTTTTTCCCCGATATTTTATAACCCGACCAAAGCTTTTACCCGATTTTTTTATCTCCGACCAAAACTTTTACCCAATTTTTTAAACCCAAACCAAAATTAAAATCTAAATTTTTTACACCTTTATTAACCGAAATTAGTGCTTTAAACGTCGAATTACATATCCTTTTTGGAGCAAGTGAAGGAAACCATTTCATTTGGACAATTTAGTTGGGTGGAAGTGACTTAATTGTAATTTTTTTCGGGGAAAAGTGACGAATTTGAAATTTTGGTCGGGGGAAAGTGACAAAAATACCTCCAGGTGACTAAATTTTTCCCCGACTAAATAAAACTCTGACATTTTTTCCCCGATAAGTTTTTGGTACTTATTTTCGTGCAATTTCACGCAAAGGCCCAAAACTGTGCGAAAATTAATGTACCATGTTTTTTTTTGTTTTTGGAAAGAAAGTATGGCACTTATCTTCAAAAAATTACTATTATTTCTATTTGTATATGCCTAGAAAAAATATATAGGCAGCCTTTGTACGCAAAAATTAAAACCGATAATTTGAAGACGATTGGCTGGTACGCGAAAATTAATACGCGCGAAAATTGCGTTTTTATGATGCTCGAAAATTAGTACCAATAAGGTATAGTAACAATGTCCCCAGGCATGCCCCAAAATGAAGATTTTCAAAAAAGAAAAAAAAAATTCCTAATGAACAAGTCACCAAATTTCAGGCCAAATCCGACCATTTTTGGGCTCTCTACCATTGAGTTTCAAGCCGAAGGCTAGAGGTCAATCTCCTTGGTAGGATTTGAAGCCAACAAATCCTACCAAAGTTGCGCGGCCTTGAGCGACCCGCCTGGTTTTTACACAAATGACAGATTGAAACTAAAATTTACCGCTTCATTTTGAAAAATATATCACTCGAAAACAAAGGAATTGCTAGATTCAATCCGTCATCAAAAATACGGCGCATATTTTAAGGCTTCAATTTTTCTTGCCTGAGAAAGGTTAGAGATTGACCTCTAGCCTTCGGCTTGAAACTCAATGCTCTCTACCAGGGACACAGACAATGGTCAGATTGTAACTCAACTGCTGAAGTTGAGAATAAATTGATGCTGAGAAAAGGTTAGAAAAGTAAAGTGTCCACATACTTTTAAGACAGATTTTAATACTCAATCCAGAAATTTCCCTCCGACGGATTCAAGCTTTTTAATAGACACTAATAACTAGTCCTTGTATTTCGCTGCAGCTTTGCTTGCAACACTGCGTTCGCTGAGTACAACGACCGCGTTCTGTGTCTCAGGAAAACCAGACGCGAGGCTAGTCTAGCTTTTGAACACAGATCTGTAAAGCCCGAAGGGCTAGATTTGCGGCCTTTATCGAAAAGTGAAGCAAGTTTTGGTAGGATTTCCTACCAAAGAAATCACGTGACAACAAGCAATTTCACTCGTTTGAGAGATGCGAAATAGCGTTTGCCGCCTAATTTTTTTTATCTCGCGTTTTGAAAACAATTAAAATGCTAGATCCTATCCATCGGCACGAAATTTAAAAAGTCAAATTTTTGCTTCACTTTTTTTTGCTGGAGAAAGCTTAAAGTTGCCTATCTAGCCCTTCGGGCTTTACAGATATATGTGCTTTTGAAGATTCTAGGTTTTGGTCTTGCGCCGGCATGCTGACAATGCATGGATATTAGCTACAACTTCAGACCGCGATATATGTGGTTTGTAGTATTGGAAATTAATACAATAAAAAACAGTCTTCGCTCGCCGATTCTTATCTTTTTGAAATCAAACATTTTTACCCAGTAGGCACGGGACATTCAAACAACGTTGTTTCAAGGTCAGAACGTTATTTGGATGTTGAATAAATGTTGCAACAACGTTGTGTGTCTGCTGAGTAACTCGACAATCAAACGTTTTCGAACTTTCGAATACAAGAATATTAATTTCCAAAAAAACAGAATCGTATTTTTGTCTGGAAGGAGGCGAATTTATGAGCACGCTATCCGGGCGAGACAGTGGTACAAAAGATTCAAAGACAAAAAAGACTACTTCCGATTGCCTAAATACATATCTTGAATAAAATATATTTTTACTTTTCTATGTTAAAAACAAAATAAAACATCTGATATCAAAGTCTAAAACAGAAGACTACCGTCGATGTCGTCACGACTTTTCTTTGAGGCTTTAGGTAAATGACTAAACATGTCCAGCATGTTTAGTCAGCCGGTTCATTGAGAAGTTTTGTTGGACTTGAAATAAGATGACTAAAACAAATGTTAAAACAACTAACTAAAAGCAAAAATAAGTCTAAAGGCCGCATTCTCACTTTCGGTAGTTTTGTTCGTCGAGTAAGTCGTACGGGCCTTTTGACTGGTTGTTTTCAGTTGTAACCTCAAAACATAAGCAATTTGCTCAGGTAGTCGTACAAATTCAGGCACAAAATTCAAACAAAACTACTGGAATTGAATGCACCCTTGACACTTTAAATAATCTACAAAATATACAGTCATGTTCAGTTAAAAACGCTCGGCATTTCTGGCTGAAGTTGTGAAACTATTCTACTAAAAAAAAAAAACAGTCATCGTTTCAGCTATTCAATCTTTTGAAAATGGAAAGATCGTATGGTGCTCCTTGTCCAAATACAATACTTAAAATGTTATTTCAAGATATTTCAATGCTCTAAAATCGATGTTATCTTTTTGTTTTAACTTTTAGCTAGGCTAAGGCTGTCAGTCAATTTTTTAGTTGTAAAAGAATAAAAAAAATAATTTTAACGCAAGCAGTATGTCCAAAAAAATACTAAAGTACGCACTAATCTAATGTACTACTATGCAATAAAATAACATAAGATGGCATAATATCAACGTAAAGTCCAATCTTTTGTAAAACAATGTCTACGTGAGAAGAAAACCTTTTCCCATCTTGAACGCTTTGTCGAATGCTTCTTCCATAGAAGTTATATGTACTGGTATGTCAACACTCAAGGAACATGTGCTGAACACTGGAAGGCACGTACATGGTGTACCTTGCTGCGAAGGCTTGCAATCTGTCACGAAATTGACGGTAATCTTCATAGGGAGACCAAGTGGAGGTATAGTCTCACATCCCGTGATCGTTGCCATGATTTTACCCGGTTTTATTTTCGACGATTCTAAAACAAAACAAATTCTTTTATACCATTTCAATCTAGGCGTATCTATAAGTGCAATTCCTAAGGCCCTTGAATAAAATTTCTGGAGTGAAATTTTCTTGGTTCATTGAATGAAAAAAAGTTTAGTATCCTTATCAAATTACCTTAAGGGAAGAAATTTTCGCGGAAGAAATTTTCGCGGTACTTCGAGAGGTACTTCATACTTCATACTTTAGAAGGATTAAGCTTCACGAGATTAAATTTCGCGATTTTATGCCCTTTTCGCGAAATAAAAACTCGCAAAATTGCGTGGGTTCGTCGATTCGCGAAATTAAATCCAAGCGAAATTTTTAAAAATACCATTTTAGCAAAAGAAGTTGTCAAAACCATGTAATTTTGGTAAAATAAGTCCCTTTTTTGGGTCATTCCCGAAATTTAATCTCGCATAATTTCATCCTACTAAAGTACCATTTTTTAAATTCTTCTATATCATTTTATTGGGCTTTGAATGATATAAATGGATCCAAGGTTTGAGGACTTTAATTTTTCATCAAATTTAGATAGATGATCAGAATGAAATTGGCGGAAAATGTCGAAAATCGCCAAATTAAATCCGCACCAAGTTTTATTTCTTATTACGAAATTATTTCAAATTAAGCAATATATGATATCGGCTTTCCAAATTCTCCCCGAATGATTACCCATGATGCATTGCGCAAAAAAATTCATGGACGATATTGAATTGACGAATTTTTTTGCGCAATACATCATGGGAAATCATTCGGGAAGAATTCGGAAAGCCGATATCGTCTATTCGCGAAAGTTTATCCTCAAGAAAATGTGTACGCCTAAAGAAGACATTTCAAGCTTCATAAAATCTTACTGTCTATCATTATAGGGCGATAATCAATTCTGATTAAACTAAAAAGGTCTACGACATTTTTGAAAAATTCTTGCTGCGCCAAATTTTAAATCCACACCAAAATTTCTTCACTTAAGATATTTGTTTTATGACAAAAACATTCTTACCACTTTTGAAGGATTCTTCCATGAAGTCGAGAAATGATTTGAAAGTATTTATCTCTGCCTGTCTTTTGTTCGATCCAATTGCCCCTTTAAAATCTGGTTTCAATACTTCGTAGACTCTTTCGTAAGTCCATTCGAATAAATGCGTTTCAGTAAATACCGGACGGAAGGTTTCAATATTTTCCTTTATGATTGAAAGGCCACCATAAACCGCCATTCCCTCCGAAAGTTTTGATATCAAGTTTAAGATTTCTATCTTCTCTTTGATAAACATGGTTCTAAAAATAGCAAAAAGTTTCTTTCTAACATCTTCTGTAAATAGATTTTCTATTAAGTCGTGAGTCTTAGAATCTTATTCCAGGGCAGGGTAATTCCATGCCAAATTATCCAAAAAATAATTACAGATGACACCATTGGATCTTAGAACCCTCAAAATTTCAGCAGTTAACACCTTTGAAATTTTGGGTGAAATTGCTGCTTTGTATAAAAACACCCCTTTTCGGTTCCATTTCTGCTCGTTAAAAACCTTTTATAACATTGATATTTTTGATTTTTGGTTATTTTAAGAAAGATTTTGGAATTCTCCATGTCAAAAATCTTTCCCATGCAAAATTTCAACAACTACAGTAGCTACTTTCCCAAGTTATCGAGAAAAACCAAATTCAAAATGTCGGATAAAAATTAAAGAATTCTGAGACCTAAGGGTTTTATGCGTTGGATGATTTTATATGGAATTAATATCCAGTCTACATATTTTTTTTATAAGCATACAAAAATCCGAAAACAGGCTCAGAGATGCTTAGGTCGAAAGCTTTATAAGGATGAAAAAATGCTTGAGGGATGCTTATATCCAGAGCAAAAATTTAGGGAAACACTGAAAATCCGTAAAATTCCAGCCAGAAAAAGCCAAAATCAGGTAAAAAAATTTTTTGGTATGCTCAAGTAATGCTTGCCATATGCTTAATTTTTCCCCATATCTGAGCCTAGATATGCTTACAAGTGCAACGCTTATAAAAAAACATGTATGACCCTATGTATAAGGGCCACCTTATACGAGTTTGGAATATGGCGAGCTTTTTAACGCCGGGGAGAAGTTCCTGCCAAGTCCCCCTGCAAAGAATGATTGATATTATTTACCGCAGTATAGTTTCTTTCCATTTTATATCAACGCATAACGGGTTGCCTCGGTATCCAATATCTTGAAGCAACTGCATGCCATCGTCAGTTTGTAAAATAGTTTGAAAGTGTTGCTCATCGGCACCACGAAGCTAAAAGAAGAAAATGAAAGGAGAAATTTATAAAGCAAAACTACCATTCTTGATCTGAAAGTTATTTTATTGAAGTTTAAAATGGAGTCTTAAGTGTTTTACACACTCATGTGGATAAAATTGAAGGTTCTTACTAGCTGGTATGAAGGATTTTTCATTTGTTTAGGTAGGATAACTGCCTCAACACCGCCAGCGATATATTCGTAAACCCAGCTCGAAAGGAAGCCAGGGCCAGGCCCATCATGCACAAGACTTGCAACAAAGATGTGTCCGATCGTTTCCATGCTACCGTCCGCTAAACACATGAGCCCGACGGCCGGCTCTCCAGATTCTTCGTCGAAATACTGTCTTCTTATCTGTTGAAAGGCTTCTATGAATAAAATAAAGAAGCATTGACAAAATCCATCCTAAGTATCCAATACTTCGTGGGACAGGCGGAGGCAATACTAAAATTTCAAACATTGTGTTGTTTAGTGACGTGGTAGTAAAATTCCTTCAAATTATTTCCGAACTAAGATTCTTGAATAAATTACTCAAATTAAAAAAAAAAAATAGTCAAAGGCAAAGCATCAATTTGTACATGAAGTGGAAATTTAAGACCCAAAACAGGGAGGGGAGGTTATTATCTGACACTATGTGGAGTAACTGCCAATTTTTGACTTTTTTGCTGATACCACCACCCCTGCAGTTACTTAACCGTGGAGTAACCGTTTTTGCCTTTAAAATACACAAACACCACTCCCTAAAACTGCCAAAACACGTTCACCTAGGTTGTGGCCATTTCGACCATTTTCGTGAAATTAGATCTTCACAAATTTTTTATTTGTGCTTTTTGCTGAAAACCCCTAGAAAAATTAAAGAAATTAGGTCAAAAACAGGCAAATTCTCGAAAATAATTTCTCGCGAAATCTATAATAATCGTTGACTCTTTCACTTTAGAGGTTCTTCAGGTAATTTGAATCAGTGTGTTCCTCTTACTTATCATAAGAAAAATGCGAAGAAACTTTATATACTGTTATATACCAAAACAATGTCTTGTTAAGGAATTTAGAACTAATTTCCAGGTACGCAAAATTTGCACAAAATATTAGCAGTTACTCCACAAAATAATAACTGATATTCAAGATTCTGTATTAGGTACCACCCTAAATGCAGTTACTCCACTGGAGGAGTAACCGTTTTTACAAATTTTAGCTCCTATACCACAAGTGTCATAGTGTTTGAATAAAAACTGCATGACCCCCCCCCTGCCCAAAACCGGCATATTTTAGAACGGTAGGATTTCGTCGAACATAGGGTCAACTGGCTGGTTCGACTATAACACTCAACAAAGGAATGCAAAAGCGCCTGAAGATCTTCCCTTTCATTTCTTTTGATATTACCAGCATCACCCTTCTTTTTAGTGTTATAAATGTCAACAATATGAATAATTTATCACTTACCAGAGTAAAACTCTCTGGATATCCCTCCATCATCTTTGCCTTCTTCACCAAGATATTTGATTTTTATCCACGAACCTGTGTTCTTTTTATTCCAGCTTTTTGCAAAATGTTCTTTAAAATCGGAAAATTCTAAACCTCTTCGGACATTAATGTATTCATCTTTTTTTGTATCCACTTGGAATTTTGAAATGCACCTCTTAATTTCAACAAGGAGTTCTTCTACAGACAGGTTTGTTTTTGGTTGAATTTCTTCATTGTTCTCTTGAATTATTTGAACGTCCTCCTCTGATTCAACTCTAAAAGTATTTTGCAGTTTGTCATAAGCACTCTGAAATTTTAACAAGCATTCATTTGCATGTTCGTTAATATCATTTGTGGCATATTGATTATTACATACTGGACAAGGGTAAAAACGGATTTCATTCTCTGTATCCAGAAGCTCTGGAAATATAGCAACGTTTGGCACTCCATTAGGTGGTGTTAGTTGTCTTTGCGGAGGAGTTGCTTGTCTTGGTAGAAATATTGCTTGATTCGTTGGAGGGGTTGTCTGTATTGGTGGAGGAGTTGCTTGTCTTGATGGAGGAGTTGCTTGTCTGGATAAATTTAAGTTTTGCTGGAGTTCTAGTGACGATGATTTGTATTTTCCTGGGGAACCTTTGGGTGAACCTTTGGGTGATGACGGTGGGCTTTCCTCATTCAGATTATTAAAACGTAACAGGTCACTCTGTAGACATAGAAAAAATTCCAATTTGGCGTACGAGTCTCCATACCAATTTTTATAAGATTTCAAAACAAATTCTTTACTGGTTCCTGGTAGGAAACGAACTAGTCGATTATCATGGAAAGTAAGTTCGTAGCCATCAGTAATGTAAAAGTAGGTATCATGTTCAGCATGTTTTTTGGCAGCAGCTTTCAAAATGTCTTGAGCATTGGCGTTTTCAGACACTGTAACTGGGATCTTCGAACCTCTCTTTTTTATCAACTTTTCTCCAGATAGCTCCACCAGACCAACTTTTATTTTTACCTCTTTTGGTGCTGGATCGTCTCTTGTTGTCTAAATAAAAAAAAACACTGTCTGGTGAAATTCTTTCTTAAAATTGAGACATTATCAAGAACTATTCAGTAAAGTTACTATTAACTAAAACAGACAACTCTATTTTGCTGTTGAATATAAAAAAGCAGCTCACTTTTAAGGATACTATTAAAAATGACAGCTTGGGTCTCTAATAAACGTACAGTAAAAAAATCTGATTTTTGATTTTATTGAAGAAAATTGGCAAAGGTCAGCAAAGGTCAATAATATAGTGTGTATGCTGCCAGTTTTTTGGAGGCAAAAAGATCACAACATTAGCATGGAGGAAAGAATATTTTGGGTGAACTGAAATTTCAAATTTCTAAGCTGAAATCTGAAATTTTGCATTTCTTTCAATTTTCATGCCGCCATTATGGTTTTTGAGAAGATTTCTAGATTTTCAAATTAACATTTTCTCTGAGTATATTTGGTATATTTTCACTACTGAAATTTTCAGATCTGATCCCGTCACACCGTAAAAGTACAAACCCCTCCTTCAAGGTGATTAGAGATGTTTTTAACCTATTTCAGGGCTCAAGAAGACCAAAAATTTCATCAACCGTCACACGGATCAGCACCCCTAGGCCCAGGGGGGATCAACCAATCAATTTTGGACTTATGGTCTTAAAAATTGTGCAAAATGGCTTACAATCAATAGGTTATATACATTTTCATAAAAAAATACTACATCTTGACTTCACCCAAAAAATGGCTGTTTTAGTTTAGACACAGAAAAAGTAACGCTCTGGAGAATGTCCTGACGGAATATCTGATATGTAAATGTGTCAACAAGCAAGGGTCGTCCTTTTTCAAAAAAGTAAACAAAGAAAATCCTATGCCCTAGTTGGTTCTTCCTTTCAAACAAAAATATAATTTTGGGGAACCAAAGTTCTTTAAAAGCCTTGTAATCATATGTACACATCAACTTGCCCTGATTCTAGTAGTGGACAACCTTCAGCTTTGACCTTGCCTTGGAAATCCACCCAAAGATTACGATTAGCTAACACAATAAAGTCCTTTGAGAATGAGGGCTCATTCAAAGCCTTGGATTAAGCATGTTTCAAATAGAATAGCACAGAATGTCAATACAAATACTTTTCTACCAACCTTACCTTTCTTCTTGAAGTATCAGTGCGAGTTTTACTTTTGATGGCTTTGTATTCACTAAGCTTGAAACCCTTTTGTGTGTGGGTCAAAGGAGTAGGATTTTTTGGCTGTATTGGTGCAGAGCACTTTGAGCAAAATGCGTCATCTTTTCCCAAAACAGCAGCACATTTTCCACAAAAAACATCATCCATTTTTGAAACACAAGTTTGGTTGGTTTGGTTGGTTGTTGGTTGTGACAGCTTCGTGTAAATCGCGCACCAAAAGACGGTTTCATGCAAAGCATACACCAAATCGGAAAAAAAATATTTCTCTTTTTTTAAAAACTTTTCTCTTTAAAAAAAAAAGCTCCCCGAAAACATTTTTTTTTCTCTGAAATTAAATATTTTTCTCTAAAAAAACTAAAAACTTTTGTTTTCCTAAAAAACTTTTTTTTCTCTAAAATTAATTATTTTTCTCGAAAATTAAATATTTTTCTCTAATATTAAATATTTTTCTCTAAAATTAAATATTTTTCTCTAAAATTAAATATTTTTCTGTGAAAAAAATTTTTTTTCTCTAAAATTAATTATTTTTCTCGAAAATTAAATATTTTTCTCGAAAATTAAATATTTTTCTCGAATATTAATTATTTTTCTCGAAAATTAAATATTTTTCTCTAAAATTAAATATATTTCTCTAAAAAAATTTTTTTTATTATGATGGCCTTCCTCGGCTTCCATAGTCCGCACATACCCAGCATCAATTTTTGCCTAAGTACCCCCTCCCCTTCCAGGGTCTAAATTACGTCAGTCTTTGTTTGCCAAAAATTTCAATTGAATTTCCTAATCTACCAAGAGTTCCTCTAAATTAACTGTTGTCTGTTCGTCCGGTCGTTTCTCTGTTATTACTTACAAAAGAATCTACAGTGGAAACATGCAAACTCAAGTTACTCATTCCAAAAGAAATGAAAAATAGATTTTCAAATACCTGCTCTCGGAGTTACAGTCGAATTAGCAAAATTTCTAGTGCGAAATTTATTTTTTCTGTTCCAAAATATAGGCGTAAAGTTTTTTTCTTGTTTCTCTTACAGAAAGCATTAGAAGATTTGAGTCACATTACAACTGTTAATCATGATTACTGTAACGCTTATAAATCAAGGTAATGTACCAAAGTTTTTGTTTCATTGATACCGTGCAATTAACGGTAACGTTATCTTCCAAAAGTCTGTCTAATTAATTACACTTTTAACTATATTTTACTAATTTTTTACTTTATGAAGGAAAATATGAACTGGTGCACTCGACGAGCTCATCTACTTTAGGGAAAGAGATTTGGGGTTCCCGATGCTAAACTCAATACTATTGTATGAATTTGACTTTATTTTCAACTTAGAGCTGAAATCTTTATTGCAAATGGAGACGTGGCTCTGGCGATTTCTAGTTATAGCCAGGTATAAATTTGACTTTTTGCCATCTAAGAGAACCTTAGTAATGATTTTGATATCTACTTTATTCAAGTCTACTATTTACTCTGCTCATTATAGGACATATGGGTTAGCATTCTCAGAGCATTCTCAAGAGTAATTTTTTCCCAACTTTTAAGATTCTTAATTTCGGGCACTCGGTACGACGAATTTCCTTGTAGGTATCAAATACTTCTATTACATATTAGGTCAACTGATCGTATTTTTCGTTAAACGAAATACACAAATACACAAATTTTCGCATTTCTGATTTCAGGCGATTCGTATTAAACCAAAAAGTCCTGAACTCTATTATGCACGAGCTGAGCTTTTGGAGGAAGTAAGTTGATCATTATTACACCTATTCTTTTCAGTCCGACTTACCATTATTGAAGTAAATGTTCAATTTGCGTAAAACCCTATTCGTACTAGAGGGGGGGGGTTCTGTTCGGTGGGGAAACTTTTTGGACCTACCCCGGTGGGGTGGAGGTCCTATAAATTAACCCGTGTTCGTTAGTTAGTTAGTTCGTTCGTTCGTTCGTTAGTTACCAACTTTTCTCGAGATTGGCTCATTCAATTTTTCTGATTTTTTGCACAAAGGTGCATTACTATAAACCCTCGAATGTGACGGAGCCCGATTTTCGAAAAAAAAAATTTTCCGGCCGGTAGAACCGGAAATGTCCCGAAAAAAGCGGTTTTTTGAGATTTTCTCGAGATTTTCTCATTAGTTTTTTGCGATTTTTTGAACATAGATGCACATTAGTACTGCCGAAAAGGCGTCGAAAACCGTTTGCCGAAAAAAAATTTTTCTGCCGGAAATCGTCGTTTTTTCACATTTCCGTCACATTTTTTCAACTTATTTAATTGTTTCTTTACAGAAAAATGTTCTTTATGATGATGCCCAAAACTTAGCATCGTTTGATTTCCAAAAAAATCATCCTTTGAATCCGGAATTCCTTAAAAATCGCCGGAACAGCCGAAAACCGGCGTAAAACGGTTTTCCTTCATTTTTTCAACTTATACTCGACAGATTTTCATGATTTTTTGCACAATGATGTAAAATGGCAATGCCCAAAATGTGACAGAGCCCAATTTTCGAAAAAAAAAATTTTCTGGCCGGTAGAACCGGAAATGTCCCGAAAAAAGCGGTTTTTTGAGATTTTCTCGAGATTTTATCATTAGTTTTTTGCGATTTTTTGTACATAGATGCACATTAGTACTGCCGAAAAGGTGTCGAAAACCGTTTGCAGAAAAAAAAATTTTTTCGGTCTGTAGAACCGGAAATGTGCCGGAAATCGTCGTTTTTCACATTTCCGTCACATTTTTTCAACTTATTTAATTGTTTCTTTACAGAAAAATGTTCTTTATGATAATGCCCAAAACTTAGCATCGTTTGATTTCCAAAAAAATCATCCTTTGAATCCGGAACTCTTTAAAAATCGCCGGCGGCGGAACACAGCCGAAAACCGGCGTAAAAAACGGTTTTCCTTCATTTTTTCAACTTATACTCGACAGATTTTCATGATTTTTTGCACAATGATGTAAAATGGCAATGCCCAAAATGTGACACAGCCCAATTTTCGAAAAAGAAATTTTTCCGGCCGCTAGAACCGGAAGCGGTTTTTTGAGATTTTCTCGAGATTTTCTCATTAGTTTTTTGCGATTTTTTGCACATAGATGCACATTAGTACTGCCGAAAAGGTGTTTCTTAATTGCTTTCTCCGTTCCAATAGATATATAAATCGAAATTTAAAATTATACATTACTTCCATTAAATTCTAATTATTCGTTTTATAAATAGGTAGGTCCATTAAAGTATTACTTGTTTTTTTTTTCTTTATTGAAACAAAGACACGTGTACACTACGAACATATATTACAAAACCTTACTTAAACATAAAATATAGTCCCTCCCCCCCCCCGCTAGGGGTGGGGAAACTAATGTTAATAATCCCTGACATGATAAAGCTTTTGACTTTGAATTGGCTATAAATTCTTAATTTCCCTATAATCCTAGTATTAATAGGGTTAAGGAATCGCTTCTGTTTGATTCTTACGTTTACTCCCATAATGGCCGATTTTTCTTATGTTACTTAATTTTGAAAAGCACTACAATTGTTATACTTTGCTTGGTATTGTTGTGAAGAATGTCACCATCAGTCAATATTTCTTTAATCTAAATAAGTTTATCGACCCAGTGATATTCATATTGGAAGTTTATCGTGGCTTGGATCACGAGATTTACGTTTGGCTACGTTTCGAGAGATTCTTCTCCCATCACCGGGCAATATTTCTTTCCCGTAATTCTTTAACCCCGCAATTTTCGTTCCCTATCATTTCTCATTTGGAAAATAAACAACCCGTTATCACTTGTTTAGGGAAAATTTGTATTTTATTTGAGCTTTTCTTAACCGCTATCCTACAAAACTTCATGCAAGTCTTTACCCATAGAGAGGTGATATTATTTTGGCTTTGGAAGATTACAAAAGCGCAAATCAACATGATCAAACAAATACTAATGCAATCAAGAAAATTGGAATGTACCATTTCAAAACTAAGTATGAATGGATGTCTTAAATGGACACTCTTCTTTTTTATATTAGAACCACGTTATTTTTTTATGAGGCTCGACTGTTCTTATTTTTCGGTATTTTGAGCCTGAAATATTTCTTCTTCGTTCTTATTTCCTTATGTTTACTAATTCTAACTTTGATTTGTCTTCAGTTAACACCCTCTAATTCGACGTTCTTCTGTTCGATGCGCTCTATTATTCGATAATATTGAAAGTTACCGTCAACAAAAAAACTCTTATAAACGACGCTCTACAATTCGATACGCTTCCTAATTCGATGAAAATCTAATTCTCTAATCTAAATCTAATTCGATGAAAATCGAAATAGAGAGCGTCAACTGTATTCAGCCATTCCAGACTCGGCATTGTTCTTAGATTGTCTTTAGCCTTCACCCTCTCCAGATCTAAATGTGATACGCTGATTTGTCACCTATCCACAATCTTTCATAACCCTTTTTCTTTGTTTTTAGATCATGGATTGCATCTGTCAATGATTTTACTGAGTTGTTGTCAAGGGAACCAAAAAATGCAGAAGCTTTTCTCTTTCGTGGATGTGCTAATTCAAAAATGGTATTAATTTCCCACTTTTGTTCACTTATACTCATCTTTCAAGAAGTGAATGGAAGATCCCTTTACTATTTCGCTTATTTTTTGACTTCTTATTAAACTGATCAGGTAGAAAAGAAATTCTAGTTTCTTGGGAGATTCCACGCAATCAGACACTTGAGACTATCAGGTGAGTGAATCAATCCCATTACTCCATCGCTTTGAGTGAGATCTTTTTACGTAAGAAATGACAAACAGATAAAATCAGGTCCATCCTTTGTCAATGTCCTGGTTCCGAAATTATCTAACAACAATCGAAGTCATTTGCTCCTTTGATAATTAATTGTGGTTACTATCTTCTCTTTTAGTTTAATTTTGAGGCGGCGATTCGTGATTTTTCAATCTCCATCAGTTTGCAACCAGATAATTATCTACCATTTTACCATCGTGCATGTTTGTTAAGAAAGTAAGATCAACTGTTTTCTTGCCAAATCAAGATTTAAAACTTAATAAAAAGAAGGGCTATAGGATTTAAGACATTATTAGTTATATACGGTCTTCTCAAGGTGCGATACGGGATATACAGGGTCAGTAAAACCGTATTGGTGGCGAGGCTTGCCAGAGTTTTGAGGAATTTACTTTGTATAAAACATTTTACGGTGACAAGGAATAGTTTTACAATTTAAACTTTTGCATTCTCATATTTTCAAGAGTGTTACCGAAGCAAGCAATACGCGATTTCAGTGTTTCTCTTCTTTTGGATTCGTCACTTGGGAATGTTTCATCCTTCATCCATCGTGGAATATTATACGCTCAATTAGAAAGGTAATAATTTGATTTTTGTCGAGCGTATTTAATGATTAGTGTTAATTTAATGATCAGGGCTAGTCCTGTCAATAAAGCTTTGGCGGTGGGGGGGGGCTTGCGATGGTAGAAAGTACCCATAATTTTTTTCATAAACTGCAGCAAAAAATCTCAAATACCGGTCAAAATTGTTCTGGAAAGTTCAGAAATACATGAAACTTGACCATTTAATACTGGATCACCGGTCATTTTACATTAAATATTAAAACACCGATCAATACACCGTTTTCATGTCTCGGCAAATCCGGGTGGCCGGTCTTGCGGAACATCCCGAAATTTCGAACATGGTAGGAAAACAAGAGGGGGGCGGGGCGTTCCAAAAAGTTGGAAAAAGTGATGTAGGCTTTTTCTCATTCCTACAATTACATGAAAAGGCAAAGTTTTGTACTAGTGTTATTCGATTTAAAGAATGAGACCCTTTCCATGATTTTGAGCCCAAAAACCATGTTAAACTTTACCTTTGAAAGCCCATACTCAAGAAAAAGCCCTGTCTTTTGAAACTTGACAATTACTGTAAAATTCGAACCTATATACTATTTCTAAGTTTTAGCTCATGTATATAGGATGTCTTATTATATTTTATCATATTATTTTCAAGGAAATTAAAGATTTTTCAAGAAAATAAAAGCTATGGTGGTTGTTTACTTTTTGAGGTATAAAAGTAACCCTTGCAAACCACTTTCGTTTTTCTCGGCAAAAAGCCCGGGAGACAAAAAAAAACATTTTTGACAACAAAATAAAAATGGCCGAAAACGATGAACAACTATCTGGCTTCAAACTATGGTCATAAGTTTCTTTGAGATCATATTTACATTCTCATGGGAAATCGACAGAAGGAAGTTTTTATGAATTAGTGGCAAGGTAGGAAAATTTTTCTTCCCCACCAGGATTCGAACCGGGTTCTCTAAAATAGAATTAAATGTCGCTAACCATCAAACCATCCTGACACCTAACTATACCCTGTAAATTGACATACATATTATACTAAAAAATAAAGAAATAGTATTGTTATATTTTTCTTTTTAAGAACAAAATCTATTTAGTACCTGTCAATCAAAGTGCCAATCAAAATCAATTTAATCGACCGCCGGAGGCGGTTTATTTCATAGTGGTACGCTAATCTCGTTTTGCCTTGACTCATTACTTTGTCTACCATTTACTTTCGGCTTTTTTAACTAGATTACCCAGGTGTTTCTCTTTTTTTTCGCTGAATGTCTTTTATTCGGAATTGAATAATCGAGACATGAAAAATGACTATATTGTAATCTGTTTTCAATGAATAATCTAAAATGTACTGGAGATGACATTTAGGCGTTAATAATGTGCGCGCGCTCTTTTGCGAGCGTGACTACGAGTGATGGAAGGCGGTCGTTTCAGTGTGGTTTAGATCCACACTGTGACCTAGTAGTATGATTTCTGATTTTTCAGATTTATTATTTGATTTCTTTTTTTCATCAGCAGAATCATTTATAGTACCTGTCAATCAAAGTTGTTTTAATATTGGTTTTGTTTTAATCTTTTTACAGGACATACGTAGCCCACTGTGAAAACAGCATTACCATAACGTTTCCGACCGAGACCTAGGGCAAGAGGCTGAAAGTTTTCGAAATTTTGAAGGGTCACTATATGTTGAACATAAAGAACAATTGAAAAAACCACAAGTATTGCGTAAAAAATTATTCAATTTACTTAAAAATGACATCCCAAATAGCAGACTGGCCGAATTTATGGAAGAGAAACCATTAAATAGGAAACAACTCAAAGATTACGATTTGCCATTAACAATATTCGAATCCAATAAAAAATATAACTACGATAACAATTTGTGTTTAGAAAAAAATGCTAAGTTATTTACAGTTGAACTAAAAATAAGTCAAAAAAATGTAAACGATCTAAGTGAAGCTACAGTTGGACAGGGTGACAATGACCTTTGGGCAAATCACAGAAAGGGACGTATCATTGCATCAAATTTTCATAAAGTTTTTACTAAAGACAAAACGTTGGAGAAAAACCCTGGAGCTGATTGTAAATTTTTGATTGACACTTTGTTAGGGAAAGTAGGCCCGTCGGGTGATTTATTTTCACTAAAACATGGGAGGAACACTGAGTCACGAGCACGCAAGAGATACGAAAAAATCATGAAAACCAAGCATAGACAATTCAAATTGAGAGAATCAGGCTTGTTTTTACTTGAAGAGTATCCTTACATAGGTGGTTCACCAGACGGACTTGTTTCGTGTTCTTGTTGTATTGATAAAGAAGGAGAAGGGGTCTTAGAAGTCAAATGTCCACTATCTATTGTAGATGCTGTGCCAACCCATGAAAACCTACCCTATTTGAATAAAGATAAAACGACTGGACAGGTGAGTTTGAGCAAAAAACATGGTTATTATTTTCAAATACAAGGTCAGTTGGCAATAACAGGACGAGAGTATTGCGATTTTTTTGTGTTCACAAGGCATGGAGAATACATGGAAAGGATTCGATTTGATAAAACTCTGTGGTTGGAACTACTTGAACGCTTGAAAAGATTCTGGACTAGTCATCTCTCTTGCCAAATCCTTCGTGAGGTCGAAGAAGACCCTCTGAGTCAGGCAACTAGCGAACTTAAGTTGTCAGATAGCACAAACAGTGGTAAAAACAGTAACACCCAACCTGTCCAAAGTAATATCCCAAATAAAAAGAGCAAATTGAGTTTACAATAAAATTTGAAATATGTAAATTGTAGCCAATATATTTTATAAACATACAGTATTTCCTGAAAAAGCCTTTAGTGTATTTTCAAAGGAAAAATATTCAATATCATTCCGGTAAAATGTATATTTTAAATAATAAATAACATTTTATTCAGAAAAGGAAAACATCAATTTTTGTATGTTCTAAGGAAAAAACCTTAATAACCGTATTTTTAAGGAAAATTTAGTTCGTATTTTCCAAGGAAAAAACCTTTAACCGTACTATTCTGAAAGGAAAAAATGAAAGTAAAAGTCTATGCTAAAGAAAAAATTAGTTTCGTATTTTCCAAGGAAAAAGCTGTTGATCATATTTGCTGAGGAAAAAAACTATTGTGTACTTTGAAAGGAAAAAAAACTTTTAGACGAGGCTGTACGAGGAAAAAATAATTCTAAATGAATATTATATATAGAACGGAAATAAATATTCTAAAAATTTTCTGATTACGTACTTTCTAAGGAAAATAAAGGTGCATAATGAAATATTGATGATTTATTATGTTAGAGCATATTTTCAAAGGAAAAAGTCTTATTTCACATGACTTCTCAAGAGAAAAGCTACATTAACGGAATAAATTTTGGCGGATATCGGAAAAATTGAATTCGATGGGAACTTAATTTGGAACCAAATCCACCAAAATTTCTTCCTTCTATCATCTTCGTATTTTTCAAGGAAATAACCTTCTTGCGTATTTACAAAGGAAAACGCTTTTTGATAATATCTGAGGAAAAAGCCTTTTTGTATTTTCTAAGGAAAATCTTAGAAAATCTTAATCTTTATAATGTATTTTATAAGGAAAATATATTAACTCGAAAATAGCAAAATTTTTCTATAATCAACTTTAGAAAGAAAAAATGTTCTATTTCCAATAAAAAATAACCAGTAGAATTTTGCAATATTTTATTATTATTACCATAACTATTATTTTATTAGGAAAATATGTTCTTTAATATATTTTAGAAGGAAAAATCATTCTTTATTAATTTCAGAAGCAAAAAATTGTTAAATAAAGATATTTTAAAGTTAAAATAATGTAACAATATTGAAGTTTATGCCAAAACGTTTGAAATTGATACACGCTTTTTTTTTTATAAGAATGGTGTAAATCCATTTCATCATGGATATTCTTAACTTTTTTGGGAAAATCATCCTAAAATATTCTTACAGCATTCTTAGGTTAGGATCCTAATTGACTAAAAAATTGTCTAAAAATGGCATTCTTAGCTTGAGTAGCAAAATTCTATGATGGTGATATTCTTAGCATATTCTTCATTTTTTGGCCATTTTCATCATGGACATTCTTATAAAGTGTATTCTTATAAAAAAAAAAGCGTGTAATAACTATGAATATTTTTACTATGTGTACTATACAATACTTTATTAGGTTGAAAATAGATATTATAGATTTTGAAGTTTATTTTGACAAAAAAAAGAAGACAAACTATTACAAATAATTTTTTCAAACATTTCATTTATAAATAGGCTTTTTCAAATTAGTTAAAGCTGAACATATAATCAAAATATCATCCACTTGAGGTATTAAGGAAATGGGTATCTCTTGAGATAAAATGCTAAAGGTTTTAATTTCACCGATAACTTGTTCAACAATAATACGTAACTTTGCAATGGAACATGTGGTTTTTAGAGCTGCTGCTGACATCTGACTTACTCCACGTCTTCCAGGTGGTACTTTAAGATGAATACTCCTTTCGTTACACTCATCTAAAATGTTGAAACCTTTATCAGCCATCAATGTAGTATGCGGTGGTACAAGGGAAAGATAATTAGTCCTACACACTCAAGGCTTTGTCAGAAATTCCACCAACATAAGCATTTGAAATAAACATGACACTCGAATTAGATGAAACAGCTACTAAAATTTTTAATGTGTTGTGGTGTTTGTAGTTGCTCCACGTTAAACGTTGATTGATGAGGCCTTTAGGGGTTTCTATAAAGAGTTCTGTTGCGTCGATAATGGAATGAAGATTTGAAATTGGTTTAAAAACAAGTGGCTTAGTTACATTAAGTGTACCTTGATCAGGAATAAAAATAAATGACTTTAAAATTGAGGATGTGACTTTCAACCAGGTTCGAATGATGCGACTGGTGGTGGTCAATGAAACTTTAAAACGGTTAGCCAAATCCTTCTCCAATTAAGCAAGTCTCAACTTCATCAATAACATTAAAAATTCATCTTTTCCACACAATTTTCGTTCAGGACCCATTCTCTTTGGAATTTCTGCAAAATTTGCGCTTTAAAATGGTCGAAGTAAATTTAAATCCAACCCATCTGCGTTTAACAAATGGAAAAAAGCCGTAAAACCTTGCAATTTGAACGATATCTTGTCAGCAGCAGCTCTTTCTTGTGAAGATCATCTTTGAGTTTATTAATTTCTTTCAAAGCAGCAAAATATTTAGATTTAAGCATCCAACCAAAACAAAGTAAGCTAGCTACAGTAACCATGCAAGAAAAAAACATATTACGGTACGTACCATGACGGAAAACAAAGAAAGAAGGGAGAAAAAGACACTGACGGTTTCCATTATTAATTATGGGTTCATTAATAGGAGATTCATCACGTGTAGATGGAATGTGTCCAGGTGAAACATCAAAATCAATAGCTAGGGATGAATCATTAACAATTTCAGGGTTTGGGACATCAGTAGGGTTGGGAACAACAGCATCATCATCATTATTATTAATATTTTAGTATTAAATAGTATTTTAGTTTAGACGTCTCCTAGTAGTTTTGTTTTTATTTCCAATTGCAACATCAACGTCAACATTATTATTGAGGAAAAGTGTAGGGTGGGGGTTGGTTTTTGTGGGCATGCCGTCAGGAAAATGGACAGAACACACTCTCGACTGTTTGTGCCTGCTAGGTGACCACAACAAATTTTTATTTGATGGTTCCCTGCGATTAATCAGTTCTCGCCAAATCATTCTCGCTTCCGGATTTTCTCTTTCAGTGGGAAATGTGAACAACCTGTGAAGGAAAAATTGGATTTTCGTTATTCAATTAACCAAACAAGCAAAAAATTGTATAACACCTAGTTATTCCATTTTTTTTTCACCATGGGTATTGACAAACCTGAAGATTTAGCCCCATCTTGGAAATTGAATTCTAGCCCCATTATCAGAAATGGAAAAAAAGGAATGCAGTCTCCCTTCCCTCAAAATTAGAGTCTGAAAGCTGTGGCACTTAAAGTGCCACCAACACTCAGTCATCTGTATGTATCTGACCTTGAAACCCGAAATAAATAAACCTGACTTATGTTTTCACATGTTAAATAAACAAAAAATCACTTACTGGAAGGGTGGTAAACAAGTGCAAACTGAGTTTGAATATGTTGTCTGGTGCAAGTCACACCACTCATCTTCCCATTTTGAAAATCTATAATCACTGCTCTTGCGACCAACAACAGCACAAGTTCTCGATCTCGAACATTTGGAAGATGGACGACTGTTGTTATTCGAAGCCATTACCCAACAAATACAGATGTGCAAAGATTGCAAAAGATTCAAAAATCAAAAAGTTGTAGGAAAGAAAGTCGACTGAAAACATAAACTGCTTCCTGCGGCTGAGGTCCGTGCCAAGTTTCCTACCTTTTCCTACCATCAAAATAGGAATCGGCGCGAAGACCGTAATGCGCATGCTCAGCTGAGACATGAAAACCGTGTATTTGCTAGATCACCGATCAATAACGGATTCTCAAAAATCCCCCCTCTTGTTCTTGTTATCGTCTTCACAAATGTTTTTACTGATTACCAACTTCAGTAGAGTCTCGAACGAACAGGGGGGAGGAAACCGTTCGAGTTAAGGAAATTTTCGATACCCTAGTGTACTGGTTGTTTTATTTCACCTTTCCCGGTTTAATTTTTTAACTCCTATCATCGTCAGCTTTCAGGGTTAATGAATATTCTGCATTACATACAGGTATGATCAAGCACGTTGGGATTTCGAGTCTGCGATCCGATTGGACCGTTCCTTGGCTCCAGTTCACGTCAACATTGGTGTGTTGGATTTGAAAGCCAATGATACAACAGGGTAAATCTATAGATTTTAGAAAAAGCAAGATCCCCTCCTTAAAGGTAGACAGACCATATTTCAAATGCGACCTCTCCCTTCGAAATAATCGAAGACCCACTCCTTTACTAAACATGGTGACAATTTATCCTTGGCGGTATAGCGCCGGCTCCAATAAGTGCTAATTCGGGATTTTTTATTCATTTTGAATTGAGCTTTCCTATTGATTAGCCAGGTAGGTCCATAAAAGTATCACTCGTTTTAATTAGATTTTTTTACTAGCGTAATCCCAATAACTAAGTTACCAACTTTACTCGTGGTTGATTCAATTTTGATTCGATTTTGAATTTAATGTTTTCGTTAGGTTAACCAGGTACAATTATGTGCATTGATTGTGAGAATTTTCAAAATCACAGTTAATTTTATCAGAAATACTCCCCTCCCCCGATGCTGGATGAAGATTCAAGCGAAAAGCGGACCAGCAGAGTCTTTCTTCAGCGTTGTAGTACGGGAGGAAGGGGGGACTGGTTCAAGTTGTGGTAAAAATCAAAAATTCTTCTTGTATTACGCACGAAATTGTAGGCCCACGAAAGTATCACTTATTCGTCTTTGAAATATACATTGATTATTTTCACACTTTTAGAGCATTAAAGCGATTCAACATAGCTATACGGATGGACTCTACGTACGTACGTGCGTATTTATGTCGTGCAGAGTCTTACGAAAAACAGCAAGAGGTTCGTGTAGTTTTCTTATAGAACTCGATCTTTTTTGTATCCTAAAGGTTTTGTTTTTAAATAAGAGTGATAACGTTTGCTTAACTCATCAATTTTGATTTACAAGCTATTTGATATTGAATTGGCACGGATGTGAAACAAGAGATTGGTCAGAAAGAGGAAAAGAAAAACATCTTTTGCTTATATAAGTAGAATATAACAATAGGAAGACACTGTCCTGGTATGAAGTATGTGTCTGATATGAAATGGGAACACTTATGTAAAAATAAAACCTTTAACGGTTGATCAATCCTTTTTTTATATGTTAACGGTTGATCAAACTTAAACTAGGCTTTAGGCCTCTTCCAATGAACGAACCAGCTATAAACTCGAACGAAGGATGTACTTAAACCTGCTGAAACAGTCTTAAGTAAATTCTTTGAACAATTTTCGGTTTGGTTTTATCATCCTTCACGACCTCGTCCCCGTGTATCCCAGGCTTTACTTACGTTACTGATTGACGCCAGAGAATACCCTGGTGTATGCTGATGCGATTTTCCCCAGGGTATTATCTAGCGCTATCAGTAAGAATCAAAAATTTGATATAACGCAGGGAACGAGGTTGCATCCTGCATTGTGTTACCACCAAAATGTTTCATATATAACAACAAATCTGTAGTGTTATTTAAGTGTTTTAACTTTTAAAACTTTTTTTCAAGTCATCTTTTTCATAAGACTGCTGAGGTAAAGTTTATCCATCTGTTTGCCGACAAAAGGACGGAAAATGTGTCAGGCTTCGCTTTTTCCTATACTAGCTTATTTCATTTTTTACCAAGAGAAATTTGGTATACGACAAGAAGATTGGTCAAATAATTTTATTTTCAATTTCTCTCAGTACCAAGAAGCGATCAAAGATTACACGCGAGCAATTCATATGCAACCAGATGTTACTGAATATAGAGTCTCAAGGGTAGAGATTTTCATTTGTTTACTCGTTGATAATCCAGTATAAACTTTTTCATCTTAAACTTTTTCGTTGCATTTTCTCAAAATTCTTCCGTTTTAAACCGATTTTGCTTCTTAGCCAGTTATTTGGTCCAATTTTCGGAGCGAATTTTCTGTTTGAAATCAACTCTCCATTGGTTACAAAAATTCTCTTCTGCTATCAGATACAATTGTTTGGAGCGAAATGAAGAAATTCCATTTGTCAATTCTTGGAAATTAAAGTCACTACTACGGAATTATTCTTAACTGCCTTTTCTCGTTGAATGTCCTTCATAACATAGAACAGCATATTTTTACAATAATTTTGATGTCTTTCATTTCAGGGAAGGTTATTACTGAAGCTTGGAAATTTAGAACTTGCACGTTTCCATATAAGGTAACACTCTTTCCTCTCCAGTTTTGAAGTAATTATTAAGAAATTCTAAGTTTTCTCCTCCGTCGGTCCTTCGTCTCGATTTCAAATCAAAAGAACTTTTTGGAATAAGTTGAAATTTTAAGTCTCTCCAGTTAGTGCCTTTCCCAAAGGTAATTTTTAGGAGGAGGCGGTTAAAAAAAGGACTATTAAGACCGTCCTACATCTTGACACTTTCGTTCTTTGCGTGGATGACTTTGTTGACAACAGATTTTTGCATTAAGGTAAAAGTTAATCTTCTCTAATTTTGATCAAATGATTCACAAGTATGAGGATGAGTAGCGATGGCCAAGTGGTCAAAAGCATCGGCGTTATGAACCAGATGTTCATAAGAGGAGGTTCCCCGCTCCTTCCAATGTTCCGTCGAGTTCGTAGATAGCCGATGAGCCGACTTGCCGTGGCCCCTGTGATAACAATCCAAAGACTGTTTAAAAAGTTTTAGATTACTAGGCTATCCACGTGAAATATCGGCTCTAACTAATACTATTTCCCTTTGATTACTTTATCAGACAATGTGCAGCAATGAACACCAATAAAACTTCGTCACCAACGCAACAAGCTGCTGTTGAAACATTCCTGCAAAACTATTCAACGGTAAGGGTGGTGGATGGTTTCTCGACTAAGCCAATATTTTCAATTTTGTCATGCTACATGCACTGTACTTGCAAATCACGAATTTTGCAAACACTGTCTAATTCGACGTTTTACTATTTGATACACTCCATCATTTGGTGATATTGAAAGTGACCGTCAACAAGAAACTCTCATATAATCATCGATAAAATCGCCGTCAATCTCATATACGATGTTCTACTATTTGATACACTCCATCATTCGATAATATTGAAAGTCGCCGTCAACAAGAAACTCTCATATACGATGTTCTACTATTCGATACACTCCATCATTCGATAATATTGAAAGTCGCCGTCAACAAGAAACTCTCATATACGATGTTCTACTATTTGATACACTCCATCATTCGATAATATTGAAAGTCGCCGTCAACAAGAAACTCTCATATACGATGTTCTACTATTCGATACACTCCATCATTCGATAATATTGAAAGCCACCATCAACAATAAACTCTCATATACGACGTTCTACTATTTGATACACTCCATCATTCGATAATTATTGAAAGTCGCCGTCAACAAGAAACTCTCAAATACGCAGCTCTACCATTCGATAATTATTGAAAGTCGCCGTCAACAAGAAACTCTCAAATACGCAGCTCTACCATTCGATACTCTCTTTTATTCGATGAGAATACAATGCGCCTTGAAATCGAATTAGAGAGCAAAAGCGAAAGAAAAAAAAGAAACAAAATCGAGAAAATAATGACGGCCTTAAAATCTGAAATATTTTGTACTTATTTTTTACAGGCGATTAGTATCTTGGAGACAGCAGTCAAGTCAGAACCTTCATCTCATTTCGTCACCCTATTGGCTAAAACGAAAATGAAAGCGAAACTGTTCCCTGAAGCTATTGAAAGTTTCAATAAGGCTATCGCCATACTTGTAAGCAAGATTCCACTATTGCTAATAATATTTTCGTGATTTTCTGAGATTTTCAACGTCAATCCTGTTGATACCCCAGGTTGAGTGGTCATGTCGTAAAAAAATGAGTTTAAAAAATAATATGGAAGATGCAGTAGTCGAGAAGCAATACACTTTTTCGACTGTTGCCCGCCAATTACCGCGCGGGCATTTTTTTGTCTATTTAACCACCCTAAAACCGTCCTAGTCTTTTTTTCACACCTAAAGACAATATAAAAAAGTGTAAAAGAAGGATTGGATCGAGTTTAGGGTGGTAAATTAAATAATAAAGTGGCGCGGTCAAAATGGTGTATTGAGCAATATCTGTTTATTTATTAACTACGCTCAGACGATTCTTTCGTCTTTTTACTTTATGTCACAACAAAAAGCATCACGTCTCATACGCCACTCAATAGCGCCCGTAAAGGCGGCTATAGCCATGTTCAGACGTTACGGTTTCGTATAGTTTCGGTATGGTTTCTGTTACGGATCGACAGTGTTCAAATTGGTTTCGGAGCAAGAAAACGTAGCAGTTCCTTTCCGATGAAAATAGTGGAGCGAAACTGTTTCGATCTGTTTTACTTTGTAATGTCTTCTTTTTTGACGTTTCGTATTTTGAGAACAGTAACGCCTGAACATAGTCTAAGACTAAAAATTTCTAATACTTCTTAACATTTGCGAATATCGGTCGTCATGTACATTGGTTTGGAAAGGTCGGAACTCGTAGTTATCATATATTTTTTTTTTTTTTCAAGAAACCTTGGAATCCAAAAAATGCCTGGCCCAAAGAAGCGGGTGACGCCTACTTCAACATTGGAATATGTTACGTTGAAATGAAAAAGTTTTCCGATGCTTTGGATTCCTTCAATTCTTGTCTAAAAATCAACCCCGAACTTGCTGAAGTAAGCATCGCAATCTTGTTCTTGATTAAACTTTTTCCCTCGTTCGATTGGAGCTCACATGAGTGTTTATACACACTTTTTTATAAGAATGATGTTTTTCCATTTCTTAACTTTTTTGGGAAAATTATCCTAAAACATTCTTAAGGTATTCTTAGGTTAGGATCCTAATTCAGACTAGATTCATTTTAGCACATAGGTCTCAAGCATAAAATGGCATTTTTGTGAAAAGAGTGAGCTTTACTTGGGGGTAATTGGCGACTTTTAATTGAAAATGCTCTAAAAATGGAATTCTTAGCTTGAGTAGCAAAAGTCCATGATGGTGATATTCTTAGCATATTCTTAATTTTTTGGCCATTTTCATCATGGACATTCTTATAAAGTATATTCGAATAAAAAAAGCGTGTATTTGTATAGTATTTTCTTTGGGGGCTTTCAAATTTTGACCCTTATGATTTACTAACATGTTATTTGCGATCACATGCTTCATTATGGATAGACCATAGTCGTTTATTATATGTGTAATTCAGTGTGTGGGTGTTATAAATAATAATAATACGATAATTATTGTTACATGCTAACATCAGTTTGTACAAACTTTAATTTGTCCCTTTAATTATTTTTTGCTTATTTTCTTTGTCTGGATTATGCTCAGCATTTTTCAAATCCTGCCTTTCAAAGCCCTGTTTTTGTCTCTTGTATTTTTGAAGTAAAACTATTTGTGTTAACATCCGTGAAAGATTTCTGCGTTGATATAAAAGTTTAAAGTGTCATGCTAAAAAGATAAATAGCGAACGGATAACCATGATCGGCCCATGATATTTCAAATATTGTGTCCTTTTTTTGTAGGCATACTTTCATCGTGGGTTGACGAAAATGAAACTTGGATTATCAAAAGGTGTTCATGATTTCAACCGCACACTTGTTCATAAACCAAAATACTACCAGGTATTGTATACCCAATACACCTTTTTGACCGTAGCCGCCAATTGCCGCGTGGGTATTTTTTTGTCCGCCTTATCCCACTAAAACCGTCCCAGTCCTTTTTTCGCACCTAAAGACAATATAGAAAAATGTGTCAAAAAAGGATTGGATTGACTTTAGTGGGGTAAAAGTAGCACGCGCGACTACGGTCGAAAAGGTGTATTTGTTACTGGTGTGTATACTTTTAGTTATATTAAAGGTTTTATTTTTTAAATAGAATGATATCGTCTGCTTACTCATCAATTTTAATTCGCAATCTTTTTCACATTGAATTGACACGGATGTGGAGCAAGATTAGTCAGAAAGAGGCAGACACTGTCCTAATATAAAATACGTGTCTGATTTGTAAAAATAGAGTGTTTAAGTATGGCTCAAATTAATTGTTTAAAAAAACACCGTATATACCGGTCGCTGCATATTTTATGTCGAGTTGATCATTTCTTTTTTAAGGCTTACCTGGGGCGTGCTTCGTATTACGGCAGTAAAAAACGATATGCAAAAGCGATCATGAATTGTAACGAAGCTCTGCGATTGCATCCAAACAGCGTTCGTGCTTTAGTATACAGGTACGTTGGGCTTCCCTTCCCAAAGTTTTTTTGGAGTTGTCAAGTTGGCCAGTAACTTTGGATCGCTTATTAACCGATTTTGATTTTAACTCTTAAAAGGTTTTCTAAATGTAATCAAGATGTTTACTTAATTTATGAAGAAGTCTCTTCACGATTTGTTTGTGCGCTTTTTCTCTTTCACGTGGAAACCATACCTATCTCATACATATGAGAGTGGTTTCCATGCCGTGAAAAAAGATTTTCGATTTCTTGACTTTTCAACGGAAGACGAAATATCCAAAGATTCATTATCTTTGAACCAATCGAAAAAGAAACTTATTTTATTTTAACATAATTTTCATTTAAAAATCTTCTCATGAACAGGGGTGCTATTAAATTCCATATCAAAGCTTACAAACTGGCCATCAAAGATCTCTCAGAGGCTATTGGCATCGATTCCAATTGTATGTTGGCTTACTTCAATCGAGCTGTATGCTTTCATCAAAAACGTTATTTTTTCAAGGTAGGCCTGTTTTAGAGTTTGTTCTAGTCCCCATTTACAGCACTCAAGGTAAATTACATACCGTGGGTGCAGTCTTTAAGGGTTGATACGAGAGACGGAGCAATGTGAGGGTGTACAACGTGAGAAAAACGCCCAGGGGATACTTAGGCTAGTTTTCGTAAAATTTAACCATTTTTTCCCTGTAAAATAGAAAAGAAAATTCAAAAAGCACTACAATGGCCTAACATTGAGACCCTTACTTTTGTCTTTTTCCATATCGAGTACCCCTCCCTCGCTTAGCTTTTATTGGACCTACCACGGATGTCCTTTAAATTAACGTTCGTTCGTCTGTTCGTCTGCTACCAGCTTTTCTTAAGAGCTCATTTAGGCACAAAGGTGCCTAACTATAAGCCCTCGAATGTGACGGAGCCAGATTTTGAAGAAAAAAAACGGGGGGCAAATTTCAGCCAAAAAAAACGGCTAAAAAAGGGTTTTTTGAACTTTGTTAAAAACTGGAGCATTAATTTTTTCTGATTTTTTTGCATGAAATTAGGGTACTATCGTTGATAAAAGATGGTTGAAGCATATTTTCACGAAAACATTTTCTCGTCTAAAAAATTGCATCATTGTTCTTAGCCAAATTACTCATTTTCTTGATGAGATAGATATTCTTTTCTTTCCAATCCCCTCCCTTAATACCACGACAATCAATGTTGAAAGCAGACGATGAATTTTAATAAATCGTTACTATTTGTGCTCCGAATGATTGCTTTAACAGTCACACTCAAGTAGATATCAATTATTATGTGTTAAATGCATAACCAGATAGTTCCATTAAAGTAGCACTTGTTGTTTTTAGCTTTTCTATTTGGTTTAGTGATTTCATTAAATCAACGAAATCACTGCATAGAATCTACCCCAATCCTGTATATATCTTATTATACCATACGAGACTTTATCTTAGCAAATTATTGGTAACCAACATTTTATGATCTTCTTTAATGCGTGGTTCGTTCTGGATTATAAACTAAATACTGTCTGTTTTGTTTTTCCAGGCATTACGTGATTACAGCATCGTGTTGATGAGTGATTGCAATCTACGGATGAAGGTATCCTTTGTTGCTTCAATTAAAGGTTTTGTTTTTAAATAAGAGTGATATCGTTTGCTTACTCATCAATTTTAATTTATAAGCTTTTTCGCATGGGATTAACACGGATGTGGAGCAAGATTGGTCAGAAAGAGGAAAAGAAAACAAATTTTTGCTTATATCAGCATAAAATAACAATAGGCAGACACTGTCCTGATATGAAATATGTGTCTTATATGAAACGGGAACACTTATGTAAAAACAAAACCTTTAAAGAACATCACCACGTTATCAGAGAGGCTAAACTAAACTTTAATCAAAAGAAAGACTTTATGTCATAATTCATTAGATACTTCCTCTTAATTAACCCAGCGCCGAGCATTACACTCTCTTTAATTGGATTTTCAGTTCACCCGCTTTTTGAAAGCTGATCCACTGGCACTGTGAGGACAGCATACCCGTGTAAAGAAAATCTATATATGATCCTCCATAAGTTAAATAAGGTTAATGTTTTTATGAAATTGCCATTAATTTTCTTCATTTTTAGGCATTATTAAACCGAGGGCTCCTTTATTTCCAAATAAATGATGTTGAGAATGCTTTGTGCGATTTCCTCGTTGGTTTGAAGGTAAAATTTATCTCATAATTTTCAAAGGAAAAGCATTAAAATCTTATGTGTATTTTTGGCTTTAGGCTTTGGCTTTCAGGCTGTACACATTAGTGTAATGATGACCTTGGTAAACTAGTGATTTATTGCATCTTGAAATGCCGCAATTCATTGAAATTACCCATGATTCTTTACTACTGTAGACTCTCTCACTTATTCGAACTTCTATTATTCGAATCCTTCTATTATTCGAACTAACTCCAACTCCCCCCATCAAGGAGAAACCCATCTTAAAATGCATTCTTTAATTTAAACCTTTCTGTTATTCGAACAAATAATAATCCCCGTTCAAGATCGAATTAGTGAAAGTCAACTGTCGTACCCAGTCCTACACATAGCCCTTTAGGTTCTAATTTTATGCAATTCTTTTCAAGGAATTTCCAGACAATCCAAGAATTCATCATACAGTTGGACTTTGCTATCACAGGTTAAATGATAATTTTCTCCTTGAAGAGGACTAAGATATTTGTTGAAAACGAATGTTCTTCTTTATGATATAGTGCGCCACTATCCTGACAAAGTAGAAAAACTTTCTTTTTGTTTAATCTAGATTGAAGCAACACCGTATAATTCCTTTAAAGGAGTCTACTTAATAGTGTCTGAATAGCTTTCTTTTGTTTAATCTAGATTGAAGCAACATGAGAAAGCAACCGAATTCTTCACCAGTTCCCTTGAAGTGGACCCCTTCTTTTCACACTCTATACTAGCACGTGGTAATGTTCTCATGGACTCGTTTACCAACAAGATGGAGACTGGTAACGACAAATCGAATTTACGAGAAAAGAAAATTGCACGGTTAGTAAGTCTATTAGTGCCTTCAATCGAATCCCTTTATCTCATGCTAAATTGCAATATATGTATTTTTCACAAATATTTTTAAGGTGGCGACTAAACGAAGAACAGAAGACTCTTTGAGGACTTTTCTAAATACACGTATTTCCTATTAGCAGATTCATATAAAAAAGTCACGAGAAAACGTCGATTAAAGCTCTGATTTGCTGAGTATTGCACACAATAAGCATATTTTTTCAAAGTGTCCAGTGTATGATAGTGGTAATCATGTCTCAGCCAACAGAGCTGAACTCGACGTCTTTTCGTGACTTTTTTATATGAATCTGCTAATAGGAAATTGTGTATTGATTGGGGCGGAAACTATACTACTGAAAACACAAATTGGGCTATTTTAATACTGTTCTTTTCAAAAGGGAAACTGTATTTAAGAATGAAAACGCGTTTGGTCTAGATCAAATAATCCAGAAAACCACTAATGTGCAATGAGTACCTAACAGAGTACACGAGATATTCTAATGTGAAAAAGACTTTTTTCTGTTGTTAGAATTTGAGAAAGTTGAAGTCTTAGAGGTTTCCTTCAGCTGTAACCTTTGAGTTAGCTCAAGCTATACCTTTTATTGTTACAGACGTGATTATATTCGTGTACTTCACCTGAATCCACTCTCAAAAGAAGCTAGAATCAACTTAGCGTACAGCTTACAAGACGAGGGACAGTATATGAAAGCATGGCATATGTTCACACGCACTATCGATATTTCTCCTGGTAAGTGTGAAAATTTTATTTTCATAGTGTGCGCACTATCTTTCTGAAAGCTTTGTATTCTTGATATGCGTATGTCAAAATGACGTCATATTTTTTAACAGAAGCACCCAAAAAAGCCGGTTTTTTACCTCCGTGTTTCTATTTTTAGTAACAGAGAGGGGTCAAATCCCGGCTTCTTTAGGGTGTTTCCACTAGAAAAATGATTTATGCATATCAAGAATAGAAACCCTTCCGAAAAGTAACGAACGTGATAGTGAACAGACTGCACTGTGGGAATCGATGTAAAGCTAAGAAAGAATGTTATTTAAACGTAAGGGTAATGTATTTTTCATTCTCCGATATATAATAGGTAAAATAACTTAAGTCAAATAAAAAATACAATTATTAAGATATTTATATGACCAGCAACAATAAAAACTGAGTAACGAAATCTCAATTATGCGATACTTGTGTGGTAGATGTTTTGTGTAGCACTTCTTCTCCGGTGAATAAGGCAAAATTCCAGCAGCCTTCAATTCTTTGGATTCTCTGAAAAAAGAAAAAGGATAGATGCGTTCGAGACAGAAAATTCGCTTACAATTTTTATGTTGTACTTTGACTATTTTGACGAGTTTCCTCCCCTTTAACCCTCTGGAAAAGAAAGCAAAGTTCATGGTTCAAATATTGGAAATAGAATACCATTATTTATGATTGAATCTAGATTATTTTGACAAACCAAAATATTTGAGTATTTCTAATGTCTTACTTTTCATTTCTTCGACCATTGCTCTCTTGATTTCATCTTCCAGGAAAAAGCTTGCGGCGTGTCCAGCAGCTCTTAATCCTTTGCCAAGAATCCTTCTAATTTTTCCACCTTTTGGATCCTCTGAAAAAGAAAGCAAATTCATGGTTCAAATATTGGAAATAGAATACCATTATTTATCATTGAATCTAGACTATTTTGACAAACCAAAATTTTTGAGTGTTTCTAAATGTCTTACTTTTTAATTCTTCGACCATTGATTTCTTGATTTCATCTTCCAGGAAAAAGCTTGCGGCGTGTCCAGCAGCTCTTAATCCTTTGCCAAGAATTCTTCTAATTTTTCTACCTTTTGGATCCTCTGAAAAAGAAAGCAAGTTCATGGTTCAAATATTGGAAATAGAATACCATTATTTATGATTGAATCTAGACTATTTTGACAAACCAAAATATTTGAGTATTTCTAATGTCTTACTTTTCATTTCTTCGACCATTGCTCTCTTGATTTCATCTTCCAGGAAAAAGCTTGCGGCGTGTCCAGCAGCTCTTTATCCTTTGCCAAGAATCCTTCTAATTTTTCCACCTTTTGGATCCTCTGTAAAAGAAAGCAAGTTCATGGTTCAAATATTGGAAATAGAATACCATTATTTATGATTGAATCTAGACTATTTTGACAAACCAAAATATTTGAGTATTTCTAATGTCTTACTTTTCATTTCTTCGACCATTGCTCTCTTGATTTCATCTTCCAGGAAAAAGCTTGCGGCGTGTCCAGCAGCTCTTAATCCTTTGCCAAGAATCCTTCTAATTTTTCCACCTTTTGGATCCTCTGAAAAAGAAAGCAAATTCATGGTTTCAAATATTTGGAAATAGAATACCATTATTTATCATTGAATCTAGACTATTTTGACAAACCAAAATATTTGAGTATTTCTAATGTCTTACTTTTCATTTCTTCGACCATTGCTTTCTTGATTTCATCTTCCAGGAAAAAGCTTGCGGCGTGTCCAACAGCTCTTAATCCTTTGCCAAGAATTCTTCTAATTTTTCCACCTTTTGGATCCTCTGAAAAAGAAAGCAAATTCATGGTTCAAATATTGGAAATAGAATACCATTATTTATCATTGAATCTAGACTATTTTGACAAACCAAAATATTTGAGTATTTCTAATGTCTTACTTTTCATTTCTTCGACCATTGCTCTCTTGATTTCATCTTCCAGGAAAAAGCTTGCGGCGTGTCCAGCAGCTCTTAATCCTTTGCCAAGAATTCTTCTAATTTTTCCACCTTTTGGATCCTCTGAAAAGGAAAGCAAATTCATGGTTCAAATATTGGAAATAGAATACCATTATTTATGATTGAATCTAGACTATTTTGACAAACCAAAATTTTTGAGTATTTCTAATGTCTTACTTTTTAATTCTTCGACCATTGCTTTCTTGATTTCATCTTCCAGGAAAGATCTAGCAGCTATTGTGAGGTCAACATTTGGCTTCGGATAATCTTCAAGTTCTTCTTCTTTCTGGTCTTCTGTTGATTGAGCTAAGAATATTAATATATCACTTCAGTCAGTTCACACTTTTCAAAGAGCTTATTTTCAGCGTGTTCTTACTGCTCGAGACTTTAAACATGAACCAAGTAAACTGTGTTATATTTTAGGCTGGGAAGTTCTTATTTTTTTGCCAATTCAAGCCTATAGTTGTTCTTGTCCTGTTCTTATTTCTAGGGCAAAGCTGATGTATGTTAGGTTACCCTATTTTTATTTTAACCCTTAATTTGTTCAAGATTCAGACATTCCAGGTTGAAGCTGAGTGATAGTTCTTATAAAAAAATGCACAATATCACATCGATTTTCACTATTTCAACTGATTTCAAACTGTACAATTTTCATCTTTAAAGATGATAATTGTCATGAATAATCTTACCTTGTACAACATAAAGGACGAAAGAAAACAACAATAAAGCTTTCAGCATCTTCATTTTTATTCTGTTGTGAATTTTTAAAAACGACACAATTGATTTGAATATTGCTCTTGTTGTTCTTCAACTATTGACTGAATGACTTTTGAATTTCATGGTACCCTTATTTATACAAAGTTTTATGAGGAAGATTACTAATTCAACGATAATAATAGTTAAGGCGTAACTTTTTAGAGGCCCCACGCCTTCTTAACATCTTGGTAGCGTAGGATTAGCACAGGTGTATGATTTTAAGGTAGAAAACTGTTTAGAAATGCTTTTCCTGGTCCGTTGCATTAAACGATGTTATCGTCCGTTACATTGATAGTAAAGGCGGGAAAATAATGGCGGTATGGCGTTATGGCGGTATACGGAAAAAAATAGGCGGGAGATTTTGGAAGACTGGCAACTCTACCGACTGTAAACTCTTTTCGACAAAAAAACTCGTTTGCGAATTTTCTTCGGCTTTGGGCTTATTTCTTAGATAGTGATTCGTTTTAGACTAAAGTATAGTCTACCTTTACATGTCGTTGCAATAGGAAATCAAAGGTGTTTCTTCATTCCAACCTATAGGCCCGTTTCATGTGACGTCACATGTTTACATCGGCTCGTTACGACCCGTAAAACGGCCTGACTTTCAGAGGCAAAAAAGACAACAACATTACCTGGAGGCACGCAGTTTATGTCAATTTTCTCAGGATCTAGAAGGAATTTTGAATAGAAATTTTAGTATGTTATCTAATAACTATATAGGATTCTTATACTAAAATTTCATGAAATTCTGATGAAGAGATTTTGAATAATAAAATCAAAACTGCCTTTTTCCAGCGAGCGCTTCGTGTTTTCTGCCTTTGAAAAACCGTAACTATTTTGGCGCATGCGCATACAAATGCGAAAAATCAAAACATTGAAACAGGTCTATTGAACTAAGTTTTGAAAATCTACTTTAGGTAAAGAAGCGAAGGTAAATTATAAGCTGAATTCTGTGTTGGAAGTTATTTCTTTCTTCACATTGAATTTCGATTATCGGTGATATGTTATGGCTTTAGTAGTGTGGGGAGGAAGTTCCTATTAATGATACAATATTTTAAGCGAAAGTCACGACATTCAGTTTTTCTGGCCTAGTTTTTTTTTTTGACATGCGAGTATCTTACCAAAAAAACAATTATCTATTACCGACTTTATGTATATAATGATATTTATGATATCGAGGGTGATGATAAGTGAAGTCGACGTAAAACAAAGTCAATAATTCATAGCCATAGTTTTTCTTAATGCCAAAGAAAAAGGGTTAAAGGAAGTGAACTAAATGTCATGGAGGACATTTTATTCATTAAGAAAGTTAATTGTTTTGTGACTTTCATGGAAGTTGTTTAGATAAGTGTGTGATTATATTGAAGGAAGTTTGATACAAATTTCGTGCAAATCACCCTTTCATAATTACTTTTTTTCAGTATGAAATATGATTTTTGGACCTACCTCCGGGTACCCCGGTGGAGGTCCTATAAATTAACCGATGTCCGTTCGTCCCCTTCGTCCGTCTGTTACCAGCTTTTCTCAGGATTGGCTCATTAGTTTTTTCTGATTTTTGGCACAATGATGCAAAATGGCAATGCCCAAAATGTGACGGAGCCCGATTTTCGAAAAAACAATTTTCCGGGCGAAAATGCCGGAAATATGCCGGAAAAAACTGCTTTTTTGGCAATTTCTCGAGATTTTATCATTAGTTTTTTCTGATTTTTTGCTCAAAGATGCGTATTAATAATGCCCAAAACATAGCCGAGCTAGATTTTTGCAAAAAAAATTTTCCGGCCGAATATGCCGGAAATCGCCGTTTTTCTGGATTTTCATTGGACTTTTTCCTAATAATTGGTTGTTTTTCATTCAAAAACATTATTAATAGCAATGCCCACCATCAAGCATGTTTCAATTTTCAATAAAATAGATTTTTGAAGCCGGAACTATTTAAAAATCGCCGGAACAACCTATTTTCGCCGGAAAGACAGTATTTCTTGAATTTTTCGAGCTGTACTTTATATTTTTTTATGAAATTTTGCACACTGATGCAAAATGACAATACCTAAAATGTGACAGAGCCCGATTGTCGGAAAACATTTCTTTCCGGCCGAAAATGCCGGAAATATGGCGGAAAAACCAGATTTTTTACATTTTCTCGAATTTTCATTCATAGTCTTTTCTAATTTTTTGCAGAGAGATGCGTTTTCGCAATGCTCAAAACATGGCCGGGTTCGATTTTTGAGAAAAAAAATTTTTGCAGATTTTCATTGGATTTTTTCGTTTTATGTCTTTGTTTTTTTCAAACAAAAACATTATTTATAAGAATGTCCACGATTAAGCATGGTTCAATTTTCAATGAAACTGATTTTGGTACAGGAACTTTCTAAAAATTGCCAGAACAGCCGAGAATCGCCAGATTTCTTGAATTTCTCGAGTTGTTCTCTTATCGGGGAAAACTTCGTCGGGGAAAAGTGACGAAATTTTGGCCAAGTGACGAATATTTCTCCCCGACGAAAATTTTCCCTGGCCTTAATGCATTTACCAACTACCAGCAAGTGACGAATATTTTTCCCCGACGAAAATTTTTCCTGACAAAAATTTTCCACAACGAAGTTTTCCCCGATAAGGTATTGTTGTCATTTTTCAATTGTCTTATTACATCACTCTTCAGGTAGGTCCATTCAGCATGTAGCTTGTTTATCCTTGTTTCTTCAAGAGTCGCAAAATGTTCCTGGATTTTCTCCCGGGGGGGGGGCACTCGATTTCGAAACGACGGTATGTGCTGCGCAAAATCTGCTTCTCAAATTCCTACCCTTGCAGTGCAGTTCAATATGGCTGAAAAGGTACCCTTTCAGTGCATTTCTCATGATTTACCAAACCTTATAGTGCACTATATTTTTCAGCTGTAAATCTGCGTGATAAAAGAAGGTTGGAAAATTTTCTGTTTCAAAGAAAAACTGAGAAAATTATTCTTGTCAGCTGTAATTATCAGACAAGAGAAATTTTTTGAAACAAACGAGAAGTAAAAATCTTTCTTTTTATCAATTATTTTGAATTTGTTCTAAAATTCCACCCTTGCAGTGCAATCTCACAGAAACACACCCTTACAGTGCATTTAGTGCATTTAGGGATGCTGAAAAACCTCACCCTTAAGCGCTGCACATGACGTAGGCCAGATCATATGAGTGCCACCCCCCCCCCGGGATTTTCTCCCTAAACGTCTCTCTCCTGGAAAAATAGACATTTGAGAAATATCCGTCGTTGGCTGCTCTTGTTTCTTATTGCCTGACTCAAAATGTTTCAAGTGGTGTATGTCTCTTAAAGGTTTTATTTTTACATAAGTTTCCTGTTTCATATCGGACACCTATTTCATATCGGGGCAGTGTCTGCCTATTGTTATATTATGCTGATATGAGCGAAAATATTTTTTTGTTTTCCTCTTTCTGACCAATCTTGCTCCGCATCCGCCCTCAATCCAATGTGAAAAAGCCTGTGAATTAAAATTGATGAGTAAGCAAGCGATATCACTCTTATTTAAAAACAAAACCTTTAATATAAGTAAGCTTCCCTCGTGTTAAAATATATGTACTCCAGTAAAAACGCATACACTTTTTTAAGAAACTAGTTTTACCAAGCAGCCTCAATGTTTCTAAAATTTGTCAAGCTTAAAGAATGCATGTCGATAATACAATAGTCTAATAGACTATTTTAGGCGTACAAGCTTTCGCGAGCGGAAACTTTTGCGATTTTCGCAAATTTTGGCCCTTTTTGCGAAAGTAAATGTCTTTAGAAATTCTAGGAAGGGCCATTCACGAAAGTTTGTGCTCGCGAAAAATTCTTAACAAAATAGAAAATCTGTAAAATTCTCTGAACTCTGAATAAAATCTAATATTTATGGCACTTTTTAGCCTGCTAAAAGACTAATTAGTCAAAGGACAAATGTTTCAAGCCAATCCAAGAAGTATTTGTCCCTCTAAGCAATTTTTTCATGTAAAAATTCTCAATTTTACGTCTTGATTCGCAAAAGTTTATGCTCGCGAAAAATATTTTTCCGTTAAATTCGTGAAAGTAAATGTCGTGAATTTCGCGATTTTTCGTCCTCGTGAAAGTTTCTGCTCGCGAAAGTTTGTACGCCTAAAGTAATCTACGGTACTTTCCTATCTTCTATATTGATTTTCTTGGATTTTCTAACTTTCTCAAGTGTTTCTAACTGTTATGTGTAAGTATTTTTCTGGAACTTTCCCTTGATTAGAAGGTTCTTTAAAAAATACCGAATTTAAAAATGTTATTTTCTCATTCTCATTCTCAGCATGTTTCTTAGATGTTTCTTAGTTTTTAGGCATTCTTAAGAGTGTTTCTTAAGAAAAAAGGTGTATTACATTATTTATTATTTGTTTTAATCTTTACAGGGCATCAACGAGCTTTGGAAGGACGAGCTATCGTTAGTCTACACATGGGAAATGCTTTTGGTGCATTGGTCGATATGAACAGTGCTTTAAACGTAAGTTGTGCATTGTGAGTTGAGGTCATATTTTCAGTCGGAAAGTCTAGGATTGGGCTTTTCCAGAAAAAAATTGAATATGGGGGTTGGAGGATATAACATTTTTTCGAAATTTACCCCCGGACATTATGCTTTTGACTTCCTGGACGCAGGTCTAACCCTCTGGACAAGTATCAGTTGACCCCCTTGACATTCAAAATTACCCTCAAACAGAGCAACATTACCCCCAAACAGAGCAAGTTTACTACCCCCGGACAAGGCATATTTGTCACTACCCCTCCCCGGACAAAATATCCTCCACCCCCATCTACGAATATTTTCTGGAATAGCCCATTGCAGACGAGTGAATAAAGACAAGAAAAGCAATAGACCGTGACGAGACTGGGGTGGAGTTTACAGGGTAGGATTGACGTCAAATATTTGAGGTCATAGATCGCTAATTGTCTCATAAATACAGACCTCTTTTGACGTCATCCCTGGTAAAACTGGCCCAAATTCTTTGTGGCTTTAAAGCTGCTTGAAAGGTGTATTGACGTTGAAATGAAATTAGTTAAAGGTTTTGTTTTTACATAAGTGTTTCCGTTTCATATCAGACACATATTTCATATCAGGACAGTGTCTGCCTATTGTTATATTATGCTGATATAAGCAAAAGATGATTTTTGCTCTTTCTGACCAATATTGCTCCATATCTGTTTCAATCCAATGTGGAAAATCTTGTAAATTAAAGTTGATAAGTAAGCAAACGATACCACTCTTATTTAAAAACAAAACCTTTAAATGAAACTCAACAAGTCAGAGATACTGAATAGGGGAGATTCAATTATAATCGATTGAAATATTTTGTTTTTTCAGTCAGGGAAGAATGCAGAGTTACTTTGTAACCGTGGTATTGTACATCAGGTAAAACATTATTTTTCTTTAACAATTTTTTTAGGCCATTTGAATACTGTATTATAGTAGAGGAAAATTTGTTCGTTTTTTTTTTTTTTTGAGAGCTTTCCAAAGATATACAACAGATCTCCGTTTTCTCAAGCTAAAGTTTTCATTAATTTTTGACCCTATGATTTTTGCCTGAGACCGTCATATTTGTCCGAAAATCACACCTAAGTGTCCGAAAAAAATTGGAACCTAAGTTATTTTGATTCCCCTACCCCTTAGCTTTCCAAAAATGTATCACAAATGCTTTGACCAAAACAATCTAGCGATTTTACAAAATGCCCTCTACTATTACATACGGGAATGCTATGTCTAAAGTTTGTAAAGCGCAACATCATATGTTCCACTCACGATTTAATGACTACACGTTTTTTTATAAGAACAATTTTATAAGAACACGAGACTGAAAATTGACAAAAACCTAGAAACAAATTAAAAACAACCTGAGCCTCAGATTTCAAAATTTACTAAGAAAGTACTGATTTTAACAGATTTTAATTTAAACCCATTTTAAATTCTTATGTAAAGAAAGTAGCGTATTAAGAACATTTAAGCCTAAAAATTTCAAAAGAAATTAAGAAGAACCTAGTTTGAGCCAAAATTGACTGATTCTCAATTTATTCTCAACTTATTCTCATCTTTCGACTTTTAATTCCATATATATTTTATTTATTCTCAGTCAATAATAGAGACTAGTTTATTTTCCGATACTCGGAGTTTCGTGCCGTTTCAGGCAGATATCATCAGAATAGACGAGTTTATTTTCCGATACTCGGAGTTTCGTGCCGTTTCAGGCAGATATCAGTCAGAGACTAGTTTTATTTGATACTCGTTCGGCCGGTTCAGGCAGATATCAGTCAATAATAGAGACTAGTTTATTTTCCGATACTCGGAGTTTCGTGCCGTTTCAGGCAGATATCAGTCATAATAGAGATAGTTTATTTTCCGATACCGGAGTTCGTGCCGTTTCAGGCAATATCAGTCAATAATGAGAGTAGTTTATTTTCCGATACTCGGAGTTTCGTGCCGTTTCAGGCAGATATCAGTCAATAATAGAGACTAGTTTATTTTCCGATACTCGGAGTTTCGTGCCGTTTCAGGCAGATATCAGTCAATAATAGAGACTAGTTTATTTTCCGATACTCGGAGTTTCGTGCCGTTTCAGGCAGATATCAGTCAATAATAGAGACTAGTTTATTTTCCGATACTCGGAGTTTCGTGCCGTTTCAGGCAGATATCAGTCAATAATAGAGACTAGTTTTATTTTCCGATACTCGGAGTTTTCGTGCCGTTTCAGGCAGATATCAGTCAATAATAGAGACTAGTTTATTTTCCGATACTCGGAGTTTCGTGCCGTTTCAGGCAGATATCAGTCAATAATAGAGACTAGTTTATTTTCCGATACTCGGAGTTTCGTGCCGTTTCAGGCAGATATCAGTCATAAATAGAGACTAGTTTATTTTCCGATACTCGGAGTTTCGTGCCGTTTCAGGCAGATATCAGTCAATAATAGAGACTAGTTTATTTTCCGATACTCGGAGTTTCGTGCCGTTTCCGGCAGATATCAGGCAATAATAGAGACTAGTCCGATACTCGGAGTTTGCCGTTTCAGGCAGATATCAGTCAATAATAGAGACTAGTTTTTTTCCGATACGCGGAGTTTCGTGCCGTTTCAGGCAGATATCAGTCAATAATAGAGACTAGTTTATTTTCCTGATACTCGGAGTTTCGTGCCGTTTCAGGCAGATATCAGTCAATAATAGAGACTAGTTTATTTTCCGATACTCGGAGTTTCGTGCCGTTTCAGGCAGATATCAGTCAATAATAGAGACTAGTTTATTTTCCGATACTCGGAGTTTCGTGCCGTTTCAGGCAGATATCAGTCAATAATAGAGACTAGTTTTATTTTCCGATACTCGGAGTTTTCGTGCCGTTTCAGGCAGATAGCAGTCAATAAGAGGAATTTATTTCCGATACTCGGAGTTTCGTGCCGTTTCAGGCAGATATCAGTCAATAATAGAGACTAGTTTATTTTCCGATACTCGGAGTTTCGTGCCGTTTCAGGCAGATATCAGTCAATAATTTATTTATTCTCAATGACAGGCACTTGGTGATGTTGTGAATGCAATGAATGATTACCAATCAGCAATCAGAACGGATCCGTCGTACGCATTAGCTTATTATAACGCCGCTAATATTTACTTTCTACACAAACAATACGCACAGGTATCGCACGTTTTTGTTTTTTTCTTTTCTACTGGAGCTTTACTCTATACGAAGGTTTTTAGCCTCAATTAACTTGAATTCTTTTCTCTTACAGTATTACTTCGAATAAGGGGCCTTTATTAATTTTTTTTGGATTTTAGGAGGGGATTTGTTCGAGGGGGCTTTAAAAAGTAGAGGGCATTTATTTGAAGTAATACGGTATGCCCCCAATACTGATATAAATCTTTTTCTCCTCCATTTCTTCCTTATAATTATCCTCAGCTGGAATCAGACAGTTGAAATCTTAAGACTTAAAATTTAAACTATAATCAAACAAACTCAAGTTTGCGCTAAAGGATAAGTTTTCTGTAATTCTGTAATTTCTCAATAATTATATTGTTCTGAATCATCTTTTTGGTAATAATGATAATGATTTGATAATAAATTTGTTGAGAAACGAGTGGCAAACTAAAAATTAGTGAAAGAAAATTACAGGCTACTATCATCAATAATCTGACCTTCATACCTTCGCCAGGAAAACAATTATCTTTACAGTGGCTATGTAATTGTTCCTGTCATCGAACTTCCTATATTTCCCTGTCGGCAAAAAAAACCCCTTCTCACAGACCCGGTGGGATTTCTTCAGCCAGTGGGGTCAAAAACTCGATGGGGATGGATATTTCCGCGTTTTTTTACGGCGGGGGATTTGAATTCCATTGTTTTTGAGCCAAAAAATTCAGTGGGGATGGAAAAATAGCATGGTTTTTTGTGGTGAGGATTTTATTTTTAAATTGGAGTATAATTTTCCACTGGGGATGAAGAAGAAGAGAAGCGGGTGTCACAAAACGTCAAATAAATGTTTATCCAGCGTCCATAACGACAGTACATTCCTTATATGACTGTTGAAACAAAATTCTAACTAACAATAACGATCTTCCAGTGTTTTCTTAGACTAAACCAATGTATATCCTCTCTGAAATGTGAAATATGAAAACCCTTTGTCGTTTAAAGAAACTCATTTTAACCTCTGGATGTCTGACCTTTTTGCTGATGTTCAAAATGGATATCCGATATCCCTCAACAATGTGGAAAGATTTTTGTTGAATATCCAAAGTTTACCTCCTCAAAATATCATTCCTCTAGGCAATCGGCTACTACACCCGTGCATGTGAATGGCAAAAAACAGATGCTTATTCCTTCGTCAACCGCGCCGTTACCAGGGTATTATTTTGTTCATGAAATAATTGACCATTTATTTGAAGTGTGACTTTCACATTTTGAAATTCAAGATATTCATGACGTGATGTTTTATACAGAAGCACCCAAAATTGCTCCAGCGTTTGCGACTAACTTATTGTTCAAAGAATAAAACTAGTGGCAAACACCCGGTCTTCTTTGGGTGCTTCTGTATAAGACATTTCGTCATGAATATTAAGAATTGGTTTCAAGAATATGCATCCAAGAGTTGTTCAAAAATTTTCAATTAATTTTTTCACCGGAACCTCATTCTTCACAATACTCAAAGCCGATAGATAGATTCTTGACATGATACCGCATTCAATTCCGACTTAATTTTGAATGCATACATGAAGCCTGTAGACATAGAGGGCAGTCGGGAGACAATATTTTTCGACCGTAGGCAATTGGTGAAAAGATGTATATCTTTTAATTAAAATTGTTGAAATTATAATTTGATTATTCTTCCTTCACAGAGTCTGACAAAAGATTTCAAAGGAGCGTTAGAAGATTTTGCAGAAGCTGGTACGTAGAGCCTTTATTTTGCTTGGTCATTTTTTAAGTAGACCCATCACTAGTCCACGTGTTCAACTTAACGAGGGGAGACGAGAAGTGGGAATCCTTTTTGTGTAGGGTGTTTTTTGTAGAATTTTTTTGATTTTTCTTTAATTTCTCCTTGATTTTAGATGATGTGAGAGTCGAACTAAATAATTGATCCCTGCAGATAGTATTTAGTGAAAATGCTCTCTATAATCGAAACTTTCTCTAAATCGAAAAAAAGTCTTAGTCCATTAAGGTCGAATTAGAGAGAGGCAAACTGTATCACAATCGTGTTACTAAAATAAACCTCGATCGTCATTTTAATGTTTCATTCATTCATTCATCTTATTTCAGAAAAACACTGTCCAGATTGGGCGTTGATTTATTACAATCGTGCACACATATACAACACCATTGGTCAACTAGATAAAGCTCATGAAGACCTTTCTAATGGTATGCTCATATTTCATCCTCAGATACAGGGACCCCCGATCCCATCATGCATTTCGACCATGTTCACACACGTGTTATGGCTCCCCTTTATTACCGATGATCCCGTTTTTGATTCATAATACACGGGTTGCAAAATTATATCAGTACAGTCAAAACATGTGATTACTCGAATGTTTACGTGGTTTTATTCCCATGTGACTTGCTTTATAACTTACAGTTGATAACTTTATTAGTGTCAATAAATTCGAACTAATCAGAAATAAATATCACATGTAACAAGCACATAAAAATTCTGAGTAAAGGCATGATTTGTCTTCAGACTTTAATTTTGCAGCCTGTGTATTCAAAGGGAAAAATTGGGCCAAATTTGTTATTCGGAGAAAGTTTTCGTCGATCAATAAGGTTTTTTCAGTACCAGAAAGCATAGAAGGCATACTGTAAAGTACAGACCAAATGTCTCAAACCATCTGACTAGACCTTTTGTACCAGGGGTACAATAGCTTTAACGGTGCCAACCAACCCTTACATCAGTTGCTCAAAGTGAAGAAACCTTGCTTGATTAGCTTTTGAGGGGCTTACAATTCTCTGAATGAGTCAATTTCAGATATTGGATTAGAACGAATATCTTAAAGTCTTTCTAACCTTCGATAGAATTCACAACGGTTATCATAACATTTTTTAAAGAAGTTTTCTTCTTCATTTCTCATTTTAATTTTCTAAAGCTTTTTGAATCTTTTCCTTTATAATAATGTTCCACTCCTGAATATCTTTTCAACACGTTTTCAACTTTTTTGTCTCCGCTGCAGATTATTTTAACTTGAATATTTTGACTGAAATATTTTGATTGAAATATTTTTTTACTCCTTTTTTCAGCAATAAGGCTCCAGCCAAATGATGCACTAGCATACAAAAAACGTGCTGATGTGAAAGGAGCCTTAGGTATGCGTCAAGAGGCATTACAAGATTACCGTATGTCACTCGATTTAGCCTATCATAAAAAATGATCAAAATTAAATCAATGACGAATCGAATCGAATCGAATCGAATCGAATGAAGTTTAAGTGGTATAAGTGATTATTATTCAGTATGTGCGGTGACTATAGGCGATAATAAATTGAATTCTCTACTGTCTCTATTGTAGAGTGTTCGAATAGACAAGTTTCTTTTGATTACAATAAAGTGTTGTCAAAATAAATAGTCCTGGATCAAGAATATGAAAACCATATATTTTATGCTACATAAACTTTCATTGTTGAGTTTCAAAGAATTCTTAATTGACCTTCGATTCTTGTCATTTCAAAATGTAGAGATATATATTTTTTTAGGATTTTGTAAACACTTCATGAGCTAATTTTGAGAATTTTATTTTTTTCACCCATTCTTGTTCATATTGTACATAAGATAATATATATTTTGGTTTATTTAATTTATTGACATCTCAACATATCAGATGACAAGTTCTCAACTTCAGTTGAGCTAGAATCTGAGAATGTCTGTGTGTGTGTCTGTGTGTCTGTGTGTCTGTCACCAAAACTTTGGGGCAGGCTGGAGACTTCAAAAATGGTCCGATTGGGTTGAAATTTTGCACACTTGATCCTTGGGCAAATCCCTGGGGGTGTTTTTTTCATTTTTTCAAAATTTTAATTTTTGGGGCCTGGGGGACGAGTTTTTCGCCAAAACGAGGCTAAAACTTTGGGGCAGGCTGGAGACTTCAAAAATGGTCCGATTTGGCTGAAATTTTGCGCACTTGATCCTTGGGCAAATCCCTGGGGGTGTTTTTTTCATTTTTTCAAAATTTTGATTTTTGGGGCCTGGGGACGAGTTTTTCGCCAAAACGAGGCTAAAACTTTGGGGCAGGCTGGAGACTTCAAAAATGGTCTGATTTGGCTGAAATTTTGCACACTTGATCCTTGGGTAAATCCCTGGGGGTGTTTTTTTTATTTTTTCAAAATTTAGATTTTTGGGGCCTGGGAACGAGTTTTTCGCCAAAACGAGGCTAAAACTTGGGGGCAGGCTGGAGACTTCTAAAATGGACCGATTGGGCTGAAATTTTGCACATTTGATCCTTGGGCAAATCCCTGGGGTGTTTTTTTTTATTTTTTAGAAAATTATCATTTTTGGGGCCTGGGACGAGTTTTTCGCCAAAACGAGGCTAAAACTTTGGGGCAGGCTGGAGACTTCAAAAATGGTCCGATTGGGCTGAAATTTTGCACACTTGATCCTTGGGAAAATCCCTGGGGGCATTTTTCTTTTTTTTAGAAAATTATCATTTTTGGGGCCTGGGGACGAGTTTTTAGCCTAAACGAGGCTAAAACCCAAAATGCTATAATTTTTCTTAAGCCATTAAGTTTACAATTGGGCCTACGAATGATTTCAAAGATACTGAAGTTGAGCCAGTGCGGTTAGCACGTTCGACAGTGTGAAAACGAAGTAGATTGATTCGTTTTTTAATGGGAAATACACCCCCTACTCACAGACCCGGTAGGTTTTTTTCAGCCAGTTGGGATAAGAATAACGGACTGGAACTCCATGGGGATTGATAGTCTTATATTTCTATGGCTGGGGATTGATATTTTTGGACCTATCCCGGTGGGGTGGAGATCCTTTAAATTAACCTGTGTTCGTTCGTTCGTCTGTTACCAACTTTTCTCGGGATTGAATCATAGCAGTTTTTTGATTTTTGGTAGAAAGGTGCAAAATGGTAATGGCCGAAATGTTTCGAAAAAAAAAAATTGTGGGCAAATTTGGGCCAAAAAACGGCTAAAAAACGGGTTTTTTGGACTTTCTGTAAGGTACCATCAAAGGTAAAAGATGGCTGAAGCAGATTTTTGCAAAAAAAAATTTTGTCGGCTCAAAAAACGCATGTTTATCTATAAGAACCACTATTAATAAGCATACAACAATGTTCTTAGTCAAATTACTCATTTTTTTATGAGATAGATGTTTTTTTTGCTCATGAGGGCTTACTTTTGAAGAATATGTGTGTTTAGACAGAAAATTTTGGTTGCTTGGCGTGTTTTTACTTTTTATAGAAAAACTGGCAAAATTCGTTATTTTTTTAAAAGCACATTATCAATTACGTAGGTATTAGCTTTTCTCGAGATTGGGTCTTTCATTTTTTAAGATTTTTTGCACAAAGATGCATAACTATAAACCCTTGAATGTGACGGAGCCTGATTTTCGAAAAAAATGTTTTTGGGCAAATTTGGGCCAAAAAACGGCTAAAAAACGGATTTCTTGGACGGCTAAATAACTCAATTTCTTTTATGAGATAGATGTTTTTTTGCGCACAAAGTCTTTAATATGAAAGAATATTTCAAGAGCATGAAATTTTGGTTTCTCAACGTTTTTTTTTATAAGAAACAAACGACTAATTTTAATAGATCGTCACTATTTGTGTTCTGAATGATTGTTTAATGGTCACGTAACGTAGATATCAAATATAAATGTGTTAAATGCATAACGAGGTAGGTCCATAAAAGTATCACTTGTTTGTTTTTAAGTCAGAAAATTCAGTGGAGATGGGCAAAATAGCATAATATTTTGCAGTGAGGGTTGGTTTATTTGATTATTTTCAGTGGGGACAAAAATTGGAGGATCATTTTCCACCGGGGACGATATTTTTGCCAATTTTTCCAGTGGGAAGGGGTCCCAGTGAGTCTGTGAGAAGGGGGTGTGGAAATGGTGTTATATAACATTAGAACTTAATGATTCTGATTTTCGAGTCTGATCGTAATTACACTATTAGCTTTGAGAGTAGTTTTCAGATGATATCAAAAATATTGCTAATACCTTTAAACCAAATTGACTATTTAGAACGCCATGGTATAATTTAATTATCTTTTATTCCAGTTTTACTTATATTTCTCAATAAAAATAAGACTTTTGTTTGCCATTTACGACGTTTATTGGGCCATTCCATTTCATATCCGTACAGGGGGTGGATGAACATTTCCAGGGGGTAATTTGAGAAGAATTTCCAGGGGGTCCAAAGGAGTGTTCTTTTCAATCTTCTAGGGGGTAAAAGTTATTCTAAATTTCCAGGGGGTAAAAGACTTGTTTTAGTTCGTCCACCGTCACTTTAAGGTATAAAAAAAACTTTTCCAAGGCTTTCTTTGCGAATTTCGCTATTTTCAGGGGTTATCCACAGATTTCTAAGAATCTTTTTTTCAATTGAAAAGGTTCGTCCACCCCCTTGTATGGAATTTTGATGGAGCAGCCCATTCATTCGGTCTCCATAAGATTTGGAAATTCAAATGATTGATGTTGGTAGCTTCCAATCTACTGCATATAACCACCATTTCTTCATACAATTCCGGCAAATTTCTAACCAAAAAATATTTAAAATTCCAACTAGATCATCTGGTAAGTAATAAATTCAAAGGATATCATTTTTATGACCTCCCATCCTTTTCCCTATATAGAAATGAGACTAACCAAATAATCTGCCACAGATTTACTATAAATATCATGGAGTGGTTTTCTTCATCATATTAACACCTCTTTCAAGAGGGTGATTGGTCAATCCCCAGAATGCTTTTCAACATTTATGCGATGGAGGGTTCTATTCCTTCATTCCACCAAATATGGAAACAAACGACTCTCCTTCTTAGGTCGGTGACTACTATATTTGGTCCGTGTAAGTGGGATTACTAAATTTAATTATATACAAATTATGTAAGCTATCTTCATGATGAAAAAAGTTTTTATATCTATAAGATTTCCTCTAATTCGAAATGAGAAATTGACAATAAAACTAAAAACTTTAAGCTTGAAGGCAAGAAACAACATGTTAAGTTTCTTGATGTTTTACATTTTCTTTATTTGTTTCTCAACCAGCGATGCGCGCCATGTAAATACTACACTACGGTTATCCGGCAGTGAGAATCCTTTTGAAGGAAATGTGGAAATCTTATACAAAGGACAATGGAAATATATTTGTGATGATTATTGGGATATACGTGATGCTAAAGTCGTCTGCCGGCAACTTGGATTCACAAAAGCTATCATAGCTACCCGAATGTAAGAAATTCTTGTTTCATTTTCTTAGCTTTTCTGCTCTTTAAAATGGTAGGTAATTTTCACATCCGTGGGGGGAGGGGCACTCGATTCAAAACAACCGTACGTGCGGCCCAAAATTAGGAATTCGAATTAGACCTTATAGTGCGGATAAAATTTAGCAAAAATTGAGTAAATTTGGGCGAGAAACCGTCCCTAAGGGTGCATTTTCTTGAATATTTTTTGCCGTTCTACAGGCAAAATATGGTCAGATTTTCTAGATTTTACACCCTTAGAGTGCCCTTTACAGTGCACTTTGGGAAGTTTGGAAGAGTACCCTTAGAGGCCGCACGTACGGTAGGTCATTTACCTTGACTGCCCCACACCCCGTCGTTTCACATATATGATGCCTTGTCGTAGAATCTAGACTTTGAAACCTCCTCGTTGAATATTAGCTTAAGAACTTTGTACATATGGCTTAAAGATAAAGCTTAAAGTAAAACTTCGTTGGAAACTTAATTTTGGGCGGCTTGATATAAGATAGTTAGAATTTACTGAAAATTTGAAAATGCAGATTTCGAAAGTGTACTCTCGGGTGCCTAATAAACGTACATGTACGTTTATTTTTTTCGTGTCAAATTTCCCGCCTGTACGCAACTTATTAAGAACTGTATGTTTATTTATTCTGAAGAATTTTCCCGCCTGTACGTTTATTCTCTCCTGTACGTTTATTTTTTTTCACCCAATATCGCCCAATTCATACTGGAAAAATTTGTTATTTTTTGTTCAAGTAAGATATGTTGACTTAAGTCAGTCGTTTCGACCTGGATGTTCTACTTTTGAAAATTTGGTAGATTATTCCCTGTACGTTTATTTTAGCCTGTACGTTTATTTATTTTAGCTCTGATTTCTCGCCTGTACGTTTATTTCAGCCTGTACGTTTATTAATTCCAATTTTATTCTCTCCCATGTACGTTTATTTTAGTCTGTACGTTTATTAGGCACCCGAGAGTATCCATATTTTTATATTATCTAGGTCAAAAGTTATAGCCCCTTCACAACCGGTCCACCTCTAGCATTTTTAACATTTTATTACCCATTTGGACCTTTCTAGGAGAGTTTTGATCCCAAAGATAGATGAAAAATCTAAACACATGATTGTGCATGTATGGTAATGAGAAAGCTGATGCTGATGCTATTTGAATGAAATTTGCCTGGCTCTATCACAATGTTCAATAAGGTTTTTTTTCTTTGATCTTTTTTTCTAGGAGCACTTATAAGAGGAATCATAACAGTTCGTACTGGTTAGACAACGTGCAATGTTGGGGTAGCGAACCTGATATAGATGCCTGCCGTCATCGGTCGTATGGCTCGCATAACTGTAAACATGGCACGGAATTAGCTGGCGTTGTTTGTACTAATGTGGCAGATGTCGACGTTAAAAAACCGGTTCCTTCTATAGCCAGTGGCCAAGAGGTATGTTTTGCGAATGCTTTATGATTTCTATGCACTTTCATAGTACAGGAGATTCTCTTTAATTCGAACGAGTTTCTTCGTCCCACAATGCTTTACAAACTATTTACTCCGTGCAATTTTAAGTTTGAGATATGGCCTCTAGTGATCGTAATTGCCAAGCAAAAGGATTACACCATTCTCGCTTCTTTGTTGATTTTCATTCTTTCCTCTTGGGCCTTTTAATGTTGAATAACTTTGTATGGCTTGTATCATGAACGTATTTTAGAGTGGGACAGTTGATTCAGGACATTCAGTATCTAAGAAATACTATTCAAATTGGCTTACTATATTCCAGGGCGAATTCATCAAACTTCGATTGATTGGACCCTCAAAACACGGTTTCATATCAGAAGGATTTTTGGAGATCAAAATCGATGGAGTCTGGGGTGGAGTATGCGCAGATAAGTGGACTGGTGTCGAGTCTTTTGTTGCTTGTGGTAACCTTGGATACCCTGATGTTGATGTAAGAGCGAGGCTTTGCGCATAATAGGCATTTACTTCTTGATTTTAATCGCTTTTGACTTCCAGATGTCTATTTTGAGATGAATCAAAATGCATCTATAATTAACATCTATCTTAGGATATGCGCTGATAGTTACTTTAAAATCTTCAAAACGTCGCCTGGCGTGGAGATTGTAGAAATTGTTGAACTTCTTTTGTGGTATTGTATTTGAATAACCATTTCAAATTACTTTGCTTTCTTAGGAATCGGAATTCAATAAGCAAACTAGATTAATATACAAGGAAAAGTCGACCGATATTTATTGGATGACCAAAGTCTATTGTAATGGAATGGAATCCACTCTCTATGAATGTCATCATGCAGGTTGGAAGAAACATACCTGCAAATCGAAACCTGTTTATTTGACCTGTAAAAGATCTCCATTCATCAAAGGTTCACGCTTCGATAAGATTGATATTAACGTAAGAGTAGCCTCTTTTTACTTTTTTACATATGTTGAATAATTTTTATAACATATACTGCAATCGCTACCATTTTCTATTTTTAGCCCTATAATTCAATAAGGATCCAAGACTCCTGGATTTTAAGACAAATTGAAAAAATACCTGGGGTTGTTCTGCTCCTCAAATTCAGTTTCTCCTTAATTTTAGAACCACAACATTCGATTCCGAGCTGGTTCACGCCATTCAGAAGGGCGTGTTGAGGTCCGCCATCAAGGGCGTTGGGGCACGATATGTGATGATGGGTGGGATATCACTGATGCAAACGTGGCTTGTCGACAAATGGGATTCGGGTCAGCCTTTGAGGCTGTTCATTATGCTGGGTTTGGAGAAGGAGTTGGAAAGGTGAATGGAATTTTCTTTGTTTAAGTTCAAACGACTTCCAAGTTTTGACGACCTCGCAATTCTTTATTCTTTCTAAAGTTTATACGCCTAAAGAAGCCCAAGGGCTTGTTTACTGTTTTTCTGTCACTACTTTTATCTCAAGTACACAATGACTATATGACGCATCACTTAACTTTGAAGATTTTTTTTTAGATCCAAATCTCCTCCAATTTTCTAAAAATTCTACAAATTTGGTACCAAAATATAATCAGTAAATGAAAAAAAAATTCTCATACCATTAAATTTTCCTTCTTTCTTCTCGTTCAAATTTGAAAATTTCAAAACCATTAAAAACCCCGTTAGCTTGTAATGCTTAAGTTTTGGAACGATCTCATTCTAGATATTGAATTAAGTCGTTGCAAAAGCTTGTATCTTTTTATTTAGATTCAACTTCTGCCTAGGTGATCAACAACGCCCTATTCGCAACATTTTACACTTAGCCTATGGTTAAATAATTTACGGTGAACCTTCTTTTACACCTTCAGGTTTGGCTTGACCAAGTGATGTGTTTAGGTACAGAGAAGAATATTCACAATTGCAGCCATCTTGGTTGGGGCGTGGGTGATTGTGGACACCCTGAAGATGCGGGCGTCAAATGTCATTTTCCCTATACTGGTGATCAAGAAGAAGGAAAGGTAAAACTTTGATTTAATTCCATAAGATTTCTAGATGATGAAGATTTTGTGAAACGAAATTTGGTGTATAAAATTGAATCGTTGAAACTACCTACAAGGTTGCTAGCTTCTCTTTTAGTCTTAACAAGACTGCTGAAGCACCTAAAAGTTAAAGCGGTGAAATTGAAATTTTCAAAATTTAATTTGCTTGTAATAACTGTTACTAAATCATTTCTTACTTTGGCATGACATTGTCTTGACAAAACTTGTCTTGATCTTTTTCTTGCGTACCCTTTCAACCCTGCACGTATCAGGCCCTTAGAAATTTGGAGTGAAATTTCCTCTTTTTATGATTTTGAATTTCATTTTTATAGCTTCGAGTCATTGGAGGACCTCACCAACGCTTAGGTCGCCTTGAAGTTTTTACTGATGGTGTTTGGCAAGGTATTTGTGGAATGGGGTTCGGACCCCGTGAGGCCGAAGTCGCGTGCCGCCAAGCTGGTCTTGGCTATGCTATTCGAGGATTCAGTACTTCAAAATATGGTAAAATTTTGTATACATTTTGGACCTACCCCGGTGAGGTGAAGGTCCTATAAATTCACCTCTGTCCGTTCGTCCGTCTGTCCGTCTGTCCGTTCGTTACCAGCTTTTCTCGAGATTGAATCATAGGAATCATTTGATTTTTGGTACAAAGGTGCAAAACGGTGGTGGCCAAAATGTGACGGAGCCCGATTTTCGGGAAAAAAAATTTTTTGGGCTAATTTGGGCCAAAAAACGGCTAAAAAACGGGTTTTTTGGACTTTGTGAAAAATTGGATCATTAAATTTTTTTGATTTTTTGCATGAAAGTAGGGTACCATCATAGGTAAAAGATAGCTCAAGCAGATTTTTGCAAAAAAATTTATTTGGCTTAAAAAACGCATGTTTATCTATAATAATCACTATTAATAAGCATACATCAATGTTCTTAGTCAAATTACTCGATTTCTTTATGAGATAGATGTTTTTTTTGCTCATGAGGGCTTACTTTTGAAGAATATGTGTGTTTAGACATGAAATTTTGGTTGCTTGGCGTGTTTTTATAGAAAAACTGGCCAAGTACAATATTTTATTATAAGCACATTATCAATTCCTTAGGTATTAGCTTTTCTCGAGATTGGCTCTTTCATTCTTTAAGACTTTTTGCACAAAGATGCATAACTATAAACCCTCGAATGTGACGGAGCCCAATTTTAGAGAAGAAAAAAATGTTTTTGGGCCAAAAAACGGCTAAAAAACGGGTTTTTTGGACTTTGTGAAAAATTGGATCATTAAATTTTTTTGATTTTTTGCATGAAAGTAGGGTACCATCATAGGTAAAAGATAGCTCAAGCAGATTTTTGCAAAACGATTTGTTGGCTCAAAAAACGCATGTTTATCTATAATAATCACTATTAATAAGCATACATCAATGTTCTTAGTCAAATTACTCGATTTCTTTACGAGATAGATGTTTTTTTTGCTCACGAGGGCTTACTTTTGAAGCATATGTGTGTTTAGACATGAAATTTTGGTTGCTTGGTGTGTTTTTATAGAAAAACTGGCAAAATTCGATATGTTTTTATAAGCATATTATCAATTACTTAGATATTAGCTTTTCTCGAGATTGGCTCTTTCATTCTTTATGATTTCTTGCACAAAGATGCATAACTATAAACCCTCGAATGTGACTGAGCCCGATTTTCGAAAAAAATGTTTTTGGGCAAATTTGGGCCAAAAAACGGCTAAAAAAAGGGTCTTTTGGACTTTGTGAAATATTGGATCGTTGTTTTTTTCTGATTTTTTGCATGAAAGTAGGTAAAAGATGGGTCAAGCAGATTTTTGTAAAAAATACTTTTCAGCTCAAAAAACGCATCTTTATCTATAAGAATCACTATTAATAAGCATACGTCAATGTTCTTAGCCAAATTACTCAATTTTTTGATGAGATAAATGTCTTTTTATGCTCACGAAGTCTTGAATATGAAAGAATATTTCAAGAGCATGAAATTTTGGTTTCCAAACGTTTTTTTATAAGAAACAAACGACTAATTTTAATAAATCGTCACTATTTGTGTTCTGAATGATTGTTTATCGTTCATGCTCACGTAGATATCAATTATATATGTGTTAAATGCATAACCAGGTAGGTCCATAAAAGTATCACTTGTTAGGCTTGAGTTAGAAAAGCATAGAGCCGCGCCATCACTCTCATACAACTACTCAAGTGGGTAGGTAGCCTTTTGAACCATCTTTGACTGAACTTTTTAGCTGTTTATATATTGCTACATAATCTTAACTTTTTTTCTATTCAATTCCCAATCAATAATAGCATACATACAACAGTTTTTCGAAAGGTGGTTTCGAATTTCTCAAATTTTCATAAAAAAGCAAGAAAATGAGACGGAACTTTGCTTCTTTTCTATTTTTAGGTTTAAGTCGACGAAAAGGGCTCTACAACATAAAATGCTCAGGGGATGAATTGCGACTTCAGTACTGTCATCACGAAACAGATAAGACGGGACGATGTCGCTATTATGAAATGGCTTCTGTCGAATGCTCCCGATGTAAGTCTTCTGTTTTGCCGGCAGTCTTGTGGCAAATTATTTAGGAAATTAATTTGTAAAATATTATCCTATTTTGATTTCATAGTAAATTGTAAAATGGTTCAACGGTCAAAGGTTGAAAAATGTCAAAATTATTTTCATAACTGACTAAATATTATGGTAGCTTAGCTTATAGATCATTTTATTATTTCGAGGTTCTTTCTAAAACACCATATTAAGGGACTGAAATTCTCAAATTTTATTCTCTCAAAGTAACTAATTTTCGAAGTCAAATAAATTACGGGGACTAATTTTTTGCAGTTTTGCTTGTTATGAATTAGTGCAAAGGAGTCTCTTTAAATCGAACGTCTATAATTTGAATGTCCTCTTTAACTCGAACAAATAGTCCCTTAAGTTAACAATGCCTTATAAGCCTCCCTCCATAACTCAAAATTCCCTTAACTCGAACAAATTTGTGTTCTCCGTGTGTGTTAGAGTTGTGGAGACTCTACTGCATCGATTAGTTTTAAATATATATCTTTCTTATTTCATTCTAAATCATTTAGATGCTCCTGACATTGTAATGGATTATCGTCAAATGAAGAAATCAATGCGTATCGAATCAGTATCCCTTGTAAATCTCCAATGTGCTTTTGAAGAGAAATGTCTCTCAAACACAGCAAAGAATTACATCACCTATCCATTCTTATTCGAACGTACTTTAATCCGATTCACATCCCGATTTTGGAATCGGGGAACAACAGATTTCCGACCGAACATTGCAAAAAATCACTGGGAATGGCATGATTGTCATTCACATTTTCATTCAATGGAAAGATTTGCTGATTACGATCTAGTCGGTGAGATCATTCACTTTCTATTTACATCAAAGCTTGGTATCCTATATAATTGAATTCGTGTTTTTTTTTTTAATGTTCTATTTGGTTTACTGAAATGCATTTTTTGTAACTGGCAGTCATTTTCTTTATATTACTATTTCTTGATTATTTGGAGGTAAATTTTAGGGGATCTAAGGGAATGTTTTTTTTTTATTTCCAGGGATAAAAGGTTGTTTTTAAACTTCTAGGGGTAGAATGCTGATTTTAGTTTGTCCAACCTCGCTTTAAGCCTGAAAGGTATGAATAAGAGTTTTTCCAAGGTTTTCTTTTGCAAGTTTTGGCATTTTCCGGGGGGGGGCAGACATTCTCATGAATTATTTTTTGGCTTTGAAAGGTTTGTTAACCCTCCTCCCCCTGTATGAATATATTAAATGGAACAGGTCATTAACTGATGATATTTCTCTCTCTTCTTACAGACAGTAAAGGACGCAAACGATCTGAAGGTCAAAAAGCAAGTTTTTGTTTAGAAGATAGCATGTGTGACCACAGTGTTTCAAAACGTTACAATTGTACTGGGAAGGGTGACCAAGGAATAAGTGTTGGATGTGCTGATAATTATAAATTCAATATCGATTGCCAATGGATCGATGTAACAGATCTCGAGTATGGATTGTATACGTTACGTGTTATCGTAAATCCGTTACGGAAAGCGTTGGAAAGTGATTATCTAAATAATGTCGTCATTTGTAAAATCAACTTTATTTCGCAGAAACGAATCGATGTACAAAGCTGTAAATTAGGTATGTATTTTCTGTGAACGACTGTCCTCCAGTAGTATTATTTAGTTTGTGTGAGTTTTCATCTCATAAAACATTTTGATATTCTTTCTTTCAATTAATTGAATCTTTAAGGTGAAAATTCACTTTGATCAAAAAGCTTCAATCGTCTCTGATGTCTTATTTAATGTGGTGACCTACCTAGAAGATTTAGAGTCCAGCCTCGTTTGCAAGTTTAGGATTCAACCTCTAAGTTTGGTTCACAACTCGATGCGCGTACAGCTTACCTGCTTAGCATTCAGTGTCAAGGAAAAACAGTAGTTACATATGAAGTTTCCCTGGCCGTCAGTCAGAGCAGACAAGCTTTGGAAGCTTTTTGCATAAACCTTATATAGTAACGCTATATTGAATTTTAGACGACGAATGTTTGCATCTGTCACATGGGGGTACAGCTGACGGTGCTTGCTGCAAATTTCCGTTCCTTTACAAAGGTAAAGAATATCGCTCCTGTACAACGAAGGGGACAGAGAAATTCAAAAAACAATTTATGTGGTGTTCAGCCACTACGGATTACGATCGAGATAAATTATGGGGACTTTGTTAATTGGAAGAAAGATACTCATGGGTTTATGTCAAGTGACATGAGACTTTGATATAAAAACGTTGAGAACGTTGAGAGATTTAGACTTTGATGTGATATCTTAGATGGTAAAAGTATACACTAAATGTAGAAATTATTCTATGATTATGGACTTTGTATACTTCAAACTGTGATTCTTGAGATATCTACAGTACAGTGACAAATAGTTGAAGCATAAGAAACTATCCTATGAGAGTCCAGAGACAAAAGGATCGAATGTGAGTATGATTTGTTATCAAATCCCTTAATACGTTTCATTATTGTCAAGGCTTATATTTTTTTTTCAAAAGAAATTATTTTTAAGATTAGCTTATAAAATTAACAAAATAAAAATTGAGAACATCAATGGACAATGAAAATAAACTGAAATCCTGCTAAAAAAGTACATATAAAAAGAATCTTGTTGTTAGTTTAAACTTTGTAAAAGACCTCCATTCTGACTTCACGACCGGTTTGAATACTTGGGACGTCTTGGAATACCCATCTGCCTTTATTTCCCAATGACCCTGAACGCACGTAGAGATCCGTCGAACCAAAACAAGGCCCATATCCATTGTAATAACAAACGGCGTTTGATCTTGCATAAGCTGTATCGCGGAGAGGATATTTCTCCATTTGATTGAGGTCAAAGATGAATGTTGAGTTACTGGCTCTTGATGAATATCCTAAAATTAAATATAAAAATCGATATACAATTCTTCCATATGCTTCTCTGACTAAGAGATTTATTTCAAGCGTAAGCAGTTTATATAGCCAACGTTTGCGACGACGGAGACCGTTTAATATTATGCTCTTTTTCGAATAATATGTAAAAAATGCTGACTCAACATAAAAACACCCACTTTTATTTCACAATATCTCAACAGAAGGACGAAGAAACATGAGTGATAGTACTCGCTTTCATGACCTCGAATTAGTTCTTATCTGAATCTTTTCAAAATTATCTAAAAAAGGCTGACGTCAGCAAAAAATGCTTAAAAAGGGAATTTTTTTAACATGGTTCAGATTGTCAACATCTGAGTTTTCGAAATTTGACTTTTGATTCGATGTGATTTGAGCCATTTGGACCCAAAATTGGCTCATTGTATGTTCTGCGTAAAATTTGGAAATTTTGGTATAAAACATGCCCAGCTCTTTGAGACGATGTTGAATCTTAGATCATTACTGAGATTTTCAAGTAAAATAGCTAAGGAATTTTTTACATGAAGCTGTGTATTGTTTAATTTTGTAAAAGTTGCCCAGTTGGCAAACAACTTTGTTTTAACGTTTATCTAATGTTCACAACGTCCATTTTAACGTTAGATGAACGTTGAAACAACGTTGTGTGCCAGCTGGGTGTGTATATTTTCTTACTATTCCATGGGATGTCAGTGAATCCGCCATAAATACTCCCCCAATCGTATCTATATCTGCCGTAACGATCCCGTCCGTATCTGAGCTTGTCTTTAACTTGCATCAATGAAATAGTATTTGATTTGTCTCCGCAGTAAGAAGGTTGATAGAAGTTGGTTGAAGGTGTAGACAAGGTGAAGCATGGCTCATATTTGCCAAGTTTACCAGCTTCATCTAACCAACTTCGAATGGTTTCGATTTGAGTGCTGTTGAAGATTTTCGATTGGACTGAAATTGATGAAAATGAAATATTTACATATTATGCTCACGTAAGGTCTTCCGTCGATTTTTTACCAGAAACTTTGCTGGAACAGCTTCCGTTGACAATACTCAGTTATATTATTTCTTGTATTGAAATTTAGTGCACGCGAGGCACTTGAAATTTAAATTATAAGAAGAATTAAGAATTCAAAACTTACGCGTAAAGAATTCCACAACTGAAGCGCTCTCAACTTTTTCTTTACCATACTCGATAGTACAAACATAAGTCCCATCCTCTGTAATTTCTGCTGCTACCACAAACAAGTTATCTTCCCGCTTTTCAATCACAACCGGTATATTCCGTCCAGATTTACTGATTGTACCGGTCATTTCTTTGGTGTTTCCGTATGCGGAACAAGTAACGTTTGTTGTGTCAGTTGTCATGGAAGCAATGTAAGATGGCGACGAGTGATACATTTCAAATCCTTTGACTTTCAGTTGTACTGTCTTTTTATCTTTACCTGGGAATATGGAGATGGAAAATGAATCGGATTCTTTCCTTTGATTTGATTGTTAGCCTGGAACAAAACTAGAGAAGGTTATCATACTATATACATTTTATTCTTCAGGTTTCTGCTTGTTTAGATATTCATTAAACCAGGGTCAGTTAATTCTTTTCTGCTGAATTCACCGACAAAGTGTTATTTTTCAATGCAAATCAATAAAGGAAACGAAGACAACGCGATATAACATGCCAGAACGAAAAAAAAGGAAAGATATTCAACAACCTAAATATTCAGCCCATACATTTTTTTTGCAGTATCGTATGTGGACCCTCAGGATCATAACAATAAATTAGTACTAAAAATAATGATTGATACCTAGATAATTTTCAGCTTCACAGACATAAAATCCTTCATCTGAATAGCGCACATTATTGATCATCAACTTGTTTTCTTGAACATTAAAACGACCGACAGGCATCGACCAGAAGATCCTTTTCCATGTAACTGTAGCAGTTGGATTTGAACGAACTTTGCATTCTGGTAGCTGGAAATTAACTCCGTTTGGTGCGAAAACCAAAGTTTCTGTCATGTGGATCACTGGTTCCACTATTGACGAAATTAGAGTAAAAAATGAGAAAGTGAATTATGCTTATCAATATCGGAAGTTTATCGTGGCTTGGATAACGAGATTTACATTGCCATCATCGGGCAATGTGGAGGATGTTTTCTCCACTATTTTTATGGTTTCTACTTACCATACGATAGATGAAACAGATAGAGACAGCTCTTCGGTTCTATGAACTAAGTCGAACTATTCTGTGCAGATATGGTCACCTTGTTTCATGGTAACATGTGGAAAATACCGTATCACAAATGAAGGCAGCAGAGACCTCACCCTTCATCATGTCATATCTACCCAATACTCAAATTTTGTTAAAAAACATCCAAATGGAACTACCGTTCGTTAGTATACTTACACAACGTAGAAAGATTTCCTGAGCCATAATCTTCTCCAAGTAAGCTCTTCGCACGACATTCAACAGGTCCTTGATCATTCCATGAAATATTCTTAAGGGTCAATTGGGTTGTGATCTCTGATTTTTCTTTGTCAACAGTAGAACTGACTCGACCATTATTGGCGACGCTTCTCCATGATATTGTTGGTATTGGATTGCCAAAAAATGTACATTCAAAAGTTGTCGAATCTGTCAAATTAACTACACGATCACCTAGTGAATTTTGAACCAATTTTGGTGGTTCTAATCCTAACCCTTTCGACCCTTTAGGTCCTCGTGGACCAGGTGGACCTTGTGGACCCTAAAATAGAAAGTGATGTAATTGGATAAAGATAAATTTAGGTAATAGATAATGCTTGGAAATTTTTAAAAGGGACCATGCAAAACTGTACCTATGGGAAATGAATGATTTCAATGTTGCAACTTTTTGTCTGTAGACGAGAATCTGTCCAGTTGACGTTTTCTATGTCTTCTATTCCATCTGGGATTTCTATCCTTGATAAAAACATCGAAAAAGCTCTTCAAATTCAAAGTAGACCTTTTAATAAATTACGTCATGTCTAACCACTATCTCGTCTAGAAATGATTACCAAGGTTTTCAAGCATCCAACGAAAAGAGTGCACCTTTAAGAAATTCCGAAAAAAATGAGATAACTTTACTTACAGGTGGACCACGAATACATTTTGTTTTTCCCTTGTTCCCAATTTCTTGATCTCCAGCAATCACAACCTTTTCCTCTGTACATTTATCTACAAAAACAATTCCACTGGTTAGCGGGATTGTTGCTCAAAAACTGGCTTTGGACAAAAGTTGGGGATCATTGAAATTCTCTCAGCTTCATGAAGGAATTTGTTGTGTTTTTTTTGTTTTTTTGGATATCCACTGGTGAGAATCTTTTTTTGTTTTGAATTTTCTAAATCATATTACAGTGCAGATTTTTCCACGTGACAAAATTACTCCTTCTTCAAAGTACAGTTGACGCTCTCTAATTCGATCTTCAAGGGGAATTGGATTTTCATCGAATAAGGGAACTTATCGAATAATGGAACGTCGTTTACGAGAGTGTATTCATGACGAAGGCTTTAAATTTCATCGAATAAAGGAGCCAATCGAATAGTAGAACGTCGAATTAGACAGCGTCAACTGTACTTTAATTAGAAACAAAATACAGCAATCCAATCTTAAAGAGGTCACTTAGAAATAATCTATAGAGCTTTTGACAGCTTTTGAAGTGTTTTTTTGACAACAGTTGTTTTCATTTCAAGCGCAGTATTATATTACACGCTTTTCACATCCAAAAGTTTTGAAGCCTTCGGATTGTTCTTAACTTTTGAGTTTTAAACATTACTATAATTTCGCCATTTTGTGAGTATTTTGGTCCATTTTCCTGAGAAATGAGATTTTTTTGGAATATCCTAAGCCTTAAAACGTTCTTAATTTTGTCTTAATATTTAGCAGTCGAAGCCTTATGTTCTTATATAGTTTGTTCTTATGAAAAAATGTTTACTTGAGAAACTGATATCAAAAATGGCTACCTTTCCCACATCGAATCATGAAATTTTTGCACAGTTTATCTGCAGGAAAATTTAACATCAATTGCCCCAACACGTGTGTAATTTCCCTTTGAAATGTTTCGTTGGAATGCTTTTGAACGAATTCCTTTAATGTATCCAGGTTTAAGATGTTTTGCCAATTTTCTGTTCCGGTGTCTCTTCGATGTCTGCCATGGTCTATGAAATCAAAATTTAAAATCAACTGTCAGTAAGGGAGCGGTCATAAAGTATCTACTAGGGGGGGTTCGAAATTTTTTTCGAGGGTTTAGGGGGGGGGGGGTTACAAATTTTTTTTGAGGGTTTAGGGGGGGTTCCAATTTTTTTTGGGAAACTCAAGAGAAAATGTAGGAAGTCTAATTTCATAGTTTTACATTTGAAGATTTCAAAAATTTTTCGGCCTTACGGCCGACAACTCATAATTTATCTTATTCGATATATGTACATTTCATATTGCCATTATTTGGGCATCATCGCCTTGCCCTTTTGATTTGTAACATTGAGCTAGGTGAGGGAAGTAGATTAGTGGCTCTCACAGCTCATCAGAGTGGTTTGAAAAAGTACTTCTTAAAAGAAATTTGTCAAAACAAAGTGTATTTTAGCTAAAATGGTGGTGGAAAATATTGAAATTTTGACCTGTTGGCGCAAACCTAGGTTGCGCCTCCTTAGCATCTGCTAATGTCAAAACACCTTAACATTTAAAATTAAAAAAAACAAATTCCAAGTTTCTTGACTCAAAGATTCCGGGCGTTACTTTCAACCATACTGCTCTTACAGTTTAATATTTTCACTTAATAATGGAGGGCGCGAGTAAGGACAAAAAATACCAGGGGCGCCAATTTCATAGTTTGCAACCCCAGAGAATTAAGCCAGGTCGCTACTGGGGAAAATAAGCCGTATTTTTTTCCAAATTTTACAGAAGCTCAGAGAAAACCACTTGATGATTCTTGTCTTAACCCTGTTATACTTTAACTTAACAGCGCTAAACTATCTCCCTTACCTTATTTTGACATAAAAAACTGTCATACAAACAAATAATACTCTTTGTACCGCATCTGGATGAATTCTTTTTCGCGTAAAAATTTTCTTAGTAGGGGGGGGGTGCGAAATTTTTTTTGGATTTTTCAAAATATCCTCCACCCCCCTCTAGTAGATACTTTATGACCGCTCCCTAAGTCAGAGTGTCTTTTATTTCTGTTCCGTACTATCATATCACTTCTCTAGCTGTCCAAGATAACCTTATATATTGTTCAGCTCATTATGTTATGTAGACTATGCTATAGTCTAAGACCAATCACTATCTAAGAAAAAAGCCCAAAGCCGAAGAACATTCGCAAACGGATTTTTTTACCGAAAAGAGTTTACAGTCGGTAGAGTTGCCGTTTCTTCGAAACTCTCCCGCCGATTTTTTTTTCCGTGTACCGCCATAACGCCATACCGCCATTTTTCCCGCCTTTACTATCACTGTAACGGACGATAACATCGTCTATATGTTATGGTAAACGTTAGTTAGTTTTATTAGGTTGGATTAGATTTTTATGATAATACATACCCTTCTCACAGACCCACTGGGACCCCTTCCCACTGGAAAAATTGGCCAAAATATCGTCCCCGGTCGAAATTTATCCTTCAATTTTTGTCTCCACTGAAAATAATCAAATAAATCAATCTTCACTGCAAATTTTTTATTATTTTTCCCATCCCCGCTGAATTTTCTGACTTGAAAACATAAGAATTGAAATCCCTAGCCATAAAAAAATATGGGGATATTAATCCCCATTGAGTTTCAGTCTGTTTTTTTTATCCCCACTGGCTGAAAAAATACTACCGGGTCTGTGAGAAGGGGTTGTAATAATCGGCTAGCGGGTCTGTCACTTTGACCCCGTACCCCTGCGAGATTACAACAAGGTTCATTCAATTCGATAATCTTTTTTTGAGTTGTACGGCTCTTAATAGAGGTCCAAGACTGTTTGTATGGTGTGATTCCAAAAAAGATTTTGTTGTGATGGCGCTAATCTATAAATTTTGGCCGTTTCCTTACTGTGATGGCAAAGCATTTAGCGCGGTGTGATGAGGGGTGCTTCCTGCAGACTTTGGATTATTTGCATCATATCTTCTTGAACCATTAAGGAGACCGAAATTTTTTTTGCCTCTTTTTGTGACAACTGCAGAGATTTCGCTGTCTCAAAAGGCTATCTTCCAAGGTGATAAACAATCTTTGTCCGATATTCAACCAACACTTCTGCTTTAACTTACAGTCTTTTAAGACCTAAAATCAAGCTAAAAAATTAGGGAGTGGTCCGAAATAGGGTGGAGAGGTAGAGGATATTTTCAAAAATTCCACAAAAAGTTCGCACCCCCTTGATATCCTCGAAAAAATTTCTCAAGTCTCCCTAACCAGTTGATATATTTTTGACACCCCTTATTCTAATATAGACCCCCTCCTTGCTAAGGGTGGGAAAAACATTCCCCCTAGTAGATACTTTATGACCACTCCCTTATATCAATGGATCTATTTTCAGGCACAAGTTTATCAAAGTCTTACCTGCTGATTTTTCTTCCAGGCTAATGAATCTCGAATCTGCTTCTAAATCACGCAAGAAATTATAAACAGACAAACAACCAAAACAAACCACTAAAAGCCAAGGTAGTTTAAGCTCCATGATTTCCCTTCAACACTAAAGATTCCTTTTTGCTTATGAACGGTTTTTGGTTTTTTAACTGACTGTTTGACACACAACATCGACGGTTGACAGTCAAATATAAATAGAAAACTTTTTGACTCGAATTTCGAATTAAACTCTGTGCATTTAACGTCCGCAACAATAGGGGTCATCGAGTTCATGAACGAGTTTCTCGGAAACTTTTTGTTACCTTTCTGTTGATGTTTGCTTGCTTGTTTTACCCTAATCAGGTTACAAAATGGTGGAAAGGAAAAAACTGTGACCTCTTAAGAGAAAGCTTAACGTTAAGTATATGTTACTATAGATGTCAAATTATAAATACAGTTGACGCTCTCTAGTTCGATCTTCAATGGGAATTGGATTTTCATCGAATAAGGGAGCTTATCGAATAAGGGAGCGTCTTTTATGAGAGTTCCTTGTTGACGGGGACTTTAAATTTCATCGAACAAGGAGCCTATCGAATAGTAGAACTTCAAATTAGAGAGCGTCAACTGTAATTCTTTCTGCTATGTTTTTAGAAGAAACTCTTTCTGAGAAGGATAAATAAACGATTTGAAACTCTTTCATTAACTTTTTTCATGTTTTAAAGTTATGATCTTCCCTTCCCTTTCCAACTACTTTTAACTAATGCGGTACATCCCCATCGGCCATCATAGTCAGTGCCATCCCTGGCAATGATTACCATTGCTGCTTTTGTTTACGCTGAAAGTGCACAGAATCAAGATTTGCCATAACGTGTAGTATGAATCAATGAGTATTACAAAACCGCAGATAGTACAGTAAACCTATTCGAACTTCTATTATTCGAATCTTTCTATAGTTCGAACTTATTTTCTTTCCCCTTCAACTGGAAACCCACTTAAGACACTTTCTATAATTCAAATCTCTCTGTAATTCGAACAAATAAGATTCCCTGCAACCTCGTTAATCTGCGTATAATCAGCTTTTTAATGCTTACTACTGATGACGCTATATGATTTATCTAGCGTCAATCAGTAACGTAAATAAAGCCTGAAATATACGGCAACGAGGTTGAATCTACTGTATAAGGAGCACGAATCCGTTAATGGATGCAAACTGCCAACAGCCAGGGTGATATTCGAATTGTGATAGCCACGGTAGTAATTGCGAAACGTGTATTAAAAATATCTTTGCATGTAAATCTAGCCTAGTAAGGTTAGCTAGGGAGGAGAGGGCTTTAACTTGTCGGGTCATTTTGAGATCATTCTGTCTATTCAAATTGAGAGTTTAGTAAAACTATATACCCTCGTTGTTTATCATTCGACTTTCGCTCGTTTCAGGCTTGTAGCGTTGACAAAATAGTGAGGCACTGAGTACGGGTTGAGGTTTTAAAAAAGATTAATAAAAATCCGAACCAGATGGAGGATGTTATTTTTGAGACAAAATCAGAAAGATTTCTTTTATAAAAAAAGTTAAATTAAAAACATAGAAATTGAAATATATTGAAATTATTCATTTGGTTGGAAAATTTCTATAAGATAAACCTTTTCAAATATTTCAAAAATAAAGAGATGGGAAAAAATAATTATAAATCAACTGTTGCTGAATCGCTAGCGTTATGGGACGATTTTATGAAATATATTTTCTAATTGTATTTCTTCACTTCAGGCTAACGTCAACAGCACAAGCACCTTTGATTCAATTCTTTTATTGGAACGTTGATCCTTTCTTTCATTTAACTCAATACAACGACACTCATGGCTCTTTATTTGAAAGTTTTCAACTAGCAGAACTTCACTGTCGCCGACGATCCTATAACAAAGCCAATAATTGCGATGCCGACGATAAGTATGGTTCAACAAGGAAATTCATCGAGTATGTGAAAGTTGCTGTTGGTCACCGAAAATTTCTCGAAGCTATATTTTCTCCTAATCGATTGAGTAAAGTTAATACATCTGAGTACCGAGGAGATTGTGATCAACCATTATTACAAATATGGGGTGTTATTTTTATGGATAAGTCAGAAGAATGGATTGATTTGAGATTAAAGAATTTGACGTTGTTCAAATACACAACGAGCGAGAAACTAGCGTTGGTTGCCAAACGGTCCTCCATCCTTTTGACGAACAAAATCTTGACTGGCATATCCAATTGCACGGAACCAATTTTTCTTTCTGTCTTCATGGCATTTATATTCGGAACATTGTTTTGGTTTGCAGAGCACCGCGAAAATGATGACGTCAGCGAATATTTTTTGACAGGTATTCAGGACGCAGCTTGGTGTTGTTTTGTATCCATGACGACGATTGGTTATGGTGATGTTTTGGCGAAAAGTGTAATCGGGAAATTTGTCATGTGGATTTGGATTACAATCGGGTTACTTTTTATTGCTGTTATTTGCGGAAATGTTTTTGTTGCTGTTGACAACCCACCTGATTTTCACGCAAAACGAATCACAGTAATCTCTAATACTATAGCTGAGAAATACGCTAGACACAACCTAAATGCTAAGGTTATCCAAGTGGGAACGTACAGAGAAATGTTTAGCTTGATTTCCGACTCAAAAGCTGACGCGGCGTTGATGAATAGTGATGTGTATTCAGTCTATCAAGGGTTTAGTGATCGAGACTTAATGTTAAACGAGAAATTAAACTGCGTTACAGAATTTGAAGTTAACCAACCCATCTTACTAGCTTTTCAAGATATATCATTGATGTCACCTGAAGCAAAAGAACTTTTTCAATGCATGACAGGCGAACAAAACAAACGCCTCATATTTGATTTTCCGATTATGCAAAATCCAACACAATCTCGGGTTGATGTTGTTTACAACGGAAGATTAAACGTTGAATACTTTCTTTACTTATTCCTGGTGACTCTGATTTTGTTCATTATTTGCACCATATACGCATTTTTCTTAGGTAAAATTAGCATCAGTAGTAATTGTAGCCGCTCAGGATAGAGATATTTGAACACTAATTTCTTTTGGAGGCATATGCATCGCAAAGGAATGTGGTCATATGAATATTTCTGGAGGTGATGATTTTTGTTGTGTTTAAGTTATTCTATGAAATCTTGACGTATTCTTGTAAAAGCGATTAATCGTCGCTCCTGTCTTTAGCGAGGTTAAGTAAACCGGGATAATCGCGACGAAAATTACGAAAATTGATTGGTTGAAACTCACTAGCTTGTTACATTTTCGTCCGTCGTCGTGATTTTACCGATTTACTTAACCTCACTAATCCCAGAAAGCCAAAACCTTAGATTGGAGTTTTTGAAAAGTGGTACCCTGATAGTATAGACTAGTAAACCACGTCGTTGTATTTCGCTGCAGATTAAACTTACAATAGGATCTATTTTTCTATACGTTCACTGAATACAACTTTCTTCCCAATCCACTCTCCCGCGGCAATTTCTGTTTTTTATAAGAACTCTTTATTATAAGCACTATTCCCGCGTTCCTGTGTCCAAGGAAAGACAGACGCTTGCTAGTCTATGATGGTAAGACGGCTCAATAGTAGTAATAATTTACTTTGCGGGTACCCTTTTCAAGGAAACTCCGCTCAATAATGGCGGATAAAGCTTAGTGCAGGGGTTTAGGATGGCATGGATAAACATGTGAAATTGGAATTCTAAAAAAGCCATATTAAATGCCTGAAAACACCCCTGTTTCTGATCACGTTCTATTTTTAAGGCAGTGGGACAGTATGGAGGAGCCAAAAGTTATTTTTCTAACGGAATGTACAATTTTTCATGATAACCACACCCCCTTCTCACAGGCCCGGTAGGATTTTTTCTGAAACTCAATGGGGATTGATATTCCAATATTTTCTTTTGGCAGGGGATTTCAATTCTTTTGATTGGGCTCTTCCAGAAAAAATTCTTTCATGGGGGTGGAGAATGTATTATTCTTTCAATGATCTACCCCTGGTTACTTCGATTTTTCACCCCCTGGACACGCGTTTTATCCCTGGACAAGGATCAAATCAGCCCCCTGGACATTGCTAATTCACCCCATGGACATGGCAGTTTTCAGGATTTTTTCGATACCCCTGAACAATATATCTTCCACTCCCCACAAACGGTTTTTTTCTGGAAGAGCCTACAGTATTTCAAGTCAGAAAATTCATTGGAGATGGGAAAAATAATAAAAAATTTTGCAGTGAGGATTGGTTTATATGATTTGTTTTCAGTGGGGAGAAAAATTGGAGGATAATTTTCCACCGGGGGCGATATTTTGGACAATTTTTCCAGCAGGAAGGGGTCCCAGTGCGTCTGTGAGAAGGGGGTCTATAACCTTTTCCTAAACAAACAACAAGGTTTGAAAATATGAAAACCATGTCAGCGTAATAAGAGCAATTCCCTTGAGAACACTTGAAGCGAATGTATAGTAACTGGATTGACGGGAAGGGTGCTATTGTTAAAACTTTGATCCGAAAACCAAATCACGCTAAAGAATCTAATATAACATGTATCCCTGTGTATCTGAGGGGTATCCGATTTTGTTGTCTTTTTTGACTCCCTCAACATATGGACGAAATCTAGAAAAAAATCACATTTCTGTCAATTTCGAACAAAAGATGGTTTCAATCCAAGGTTACAGTCCATACTTAATGACAGGAAGGGTTATGTTACAACACTACTGATAATTTTTCATAACTTTTCTCCAAGAATATCATTGTAGAATATAATATTTTCCATTGTATACGTTCTTAGCAATATATACAAAAAAATAATATTTTACACGTACTCACTTCATAAAAATCTTTCTAAAAATATTACTCAAAAAATAATTTGCTCTTGAAATCAAGCACAAAACTAGTTTAAATCAAAAGGTGACATTAGCCCAAAACAAGGCTCTAATATCGAGTATTTGCTGAAAATAGCAATAGCACTTTAATGGTTTCGAAGAAATCTCAAAAAAGAATGCAACACTAAAATAACCAAAGATTTATTTAAAAAATAATAGAAACTAAAAGATCAGAAATCTTTGTAATGTTTGATTATAACGTTTCATGATATTCTTATCTGTTTAAGATGCTTGAGAAGGTAGCAAGTCTGTTGGAGCACTTTCACCGAGTGTTTCGTGCCGTTTGATATGTCCTTTAAGACCATCTGATCTTCGGAAACGTTGAAAACAGATTGGACATTCGTAAGGTGCTTCATTGGTATGAATTCGAATATGTCTTCGAAGATTACCTTTCATGGAAAATGAACGGTGACAATAAGGACATTTGTGTGATTTACTATTCTCATGGGATTGCATGTGAAAATCGTATTGACTCCTTACTGAGAATGTCTTATGGCATTTTTCACATTCGAAAAGTTCTTTATGAGATTGCATATGGATGTCGTATAGAGAAGGTGAAGAAAAGTTTTCACCACATTTAGAACATATTAAAACTGATGGATCACCGTTTTGTTGATTGAAAGGTGTACCACCACCACGGGGGGTTGATACTTTGATGGCGTTTTGTGGCGGTTGTTGGGCGGGACTTGGTACTAATTGCATGAAGGGGTCAGGTTTTATATGGCTTTGTTCTTTGGGTAGGTTTCGAGGGTGATAATAGTCTGCTTCAGGAAATCGTTGTTTGGTTGTCGGTTTGTTTTGATCATAAGGGTACGAAGGTTTATTTTCGTTATGATGTCGTGAAGTCGGTATCATTCGGACGGGCTCGTATGGTTGTTGCTCATTACTATCGTACGAAGCGCTTGACGAGCGGGACGGGCTTTGTTCTGAATTTCTCGGTGACGTATGCTGGGAACCATGTTTACTGCACATGCGCGGTTCGTTACCCATGGTTACAGAGGCGCATGGTGATCGGTTACCGTTGAATGTTCGGTCGTTGACTCGTCGCATTTCGGCGTGATGTTCAATGATATGTGAATTCAACGAGTCCATCCTCTCAAAATATTTGCCACATATTTGACATACAGGAGGTGATCCATCATTATGGTCTTCCAAATGCTCATTCAAATGATATCGATTATTGAAAGTTCTCGAGCAAAGGTTACAACGGTACTGGTGATGTTGTGGTTGTATAGTGCGGTCATTATGTTGAAATTCAGTTGAATCAACTCTCTGACAAGGTGTACTGTAGCCACCACGTGTCACCACATGAGTGCAATCATGATTCTCAAATTCTTCATTGGATAAGAAAACAATATGACATCCTTTACAAATGAAATTAACAGTGTTCGGATGGCTGATACGAAAGTGTTGTTGAAAATGTAACACTTTATTGAACTTCACTTTACACAAGGGACAAATGATATCAATATTGCGACGTGCTTTTTGAAGCAATAATTCTGGATTCATTGATTCCGGATTACTACACATTCGGGATAGTAAATTCCGAATCGGTTTCCTGATCATGGATTCGTCTTCCTTGCGATGGTTCTTACCATAATGAGGGTGTCGGTTGTATGCATCTTTCTCGTCTGTGACAGGGACCAAGGGTGGGGGAGCTGGAGCTATGGCCCTACCAAAATGACTGTTCTCGTGACGTTCTAACAATGCAGGGTCGGAATATAACGTTGAGCAGTAGCGACATTTATGGTAGCGTTGTCTTGATTTTACTGCAGGCGTTTGTTGCGTTTTTCTAGGGCTTTGTTCTTCTTGATGAGCGTTCGATGGAGAATGTTTTCCATTTGCGAGTTGACTTTCGCCGATCGTTTCTGCTTTTCCATTTAGCAATTCTGGTGATACTGTTTTCAGAGATCCTAAATGAGTAAAAGCATAAACATGTATGAGTTTCTTCGATATTTTATTTTACACTTTCTTATCAGTAATTTTTTTAGGCTTGGCACTTGACTTCGAGTGTCATTTTTTTTTATTCTGTTATTAATTTTAGGGTCACAACTTTAACTCTGAATTTGCTTAAATTCTGTTATTTCTTCAAAATATTTTTCGGGCAATTTTTAGCCTTAGAACTTGTTCTTATAAAAAAGAATTCATTTAAATTGAAAAATAAATTCTAAAGCGGTTGATTTTCTTTTGCAGGTTTGAGAGCTTTATGCATACAATACGTGAAAAACTTCAATTAATGATTAAGGCCTTGTGGTAATAGCTTACATAATGATCCTTAATGGGGTCTAATCAAATCCAAAATGATAAAAATACATTTTTCAATCTGTTTTAATGACAAGGAAAATATGTTATAATCATAGATTTATAAAGCCCGAAGGGCTAGATGGCGTACTTTAGCTGAAAAGTGTGCCGTGGTTAGGTAGGAAATCCTACATTTCATGTGACATTACAATAGAATTTCAGCGCTTGACCAATCAGAAGCTTCGCAGGTTTTTGAAAACAATAGCAACAATATTTTTTTCCAATATTCAATTTTTTTTGCCTGCGATGGCTTAAAGTACGACATTCAGCCTTTCGGCCATTATAAATCTGTGGTTATAGTCACTGCCTGTTAATATTTTTGAATTAGAGTCCAGGGATTAACATACCTCTTTTGGTGTCCTCATCCACATGTTTCTGTTCGCTGGTCACACTCTCTTCAAAATTCACATGTCCTTGATAACCTCTCATCACATCCAAACCATCTTCAGTTACAGCAGGGTGAATGACCTGATCATTTTGCTTGGCGATCTTACGTACAATATCATCTAACGATTTCAATTTTCTTTTCTTGTGTACAATGTTATGATTTTCTTTCTCCAATGTCCATTCATAGCTTGTGTCTTCAGACGAATCCAGTCTAGGCAGTTCTGTAGCCTGGATACCATCTGTTATTAGTTTCCGTTCCAAACGGTTGAAAGAAGGTGGAAGAAGTTCTAGATTGGAAAAATCGATGAAAAGTTTGGAATATCGTAGTTAAAGCAAAAGATAAAGTAGACCAACTCAAAAGTTGCGACTGCTTCAATTTTTTTACCTTGAGAATTTTAGTGTTACTATATTGGCAAATCACTAGACAGCGCTATTGATTAAAAATTTTAGCTATTTTATCACATTATCACTGGTAATAACCGAATTAGGTCTTGAGACGGTCGAGCGTTGCATAACTTAGCAGCTACTACATACAAATACTTTGTTGAGAAAAACAAACATCTTTTATAAGAACTGGTAAGTACAGGTAAGTTTTGGATGAGGATTGGCTATTTTAATTTCCCAAGTTGACACACAACATTGTTTCAACATTCATCTAACGTTTTGTGAACGTTCGATGGACGTCATGTGCAATCTGAAATGGATACATACCTTCTGATTCATAAGTGCGTTCAACATCGACTGTTTCGGTGGATAAGCTTTGATTATCGATATTTATTGACGAAGAGGACTCGGTACTAGCATCTTCTTGGATCGCGAAAGGTGTTTGAGGGGATCTTTTGTCTTTTGATGGTATGTCCTTTGGCACATTACCGTTCTAAATAAACAACAAAACTTGATTAATTTTGACGAGCAGCAAAATTCGTTAGTATAGTTTAAGAGCTCTTGGCGTTTTTATTAAGTCATTAGTCTCAAAACAACACGCTCATAATGGTTAAAATTCTGAGGCATATGACGTAATAAAAAAGGCCAACAGCTCTCAAACTATTAAGGGCACTATTAAGGAATTTAAAATTGATAGGAAATTAGTTTGGCGAGATAAGCTATTTTGTTAATTTTGGAGTTCCCTAGAAGGTATTTCATTTTCTGTTATAAAAGTTACGAAATGTTATTCAGTTTCAAACCAAATAATACCAAATAGACACAGCAGGCTCAAATATTAACTGGATAGCAAAAATCTAGGAAAAAATATTTTATTTGCATTTTGTTCAACAAGTCAAACAAACCATTAAACATAATTTATTATTTGCCCTGGTACCACAATTTTACCCTGTATGTTAGGTGGAATATGAAACTTAACCCATTTTCCTGGTTAGTTTTTTTTTGAAGGCGCAAGATTTATTTATTGGCTAGATCTACATGTTTCTTTTTATAAGAAAAACTATATAAGAACATAAGGCTTCGATGGCTAAAATGTTAAGAACAAGTTAAGAACATTTAAAGGCTTTGCAGACTCTAAAAAACACCTAATTTCTTAGGAAAATTGACAAAAATGCTTAAAAAATGGTTAAAATAAGAACATTTTAAGAAGACTTTTAGGCTTAAAACTCAAAAAGTTAAAACATCCGAAGGTTTAAATTTTTTTTGATGTTCTTATAAAATAACGTGTAATTTGAAAAAAAAGCAAACAACTTAGAAAAAAAAACCTTAACAGGAACGAAGATTTATTTTATTCGTTAGGACTTTAAGAGATGCCCATGATTATAACTTCGAAAATTCCAAAAGTCAGTTTGAAGTTTTTTCAAGCAATTTAGAGCAATGGCGTATTTATCGGAGAGGAGATAATGTTGTTTGAAAGATCGTTTTCGAGTTTCATTGTGTTCATAAAATTTATTCTTATAAAAAAATTGAAGTCTGCATGGATGTTGAAAAGATTAAAACACCCCTGTCTCACAGCCCCGGTGGAACTTTTTTCCTCAGTGGGTATACTGAAATTTCAGGGTATTTTTTCAGGAAATTTTTGCCAAATTTTCCAGTGTATCTGGGGTCTCAGCGGGTCTGTAACACAGGAGTGTATTGAAAAATAAAGCCAAACAAATCCAAACCTGAAGTTGTTCTTCATCCTTTTGCTTCCAAAATTTGATGAGTAGCTCGTTGTAATCTTGCAAGTATTCTTCTGCTATCCAACTTTTGAAAGACACCAGGTATTGTCTACAGTCCTGAAAACATTAGAATATATTAGAGTTACTAAACTAAAAAGTTTATGGATTCCAAAAGTGAAAGTGAACCGTCATCCGAAAACTAAGGATGAACAAGTGATACTTTTATGGAACTACCTAGTCATGCATTTAACACATATATAATTGATATCTACGTGAGCGTGACCATTAAACAATCATTCAGAACACTAATAGTGACGATCTATTAAAATTAGTCGTTTGTTTCTTATAAAAAACCGTTTAGAAACCAAAATTTCATGCTCTATAAATATTCTTTCATATTCAAGACTTCCTGAGCAAAAAAAACATCGATCTCATCAAAATATTGAGTAATTTGGCTAAGAACATTGATGTATGCTTATTAATAGTGATTCTTATAGATAAAGATGCGTTTTTTGAGCTGAAAAATTCGTTTTTTACAAAAATCTGCTTAAGCCATCTTTTACCTATGATGGTACCCTACTTTCATACAAAAAATGAGAAAAAATTAATGATCCAATTTTTCACAAAGTCCAAAAAACCCGTTTTTTTAGCCGTTTTTTGGCCCAAATTTGCCTAAAAAATTTTTTTTTAGAAAATCAGGCTCCGTCACATTCGAGGGTTTATAGTTATGCATCTTTGTGCAAAAAATCAGAAAAAACTAATGAGCCAATCTCGAGAAAAGCTGGTCTAACTAACGAACGAACGAACGGACGAACGGAGAACGGTTAATTTATAGGACCTCCACCGGGGTAGGTCCAAAATCTTGAAGCTTATAACATCAAATAGATAGGTTTAATGGCCAAAATATTAAGAGCAAATTGAAGCCTATTTGATCTCTATAACACCCGATTTCTTAGGGACAATGGACAAAAACACTCACGAAGGTGAAAATAAGAATCTCAAAGCTTCAAAAATTTTGAATGTTCTTATAAAAAACGTGTTTTGCCTTCCAGAACCTCATCGACTCTTGAACTGGAAATACTCGAAATTTTCACTAACACCCCTGTATTATCAACCCGGTAAAATTTTTCAAACTGATTGACCCCTTCTTTTAAACGCCCCTTCAAATAAAAATAAAGTCCCTTACTAAAAACCAAAACATTAAATAAAGGCCCGGGACATTTAAAAGTTCTCAATGCCTATGTTGGGAGGGAATCCTACCAGGTCTGTGATACGGTGGTGTTTACAAGCCACTTCAGGAACCGTGGATCGGTTTATCTGATATTCCGATGGCGTATTGGCGGCCGCCCACGCTAAAGCTCTAAAGGAGCGGACCAATATAATTTTCCCGACCTTCAGAGCTTTAGCGTGTCGGAAGAAAATTTCTACATCGAGTACCAGATAATGGATCGGTTGATTTAAACAAGTGTTAACTGTTAAACAAGTTCAAAATTTGTTTGTAAAACCGTGTATTTGAAATCATCAGTAACAACGTCGCTCTTTATAATAATAACCAAGTTCCTTTAGAACACCCCCTTTGTAGTCCCAACCTTCCTGACAACTTTAAAAATCCGGACATCTCAACTTACCGGACATAATACAAGAAAATAAGGAGGAGAATAAGAAAAGTTCTTACCTGCTCATTACGGGAATCTAAGATATTGTCAACCTCAAGCGTCTCTAAACCATTGAAAAATTGATCTTTGCTAGGTTTTTCAATATTATCTTCAACAACAGTTTCTGCTGTACCATCAACTGTATCAAAATGAACCGACGGTGAAGCGGATCTCTCCTCGTGGCTGACTTCAGTGGACTCCACCATCTTTATAAAAATTATTGTGTATTCTGTCTATTAGTTAATTATATAACAAGTGTGCTATAAAAAAGTGATAATAATAAGTCAACAATCATTCGTTACAATCGCAATTTAAAAAAACAACTAAAACCAATTTTGTGGTTTTCCCGACTGTGGACAAAATATTGTATCATCAACCCAAAAATAAAATGGATTTTTCTTTTTCCCTTATAATAACCGCACGCTCGTTAACTCCTCTCTTAAAAGATCTTGATCCCCTTTGGTATTTCTCTCTTTCTTTTGAATAAAGCATGCAAACGAAGCATTGTTATTTTTCTCCACTTCAGGATTGTATCCAGGGGGTTTGGATAGATTCACTAAATAGAAAATCTTAAAATTTCTTCGGCATGATTTTCAAAATTTTTGAACCAAGCTTGATAAATGCTTTCCTCTTAAAAAAAAATTGGATTAAAAAAACATTATGAGTTTCCATGGTAACTTTGATATTATTTTCATTTAATGGGTCCCTAATTTTCTAATCCAAAATAGCAGCATCATTATATGGCACTTGTCAAAAAGACTGAACCGCAATTTAAGCTTCCTCGTGTCCTTATTAAAGTCTGCAAAATCACTCTCCCAAATTTTACCCTTTATTAATGAGTCATTGTTTATAGAAAATTGGGCTAAAATTTCTTTAAAGATTTACTAAAGTTTATTATAAAAAAAATCATATAAAACTAAAGTAAAAGGTGGCCCAGAAAAACACCATCGAGAAGCTCACACATAAACATAATTAAAATTCAAAAGAACTCCTTTTGATTGGTTTAATGCGTCATTTGGACAAAAAACGCGCACTCGTTCAATATCACTTAAATACCCCCGTTTTTCGTCTCTATAAAATTATTCCTAACTATTCCCATTGGGAGTATTTAGCTAGGGGTTTGGAAACGACCAATCAAGCATGAAAGAGAGCGCACCTGCGTGCAAAAAAATAACATTACAAAAAGAGAGAGAGAAAATCTAATCAAATAAAAAACGATCTTTCTATTCCTTGAGGATAGTGAAATGGAGTTTACTGTACGGAATATGAGTAAATCGTATTGTTTGAGTGAGGGGAAAAGGTTGTGGGAAAATCTGAACAAAATATGTAGCGGCTACCTAACTGAATTATACACAAAACATTAAACACTTATTAACGAGGTGGAAAATAACTTTTTACACGCTTCTTTTTATAACAAAAAGGTTTTTTTCTATTTCATCATCAATATTCTTACAAACAAAGTCAATTTATAAAAATCATCTTAAATAAGTTTTAAAGTAAAATTCCAAACCATACCTCCAATGCTGGACAAAAGGTTTGTAGACTTCTGCAATATTTGCAAAATACTTCAATATCGATCAAAAACAAGTTCCCAAGAGGCTCTGGGTGCTTTCCAAACCTATCCAAAGTCTCTCAAAGTCACCCACTGCAGTCTAACCGCAAGGGCAAACCACAAGGGCTTGGTTAACTGGCTTACACCAGTATCAAAACGCTGATTTTTTGCTTGTGGTTCCCTCAAAAGCAATTCAAAAGCAATGCAACGACTTCAAAAGTGTTTTTTTTAACTTCCATCCCCTTTCAGACACATTGAAGAGTCATTTTGCTCTATTTCTCATCATTTTTTACTGAAATTCCATTTGTCTACAACCTTTTGTCCGGCATTGTCCTGTCTCACAGCCCCGGTGGAATTTTTTCCCAGGGCGAAGATAAAAATTCTAAGCTCAAAAAATCCAATGGCATGGGCTCGGGGGTTTTGGTACATCGAATTTGGAATACGGATGAAATCAAAGTCAATTTCCCAGTAGAACTGAAATTTCAGGGGTATATTTTCTACCGGGGACGAAATCTTGACCAAGTTTTTTTAGTCGGGTCTGTGACACAGGGGTGTACAGTACGAATACGAACTACTTATTTAGAAATTTATGTAAATATTACCACTGAAATGTAACAAAAACACCGAGCGTCTCTTCGACTGTTCTTATAAGCATATGGTTTTTCCAACAAGAACAACAGAAATCTCCAGGGCTGCACTTTGACAGAATTTTATCAAACAAAAATTTTTATAAAAGTCTTTAATCGGATACTTCAAAAAACATTCTCAAGTCAAGTTAACATTTTTTTTATTTAACCAATTAACTAATTAATTTAGTCTGGTACCTGCATAGAGAGCGTTGTCAGTGACCTCCAAGTTTCAACTGAGATATTTATTCCGCATAAAGAATCAATTTTTCCAATTCACTCTTTTTATAAGAACCAGTAATTTTGATTAAGACTCGGTTGTTTTATTCCTTTTATTTGGAAGTTGGAAGTTAGAGCCTAAATTTTTTTCTTATCCACTCTTATTTTCAGAGGTAAATTGAGATACATTACGCTTTGTGTCCAATTTATACTACTTTGACTCTTTATTTGCTTAAAATACAGCTATTTCAGGCTCAGCTTTGTGCTTAAATATAAGTGTTGTTCTAATAAAACCAGTCTATTACACCCCTGTTTCTCAAGCCTGCTTGGACCCCAGCCCCCTGGAAAATTAAAGGGACATAACAGTACTTGCGAAATTTGTAAACAAACTGTATGCAGCGGATACAAAATCAAAACAAATGTCACATGTCAAAATAAAAAATCAAACCAAATATGGCTAATTTCGATTGTTCAATTGTTTTACAAGTTTGTTTTGGACACGTGATTTTAATTGTTCTCTTTAACGACACGTGGTTCGCGCAATGTTTACATTTTACTACTTTTATGTCCCTTTAAATCTAAGTACCAGAGAGTTCGAGGCTAACAAAATTGTTCTTATAAAGAAATCAAACATATAAACAATAGGCTGAATATGGCAATTCAAGATGCAATTTTTTTAATTGACTTCTGAAATTGCTAAAACACGTTTTTTATAAAAACATCTAAAATTGTCAAAGTCTTCGGATGCTCTTAATTTTTTGAGGTTTAAGCCTAAAAATGTTCTTATCTTCACCATTTTGTGAGTATTTTTTGCCATTTTTATAAGAAATCGGGTGTTTTAGAATTCACAAAGCCTTAAAATGTTCTTTACTTGTTTTTTTTTATTTTAGCAATCGATGTCATATGTTCCTATATAGTTTTTTCTTGTAAAAAAAGTGTATGAAACTGAAAGTTTCTAGTGTTCGAAGTTCTAATAAAAATGGCAACGCTTCTTTTCAAGAACGATTAAAACCTGGAATGATTGAATTTTAAGCAAATAAAAGATAATAAAATTGGACAATAAAAGCCAATACCTCAATTTTGGCAAATAACAACGGCACACCATATTTCATCCATTCGTCCATTAAGCACTACCCTCTACTAAATGCTTTTTCTTATAAGAATGTACTCTATAAGAATATTCACGATGTAATGAAAAGACGCCGTTCTTATAAAAAAACATGCAACCACCCCCCTCGACAAAGCCCGTAAATTTCATAATAAAAATTAGGTGTATGCAGTGTCGACATTGCCTTAGTCCGTATTGAGCCAAGAAAACTTCAAGACAAAAGATAAAGGAGGAGCTAGTTTCTCAATTTTCATTGCATTTCCATAAACTTTACACAACTAACCAAATCTTGACAAAGTTTTTAACAATTTTGAAATATTATGTAAACATTTTTAAGTTTAAACATTTGAAACTTGAGACCTTGAACTGGGGACAATCGTATCAAGACAGAAATTATGCCCCTAAAAATAATCTGCAAAATTGGGTACACGAACTGCATACCGTTCTTCTATCACACATTTAACTTTCCACAATTAAAAGCACCAAAAAAATACTAAAATTTTTCCAAAATTTTACACCTTCCGTTTTTCTTTTCTAAGGAGCATACAATGCTTTTTTCCATGACCTAGTCTAAATCGCAGACCTCTACAAAACCACGGGTATATGAGCACGAATCCGCTACATAGTGGATTGAACGGATATCAGCAACCTATCCATGACTTAGCTATCCTAAGATAGAAGCCCTGAGAGATGAACGAATGAACTTCTTTAATGTACTTACAAACACGCACATGAGATGAAAAAAATACTTAATCATTTCATTTCTAACCAGGAAAAATATCATTGAAATCTTTAAGAGGCGAGATTTAACAAAACAACAACCAATTGCGTCAATGCAATACCTTGTCTAATTTATCCCTTCATCATACATCATTTAAGTCCATTTCGCTTTAAAATGTGCACTCTTTTTCGCTACATAGTGGAAACCATACCAGCATAATTATATCAATTTGCGTGGGAGTGGTTTTAACATAATATCAAATCATAGTGCACACTTAAAGCAAATGGATCTCAGAAAACTCAAAATTAGACAAAGATAAAGATTAGACTACTTTGACCCTGTTTACACTCAACGGTTCCGTTTCGCTCCGAAACGAAAATGAAGTCATTCTATTGGTTAGAAGTGACATAAAACATAAATTTAACCAATAAAATGACTTCATTTCGTTTCGGAGCGTAACAGAACCGTATAGTGTGAGCATGGTTTTAATCCTGATGGGAAATTCTTAATGATACATAGAGACATTTTGCACCGTTCATGAAAACCATTACAAGCCTTGGAAGAGAATACTGTATGACTCAAAAGAGATCCTACCTTGCAAAACTAAAAATTGAAAAAAAAAACGGGAAAAAATGAATACGAAAAACAAGAAAAAATAATAATTGAAAAACAAAAGGAAAAAAGTTTATCACTCCTATTGTTGATATAATCAAAACAATTTGTCCCCAGTTTTTTATTGTTCTTTTTAACATATCCCTGGTATCGTTGCCAAGAGATGATCTTGAAAGTCCTACAAGAATGAACTTTACAAGATCCCGTTCTTTGTAAACTTTACACGATCAATAAATAAAAGGATTCTATAAATAATCGCGCGCAATCCTTTTTTATCGTTTGAGGAATCAAAATGCGAATCATTTTCTCAATTCGTTGCCAATCAACCAAACTTTTTCATCTTTCCCTTTTTCTAAATTCTTCGTTGGAAATAACTCACTAAACAAGTGCCCTAGGTAATGAAGTTCTTTATGCGTTCCGTAACTAAAAAAAACTAGTAGTAAATCTGGTAATTATCATATAAAAGGATGACTCATTTCTAAACCCTTCAACCTGTTGGAAAACTTGTCACGATTTTATGGGACATTTCTCCCCCTAAAATAATTGTTGATATGAGAATGATGACTTTCGAGCCAAAAGTAAAGTGTTAATATTAGGCGCTTTTGATGCTTGCCACAATTTCATTAGCTGTAATCATGAAAGTTTCTTTGAAAACACCTGTCTGGTGACACGGTGATAGCTTTAATCAAACAAACAAAACAAAAAGGAAGCATTGAACTCAGGTCTTCAAAAATTGAGTCCCCTGATAGCTATGGTACTCCTTCCAAAAGTTTCTACCAAACCCTCTACGTCTTCAATGCAAACAACTATCAAGACCAAACCAAACCAGCAAACCGAGCCAGTGCGTTGTCTTTACAGTGACAGAAATCACGACAAGGAAAGAGAGAGAGTCGCACCAAACGGAGTAAAATGAAGATATTTAGCACAAAAATTTATGATGATACAGTATCAATAGTTTAAGAGTAAGGAGAGAGGAGAGAAAGATTATTAGATGCACAGCTGTACCAATGACAAATAAACCTCCAGTAAGCAAATGTTTGGAAGGTTTTTAAGTTCGTTCGTTTAAACTTTAATAGATTTTTATTGTGTGTATTGGATTAAGAATGATGTTTGGGCTAGTATAATCACCTGTGCAATACTGTAAACTTTCCGATGATATCGAGTTTGTATAAAATACTTACCGAATCTGTATTACACCGAAGTTAAGCATCAAGGTCAAAAAGGTCAACGAGAGTACTAGTATACAAATTTGTTTGGAATATTGGTTGAAAAAAGTCTGACGCCTCTCTGATACCTCAAATTTATTGATTGTATGATTGATACAGTAAAGGTATTACATGCATTTTTTATAAGAATGGTCTTTTTTTCGTTTCATGATGGATATTCTTAACTTTTTGGGTAAAATCATCCTAAAATATTCGTACGATATATCCAACCTAACCTAATTCTAGCATGAAATACATACCTTGAGCAAGATTTGGCAATTTTGTGAAAGTTAATTGCATTGCTGGAGAATAATTGGCAATTTACAGGTAGAATTCTCTAAAAATTTGGATTCTTAGGTTAAGTTAGCCAAATTCTATGACGGTATTATTCTTAGCACACTCTTAAGTATTTGGCCGATTTCACCATGAATATTCTTATAAATTATATTCTTATACATGTTTGGAAGATACACACGGTGCCCATTCCAATCTCAGGAACGATAAGGACCAATCCCCATCGAGTTTAAGTCCGTTATTTTTGCACTCACTGGCTGAAAAAATATAGCCGGGAGGACCTAAACAGATTTCGGCTCTTGAAAAGAGATTACCAAAATTATGCCACATTTAATTTCGTTAAAGCCTTCTTTTCCTCGATTTGTCTCGGAATACTGTCTGAGTCTGGTGTTACTCAATAATATATTCCTTTGTACTGCCTCCCAAACCTTTTCTTAAACTTTCTCCAAAGTAACTGTGTGCAAAGACATCAGTCAAATTTCTACACATATATAATATTTCGATGATTAAGCTAGACCCCATCAAGATATACTTTCAAAAGTATGAACAATTTTCAATTAAATTGCAATAGCTACCGATTTCATGAGGAGCTGCTTAACAACAACAAATCATTGCCACACTAATACACTTTCTCTATCAGAGTTTCTAAGGGTAGCCAACTCATCAAACATTTTTGTCGAGGATTAAAAACACAAACCCAATTATCAGAAAATCTGAAAACCATCACAAAAAAGAATTACTTTATATACTATTATATCAATCCATGATTTATTCAGATCCCTCATAGGATACACCAGATGGATTAAATATCATCAAAAAGTAAGCTGAATATCGAAATACAACAAAATAAGGAGTACATCTTAGGTCAAATCTTGGTCAAATTGTTTATAAAAATAACAGAACGCTTCTTTTAGCTTACATTACCTATCAATTGTAATTTATTTACTTTGCAAGGCAAGGTCATCGTAAATGGGAGATAGAGTTCATGAGTTATCATAATACCAAGAAAATAACTCGACATCTTTGAAAGCTTTTGATGGATCAGAATCTCACCGGTAGAGTCGATATTTTTTTAGGTGGATAGCCAAGTAATCTAGGACTTTTAGGCAGTTTTTCAATTGTTTTCACGGGGTCCCCGGCCAGCCGGCTTGGCTATTTATGAACTGAGCAGAACATTGTAAGAAGCGGGGATTTGAATCGCCTATGACCACTTGGCCATCGCTCCGGTGCGAAGACATTTTGATGATATATGTAAAACACTGACTAAGGCTAGGCTGCTGGTATCCAACAAAAGGATTTCTGCTCCTATATAAACTACCTGCGGTTTTGTAGAGGCCCGTGATTCAGACGCCTTTTGAGGTCTGGCACTAGCGCCAATAGAAAAATCGTCTTTGAGAAAAACACCATCGCAAGGCGGTGCGCGCGCATGATCGTGCACGCTCGAGAAGGTGGGGTTTTTTTGAAGATCAGTCGAACTTTAAATTCTAAGGCAATAACCTGACAGTGACTTTGGGAGTAATTTTTCAAATAGAACTGTCTGCAGAAAAGAAAAACAGTCCATCATGGTGCTAATCTCAAAGCAAACAAAGTAGAAGACGAAACGTCAAACCATCGTCAGTAACGTAAGTCAAAGGAACGTCATTCTAAAGTACATAACGCCCCCCAAAGTTAGGCGACCATAAAAAACAACACCCTGTGTCCGCTAGAAGTATCAATTTAAAACTCCAAAGCGAATCCTCGAAATCCATCCATGATATAAGTCACAAATAAGACACTTTGATACAGGAAAAATTTAAAACCTTTTTTTTGGTTTGCCACGTTTAGTAACCACATAACGAGGTGCTACTAAAGGGATTTGTTCAGGGGAATGGAACTAGGAATAATAAAGATCTTAAATTACAAGAAGGATTTCTGTGTAACGGTGATATACAACTCCTTATCTGATAATAAAAAGTGGAACAAAACAAAAAGTGAATCCTCATACTTTGTGTCAATCGTCAGGACCATATCCCTCTAGTAACCCAGGGCCATTTGCACCTCTTTTTGTATCTTAACCACAGATTTATATTATATTATATTATATATGTCGTGCTTTAAGCCATCGCAGGCAAAAAAAATTGAATATCGAAAAAAATATTGTTGCTATTGTTTTCGAAAACCCGCGAAGCTTCTGATTGGTCAAGCGCTGAAATTCTATTGTAATATCACCTGATCTAGGTAGGATTTTCTACCTAACCACGGTACACTTTTCAACCGAAGCACGATATCTTACCCCTTCGGGCTCTTTATAAATCTACAATATTAACTGATGGACGCCATCATATTCAATCAGACTAGATACGAGTTTGTGACCTCTCACTACTCAGCTTCTTTTGTAAAAAGGCATTCTAAATCCTCTTGGGAATTGAGTACTTTTTACAATTAACCGAATAATTTTCATCAAATCGAAACACGTCCATTAATTCAACGCCCGTTTCAATACCCTTTTCTTTACCACGCCGTGCACGCCTATTCCGATAGAACTATACGTTTTGTTTTATAAGAACATCCAAAATTTCATCCGCAACTTCATTCTTAACCTTTTAATTCTGAGCCTAAAATGCTCTTATTTTCCCCATTTTCCCAGCTGGCACACAACGTTGTTTCAACGTTCATCTAACGTTATATGGACGTTGTGAACGTTGATAAGTGTGCCGACTGGGATGTGAGCAGTTTTTGCCGTTTTCCTAAAAAATTGGGTGTTTTAGACGTCTTTAAATGTTCTTAACTAGTTCTCAAAATTTTGGCCATCGCAGCCTCATGTTCTTACAAAAAACGTGTGGGCTAAATAGCACCCTATTTAGAAAATATCGCTGAAAATCGAAACAATGTCTCAGAAAATGCAAACTGAAGTCATTTTCAGGATGCTTGCTTGCGATGCATCAACAACCATACAAGTTCTTTTTTATAAGAACAAACTATACAAGAACATAAGGCTTCGATGGCAAAATTATTAAGAACAAGTTAAGAACATTCTAAGGCTTTGTGGACTAAAAAACCTATTTCTTAGGAAAATGGTCAAAAATTACTCACAAAATGGTCAAAATAAGAACATGTTAAGAACATTTTAGGCTTAAAACTAAAAAATTGAGAACATCCGAAGGCTTCAAAAATTTTAGATGTTCTTATTTTAAAAAACGTGTCAAAGGTTAACTGACATCTCTCAAACTAAACAAAGGATTAATACCACCACATCATTCAAATAGCAAATGCAAACTGAAATCCGTTTGCTGAAAACCCTTTGTTGTTAAATTTTGAAAATTATTTGTCGTTTCCACTAATGAGAGCTAATATTTACTTGCGGTACGTAAATTTTGAAATTGGTAGATTGTTTGGCTTTATTTTTTGAAAAATGAATACGTAATCCTATATCCAACTTTACACGTTTTTTTATAAGAACATCCAAAAATTTTGAAGCCTTCGGATGTTCTTAACTTTTTGAGTTTTAAGCCTAAAAATGTTCTTAAGATGTTCTTATTTTGAACATTTTGTAAGTATTTTCGGCCATTTTCCTAAAAAAAGGGTATTTTTGAATCCACAAAGCCTTCAAATTTTCTTAACTTGTTATTAACATTTTGACCATCGAAGCCTTATGTTCTTATATAGTTTGTTCTTATAAAAAAACTTTACTTAATTTAGAGAAGTAAGAAATCCTTGAGAAGTACACGCTTGTTATTTTATAAAAATGGTATATCGTAATACTTTGAATAAACGCCCAAGGTGTTTACTAATTTTTTTGGTTTTTAGAAGGGCGTTTATTAAAGGAGGCGTTTAAACGAATGGGGAGTTTATTCGAAGTGGTACGGTATTTCAATTTCATTTTGGATATTTTTTATATTTTGATAAAATTCATCCTAAAGCATTCTTATTAAGATTCCTAGGTTAGGATCCAGACCCAACCGAAAGATTAAGGAGGTAATGGCAATTCAAAAGTAAACAAGCTCTAAAAATACCCTTAAAGTGGCATTTTTAGGTTCAATTGCCAAATTTCACGATGGTGATATTCTTAGCATATTCTTAATTTTCTGGCCAATTTCATCATGAATATGTGTTCTTATGAAATATTCTTATAAGAAAAATGTAGTGTAGTGGCTGTAGAAGATTTCAAAGTGCTGAAGTATCTTGTAAAAACTCCAAGGCATCCCAATGTACTGACTGTGCTCAATCACTTTCTACTTATCTAAGGGTTCCAAAAAAATCTAGGCAAAGAATATCGTTTCTAAGGCTCAAAGTTGTCAGGTTGTCTGAAGATGTAATCCTATATCCAACTTTACACGTTTTTTTATAAGAACATCCAAAAATTTTGAAGCCTTCGGATGTTCTTAACTTTTTGAGTTTTAAGCCTAAAAATGTTCTTAAGATGTTCTTATTTTGAACATTTTGTAAGTATTTTCGGCCATTTTCCTAAAAAAAGGGTATTTTTGAATCCACAAAGCCTTCAAATTTTCTTAACTTGTTATTAACATTTTGACCATCGAAGCCTTATGTTCTTATATAGTTTGTTCTTATAAAAAAACTTTACTTAATTTAGAGAAGTAAGAAATCCTTGAGAAGTACACGCTTGTTATTTTATAAAAATGGTATATCGTAATACTTTGAATAAACGCCCAAGGTGTTTACTAATTTTTTTGGTTTTTAGAAGGGCGTTTATTAAAGGAGGCGTTTAAACGAATGGGGAGTTTATTCGAAGTGGTACGGTATTTCAATTTCATTTTGGATATTTTTTATATTTTGATAAAATTCATCCTAAAGCATTCTTATTAGAATTCCTAGGTTAGGATCCAGACCCAACCGAAAGATTAAGGAGGTAATGGCAATTCAAAAGTAAACAAGCTCTAAAAATACCCTTAAAGTGGCATTTTTAGGTTCAATTGCCAAATTTCACGATGGTGATATTCTTAGCATATTCTTAATTTTCTGGCCAATTTCATCATGAATATGTGTTCTTATGAAATATTCTTATAAGAAAAATGTAGTGTAGTGGCTGTAGAAGATTTCAAAGTGCTGAAGTATCTTGTAAAAACTCCAAGGCATCCCAATGTACTGACTGTGCTCAATCACTTTCTACTTATCTAAGGGTTCCAAAAAAATCTAGGCAAAGAATATCGTTTCTAAGGCTCAAAGTTGTCAGGTTGTCTGAAGATGTCAATGTCAAGGTTTTTTGACTGGTGAAGTTTTCCATCGTTTTTTAATAAAAAGAAATGGTTTAATAGATGCTAATATTCAGGAAAATCATTTATTTTGAGAAGAAGAATTTGTTCATATTTGTTTGTTTGTTTCTTTGTTTGTTTGTGTTGAGACTGTTCGAAAGAAATTACAATTAGTCAAATTGATGATGTCATTCCATCTCTTGGTCACGACTCTCAATTCCCAAATAACATTTCCATAATTTGAAGAGAAAACTGGATGCAAAAAAAAAAACAAAAAAATAAGGAAAAAGCAGATTAGTACTCATGTAAGTATGCAAAATTTCGCGATTTTTCGGTCTTGCGAAACTTTTTGCCCCTAAAGTAGTTGGAAGAAAGATTTTTGATAGTTCTTAATTACAGTGTAATTTAGATCACATCCTCATTCCTCTCACTGCCAAAAGTATCAAAATGAAGTGAAAACAGAAATACCGAAATACCGAATACAATACCGCTGCGATATACAAGCATAAAAAAGATTTTCAGTACAAATGTCAAGTTAAAACCTTTTTGAAAACCTTTCATCCATTCACGATGAAAAATTTGAAATTTACCAGAAAAGAGAGACCCGAAATGAATGACAAGAATGACATATGCATGTATTTATGAGTTGACCATTCAATCTTATGTACGGAAAACCTCAAAAATACATGTTCTTATGGCACTAGTTCCAGGTTTAAATATTTGAAAATATTTCTGTAAAAGATAATTTCATGAAAATCCCTTCTAAACCTTCACTGGCATGAAAAATCTATAACACGCTTACATCCAATAGACACATTTATAAGAGGCGAAAGCAGCATACTATTTTACAAGCATCATCCAATATGGATACTTGATCCTCCAAAAACCATCCATCCACCACATTCCTTCACCGTATAACATTTGGCTTGTTAATTTTCAATGGTTCAGTAGTCAAGTCATGTTCTTGGCAAAGCTGAGCAAACCTGGTTGAGATTGAATTGTATTGTTCCAATGTCAACTGGTGTGGTCGAACTGTTGGTTCAATGTCTATATCATGAAGCAACTGATCAGCTAAATGCCCTCTCTGTGGGAACAGCTCTCTAAAAGTGATTGAAAAAAATTAAAGAAAGGGAGTAATATATAATAATAATAACAATAATACGAAAAGTCACTTTTGTGTGTGTTACAAAATATAGCGCTCTAAATCTTAAAATAAAGCTCTTTAATACGGTATCGAAAAAAAAATTAAATAGACTTTTCCTTTATTGTTTCATAAAGAATTCTTTGCAGAGGAAAGTTAGTCGTCATGTATAATTTCTACCGCCTATCCGAAAAAATCCGACAAAATCTGTTTTGTTTTTTAATACTACTAATAAAACAAAGCTTTTTATTGTTTTGAAAGTCATACAGGTAGAGGGACCCCCGCGTGAGAAATGATTCCTGGAGTAAGCCGAAATCATATCGCTTGATCCTTTATAAGAAAATGTGGTCAACAGATTCAAAAATGGGATAAGTTTATAAAATATGTGATTAAGGATTATCCACACGAGAGACCAATCCAACACATTATAAGACATCAAATTTTTCATATGGTCAATTTTGACGATACCGAACCCCCGTCTCCCGATCGCTTCTCTCTTTCTCTTATCCGGGACAAGAAAGGGGATACATGTTTCAACTTTTTTTTATGAACCAACGTAAATAGGTTTAGCGAATTAAGTCGAGGTGTTAATAAAGCCTTCAAAAATATGATTGGACACTGTATATTATTATGATATTATAAAAAGAATAGTATATACGTAACGAGCTTTTAATTCCTACATACTTCTTGTTGATAGTATTATAAGAAAATAGAGAGCCAACGTAATAAAGCGGGCACAAAACTTCCCTGTAACAGAAAGAGGGTATAAAGGGATAAGCTTACAGACTTCCACGGATTACAGTCCTTTCATCAAAAACGACAGGCTATATAGGAATGTTTTTTTTAAACAAAAAAAAATTGACAAGAGAAAATTTTTATTCTGATACAATAAAGATAGAACTCAAAACAAGGGATTTAAGGCACTATGGTAGTACCGACTCGATGGATTTTTGATCAAAATCCTATAAAACACAAACGAAAATATTTCCAAAATTTCTTTTTTTATTGTCGCGCATGTACAACAGTATTTACTAAGTGATTCTTTTTGAATTTTTTCGTTGACGCTCTTCCAGCTTATAGCGTGACGCGATAAAGGAAAGGTGACTTATTAAGACGACGGATTAAATAAGAAATTCTTTAGTCACACCTGCATTGTCGAAAACTCGATGATAGGGCGGAATATATGTTTACAAGAAAAAAATATCAAATCAACGTGGGGTCTTAAATCGTTACCCTATCTTACTCTGTGAGAAAAAAAAATAACTAAATCCCCTTTTTCTTTAGAACAAGAGGACTTGTTCTAATAATTATAGTATAGCTTGTTTTCCCTGAAGATGAACAAAAAAAAAACAAGTAAAGTTACACCTAGTTGTTGGACAGAGTGTGACTGTTTCCTTTGTTCATACATAACGAATAATGCCCCCTCATTATACCCCAGAACTTTCCTCCTTTTCAACCTTCACTACCAGACAAACATAAAGAATTTTCTCAAATCTTATCCACCCTTCCCGAATGATTTATAATAAAGAGGCAACTTTGTAACTCAAAATTAACGCTATTTAACTCGTTGCTAGCTGATGGCCCAAAATGGCCTTTCCACATGTCAAATATCAATCTCATAATAGGTCATTCACCCTGTGCGCATCACGCTCTCCTCCCTAAAGGAATATAGTAGGGGGAACCCATAGGATCCATAGCATCTTTCGTGGGACGCAACCGCATGTGATTGGCTCGAAAGTTAGTATGATTTTGAAACGTGAAGTCACTTTTTTCCCATCCAGAACGCGCCGCAATAATGTCAACGGATCGTATCTAGTGGTAAATTTGTTTTTGAGGACTGCATTTTTTGAAATCTAGCGATGGATGTTACTTTCAATCTGGCATTTGTGTAAAAACCACGCGCGGGCGTTCTGGATGGGAAATAAGTGGCTTCATTTCCCATCCAGGAGTCTCGAGTCCAGCCCTTCGGGCTTGGACGTCAATGGTGCTACCATGCAACCCAATTAATATTATGTAGTATAAAGCTATTGAATTACTAAAAGCTTTCACTAAACTTTATTTGATTTTTTTGCGTGATTGCGTGATTTGAAAGTTGACTGGGGGACCTCTTTAAAGGGACGCTGTATCGGTGTGGTCGACCAAATGCTGTGGTGTAACATCGATTCTCAAAATGGAACGTCAAACTAAAGGATATCTGATACTTTTAAATATTGTCTTGTCTAAACATGTGCTTTTGTTATGACGTATAGGGCGATAATAAATTAGGAAACGCCTTTTCTACGCCCCCTTCTCACAGACCTGGTAAGATTTTTCAGCCAAAAGCTCTGTCCTTGAATTCCATTATTTTCAGAAAATTCATCAATGGAAATGGGTAAAATAGAAATTGCAATGAGAGATTGTTCTATTTAATTATTTCAAGAGTGGACAATAATTCGAGTATAATTTTCCACTGCAGACGTTATTTTTGCCAGTTTTTCCAGTGAGAGGAGGTCCAAAGAATCGAAACCCCCCAATCGGGGGGTCTGTAAGAAGGGGGTGTTTTTCGATTCCTTCCAAGAACGTAAAGAGGAAGAAGCTTTAGCAATAGAAGTTTTCTTTTTTCAATGTAAAAAGCTCATCAACAAAAGTTTCCTCCGGGTATATTTTTTGTAGCTGATGCGTTTTCCTTTTCAGCGGTGCTATCATCACGGTGGAGTTTTTATGAGTGTTCTAACCAACCTAGCCCTTAGAAAATATGCCTCTAAGAATGGTATTCAGGCAAAAATTTGGCATGTTGTAAAGCGCTGGGTCAGAGAGCTTTTGGCTAAAAATTTCATCCACAGTTTAAGGGTTCTAAGGGTTAAAGGTAATTAGGTTATCCAATTCAAGACTTGTAGAAAAAAAAACAGTTCTTATAGCAGAAATGAATGTATCAAAATCTGTTTTTTTTACTAATTCTATTTTCCTTCAAGGACCAATCTGCTCTGTCCATCTTTAGTATGAAAAAAAATCTCAAGTTGTCTGTATCTCGAAAAGCCGATTCGATAATTCTTTCCTGGGGTCAAGCGGGAATGTAAGAAACAAAAAAAAACGATATCTTTAATCCAAAAAAGTAACAAGAGGGTTAAATCGGGGTTAGACGATACTCAAAATTCTTTTTTGTCTCAAAGAAAAGAAAATCGTTTCCCGTTTCTCTTCTTCAGTTACGCATTAACCGATTACAGAAAAAACAAAATGCTGGAATCGCGTTTTTGATTTGGCTTCAGGCTTTTTAAAAATTCCTTTTTTGAAATATCCAAAGATAAAATGTTTTTTGAAAGATTAGAGCATTTTAAACCTTACCCACAAAATATGACTTGAAGCCCAGATAAGTGTTTCAGATTTGTTCATAAAAAAACCCTTTTTTCACTAATGTAAAGATTTTCTTATTCCAAGTGGTTGGAATTATGACAATAAACGCTTTGATTTTTGCTCAAATAGTTCCTAGACGTTGAAGTTCTTATCGTTTGTGGACAAGTTAAGCCTCTCATATGTGTCTTAAAGCCCCATCAAAAATGTCTTTGGATAAAGGAATTCTGATAGGTGAATCCAAAATTCCGATCTTATAATGTTATCAAACAATCTCAAGCCCTTTACTCTAGATGAATTGAAGGACAGACAAGATTTGATAAACCAGAATCAAGTCAGAAATAAATTACCCTCCTTGAAGTGAAATTACTCTAGTCTATCTCGTCTCAAATAATCATGAACTTAAGTCTGGAAAGGTTATTTGTGGAATTTATTTTATTAGATCGAAAGTTATCCTGGAAGCGCTGAAAATAGTGTAAAAGATGGTTCAGGTGTCAAATAAACTTAGCATCTCAACAGATACTTGGGAAAATGTATCATAGAGACACCCCCTTCTCACAGACCCACTGGGAACCCTTCCCGCTGAAAAAATTGGACAGAAAATCGTCCCCAGTGGAAAATTATACTCTAATTTTTGTCCCCGCTGAAAATAATCAGATAAGCAAATCTCCCACTGCAAAATATTATGCCATTTTTCCATTCCCTTTGAATTTTCGACTTGAAAACAATTCAAATTCCCAGCTATAAAAACATGGGAATATCTATCCCCATCGAGTTTTGGTCCATTATTTTCGCCCGACTGGGTGATAAAATCCCACCGGGTCTGTGAGAGAAAGGACCAGTTCCAGGTCATTGAGCATTGAGAAGTGGGATACTACTCTCCCTCCCAGCGATTACCAAAAAAGCTAACACCTATTGGATTATTTCGATACTCTTTCCTTATTGTGGAAAGACAATTTTTAGGAGAACAATTTATAGCGTACCTTGGGAGGATAGTTCGCGGTAAGTGGGTAACTCTATGGGCTTTGGTGAGCTGTTTCAAGATGTTTATGATTGGGAAAATAGAATTTCTACCCATATTGTAGACTAGCAAGCGTGTGTCTTTCCTTGGACACAGGAACGCGGGAATAGTGTTTTCATAGAAAATAGAAATTGCCGCGGGAGAGTGGTTTGGAAAGACATTTTATTTAATGAACATATATAGACAAGAGCCCATTGCAAGCTTAAGCTGCAGCGAAATACAAGGACGTGGTTTATTAGTCTACCCCTATTGTCATTTCGATAGAAATTTATACCCCGCTGTGGGAAGAAGTTCCACCAGGGCTGCGAGATTCGTGGTTTTCATGTCTTTTCCTCTTCATATCTTTAATTTGCTATTTCTAATCACAATATTTTCATGATACACGGTATTACGGGAGTTTTACAATTCTTTTCCTCTAATGTTTTAAATCAAGAAGTTTCAAAAACGTAAAACTATAAGATCCCTGCTTGAGAAGCCTTAAAGTATTTTAATGTATAGTATTTTCATCATTAAGAAATCAAGAGTTACGAATTTTAAGACGGAAAAAAAATGACACATCGCATTAATTTTCTAAACAGCATTAATAGTGGAAACAAAGCCTTAATCTGCTTCACTCCGAACTTAATCCCTGTACACATCTAGTGACACGGACAAAAGAAAATTGTAACGAATTAACTTTTTTACTCAAAACTGCAGTAAAGGAAATAAGTAGGTAATATCAATTCTATATAAAAGCTGTACCTTTTTAAGTAACCCGATTTTATCAACGAATCCTTATAATTTTAAAAACGGATTAAGACCTCTAATCACATTAGGATCGTCTCTCAAACACAATATTATAGTGTATTCAAGCCAGAAAAAAAACGGAGATTACGAAAAAAATGTAAATTAATAAAAGTACTAAAGAGATTCCATTGATGGATTAACACGAGAAAAGATGAAAAAAAATCTGTAACAATATCTGATCGAATGAAGTCAAAATTTGTCCCAATATTATCATCATTCTATCGGTATTCAGATGCAAGGTTGCATTACCCCCTGACTGGAGTGCAAGGTCAATCAAAGTTATAATACTCCATAACTCAAGTATTACTTCCATAATGTAAAAACTTATTTTTGTCCTCTCAGGTCACAGACCTCTTATCGCCGAGTTTTTATTTCTTAAATGATCTATAAATAGTTTATATTTGGATGATGTAATGATCGATGCTGAAGACGTAGTCGCCGTTTGATGCAAAAACATAAAAATACTACTTTATTGTCAGAAATTTTCGCGCGGCCAGAAAATCTCACGAATCCGGTCTCCAGAGAAAAATTTACACAAAATTAGAGTACAACACGGCGCCTATTCAACAGATTTTAAAAAATGGCAGAGAGAACTAGCAAATCAGTAAAAGAGACAAGCGGGGCCTAATTACGTGGAATTGTCCTTCTTAAAACCCCCCAAAACAAGTTAATTATAGACTTAAGCCAGGCTATTTAGAGCGACATAACTTTTGATAGCTGAAAATAAATAATCGGTGGGGATGTCCTTACAGGAGATTTCAAACTACCAATATTATAACAATGGTATTACATCAGAATTCTTCAGTAACTCTCTTAATCCGATCAAAATGTATCAGTCAATACATAGGATGTCATTTATTCATTCACTGACTTATATCAATTGAAGAGGAGATCATAGTCCGTATGAAGAAACCAAATTTCCTTTGAAAAGTACTTGAACTTTATACTTAAGATATCAGTCTTTCTGAGCACGATTGGTACGGTGTAAATGTCAATCTATTGATTTTTAAGTTCTCAACTGAAATACTTACACGCTTTCTTTAATTTATCTGATATTCCGATGGCGGATTGGCGGCCGCCCGCGCTAAAGCTCTAAAGGAGCGGGTCAATTTCCCATCAGGGAGGAATGATAGTCGGCCTTTGATGTACCGCATCCACAGTCGGATTCAACTACCCTTGCGCGTAAAGCTGAAAATATTTAGGCTGGACCCGCCAATCCCCGAAAACGAGGGCTGGGTTACCAGACCCCCCGCTGCAACATCATTGACACGGTCTTGCAAAATTCCGTAATCGAAACCTTCCAGATGTTGAAAATTTTCCCGACCTTTAGAGCTGAGAATTTCTGCATCTGGGTGAGGTGCCAGACAAGTTAAGAACCAATAAATATTGGCTTAGGCTCGTCTTTTTTCAACTTTCTCAAAATCTATTGAATTCAATACTAAGAGATAGAATTAACTTTAATTTTTTCTAGCTAATCGATTTCTTGGTAATAATCCTCGCCTTAAAAGTCTTGCTGACAGACCCTTTGCCAGAAGAATGATATTTCTCTATAAGGTTATGAAAAAGCAGGCTCCGTCTTACCTACGTAACTATCTGCCAGCAAGGCTTAAAGCACCAGGGTTAAGATAAGAACAAGAAATCCTATTCATCTTCTCAATATAACCATGTTCATGATATAACTAAAACTTTATTTCCGTAATACCTCACAACATACATGCTTTTTTTATAAGAATATTTATAACAATGTTTATGAAATTGGCCAAAAAATTAAGAATATGCTAAGAATATCACCATCATGGAATTTGGCTACTGAAGCTAAGAATGCCATTTTTAGAGCATTTTCAATTATAAATTGCCAATTACCCCCAAGTAAGGCTCACTTCTTTCACAAAAATGCCATTTCATACCTTGAGAAGTTTGTACTAAATGTAGGGGGGGGGGTCCAAAATTAATGTTGAATCTAGTCTGAATTAAGATCTTAACCTAAGAATGCTGTAAGAATATCTTAAATATTTTAGAATGATTTTACCCAAAAAAGTTAAGAATATCCATCATGAATTAAAAAACGCCATTCTTATATAAAAAAGCGTGGATCCCAGTGGAATGTCCTGGACGGTAATATAATTAACCTTCTGTTAAGACCTTTAAGATTGCAATTTTTAAATCTTTGAGACCCAAAAAATCTCATGTTTTTGATGTTTCTGGCAATCAAGGTGTATTCTTTCTAAACCAACTTTGGGTAGGGTTCACATCAGTCAACTCAAAAAGCACAAATTTAGGCATGGTTTTCGCGATTTTAGACCCTTTCTGTGGTTGCCGAACTAACTCAGTTGAAAATACTCACCACTTTTTATTGCATTGCTCTATATATACTAGACTATCTCTGTTCGACAATCTACAAGACTTAGGTATCGTCTTTCTTCCACTTAACTCTTCTAATTTTTGTCGGCTTTTATTATACGGTGATGAAAGCTTGACTTCAATTTCAAATCAAACTATAATCCTTTCTGTCGTTGAAAACATCCATGAATCTGGAAGGTTCAGTGATACTCCACGTCAAATCTCGTTTACTTTGTCCTTTCTACATAGTTTATTACCTCGGGCGATATAACTCAAGTTCTTGGCCGAGGAGGGACTATATTAATGTTTAATGGAGTTTTGTAGTATATGTTCGTAGTGTACCCCGAAAAAAATGTTAAACAAATTTAGCCTTCTGTTCTTATATTGTTGTATATTGGTGTCCCTTTAAGTACTTTGAAAGATGTGAGTCGCTACTCATCACCACAGATTTATATCGTGCTTTAAAAGCAATCAGGAAAAAGAAATTTTATATCGCAAAAGAATACTGTTGCTATTGATTTCGAAAACCCGTGAAGCTTCTGATTGGTCAGGCGCTGAAATTCTATATTAATGTCACGTGACCTAGGTAGGATTTCCTACCTAGGATTTCCTACCTAGCCACGGCACACTTTTCAGTCAAAGCACGACATTTAGCCCTTCGGGCTTTATAAATCTATGCTCATCACCCCCTATCAATATGACAAAGAAAAGGTACAACTAACACACTGACTCAAGGTTACAATCAGATTTTAGAAAGAGATGTTTAACTTCCTTCTTCCATTATTTATCTTCGGTAAAATAACCTTCGATTGGGAATAGAACAGACAAGCTGAGAATACTAAACATGGTAAATAACCAAACATTAATTTGGGGCCTATTTGTTTCATCACTATTTTTACTATATTTACTGTAAGTGCACTCATTTCAATTTTTTCTGTCCAAAACTATAGCACTTTTCGTAAATAAACTTGCAAACTTCCTGCATCAGTAAAAATAGTAAAACCTCAACCATCTATAAGCAAAGCAAAGTTTGCAATTCCTTCATAGTAAAAATTGCATCTAAAATCAGATGTTTTCTTAGCTTGTTTGCCGATTTTAAACCAATTAAATTAGAGAAATGATTTAATGTTTGTGCTTATAAAATGGACAAAATCATTATACTTTCGTGTTAATGAACTTTGATCTTATAAAAAGAACGCATATTTCTTAGAGAAAACACATTTTCTTATAATTAGCATAAAGCAATTATCTTTTTACGGATTTTTAATTGTTTCAATTTTGATCAGAGAGTTGTTTTTCTGTGGTTTTGTCTAGGACTTTGGTTCTCAGTGTCTCTTAAGTTAGGATAAGCATAAGATTTTTCAGTACAATTTTCAATTATAGAATTTACCTAAAATTTCCTTTGGAATTAGGTTATTTCAGTCATGTTTTCTTGTCATTTTGTCACTATGATTTGTTCACATTTTGAGAGATTTTAGAGGTTTATCACGAGCATTTTGAGGATATCTAGGATATTTTGTCATATTTAGTCAAGGATTTGTCATTTTAGTTCAAAATATTTATCAATTTCATTTTGTACTTTTTAGTTTGAACTCAATCAACACAATATCAATCAATCAAATTCAACTAATTATTGTGTGCGTGTTCCAAACCGACCCTTAATCTGTGTCAAGCCTGCCTCTACATTCAAACGGACACCTTTTACCATCCCAACCGCATGTCAGAACGACCCCGGCGGAACATTTCTCGCTTCAACTATCGGGCGTATAATCTGACTGGAGGGAAAGTTCCACGTCAACAGGATCAATCACCTTAAACTCGGATCAACTCAGACCAGCCTTCAAAGCCGTCTGAACCATCATTCAACGATGGAAGCTAAATCTCAAATCGAATTGACAATTGAACATGTCAATGACATCATAGACGAAACACTAGTCCATTCCTGTGCGACTAAAGATGTTGACATCGCCGTCAACGAATTGGTTGATAGTCCGGGAGCCAAACCTGAAAAATGGCATTTTGCTTAACCCAAGATTCTACAGGATAAAGTATACATTTTTGGAATCCTCACCTCAGCAGAAATGGTCGGTCCCCAAAGCCAATTCCTGGTCAATTTTTCATAATTGGCTCGAGTTTAGGGGGTGCTTTTTACCCTTTGTAAGGATTTGTTAAGGAAAACATCTTTCCATGTATGATATAATTTGCTATATCTCATGAATAAATTGACCAATTGCTTTGAAACTTTGCCAAAAGTTTCAAGATAGATTGGTGATCATCATTGGCAAAAGATTTTTGGGAAGAATTATTTTGGGGGGTTTACCTGGGGGAAAATAGGGAAAATTTGGGTATTTTCACTGAATTTTGACACTTTATAAGACTGGGACCTACCAAAACAACTTTTAATGAGGCACAAACTTTGAGTTATGATAAAATTTGATGCGATACACCCGAAAAATTTCTTGTCAACTGTATTTAGTATCATTTTCGACGCTTCAGGGGGTGAAAATGCTCATTTTATTAAATCTTTACATAATTTGAGCAATTTTCACTGCTTATCTCGTCTAAAATATCTTCGAAAATAGTTTTAACTTGATCTTGTTTAATATACACTAGAAAATTACAATGCTGACTTGAAACTATCACATTCAGAGTGCAACTGAACAAACCAGGGGGTGAAATTGCCAATTTTAGACGATTTTTATCGTTTTTATTGATTTTTGTGCCCATGTGACCAATAGAACAGTATTAAGGTGTACAAAGTTTGATTTCTAACTACTGGAAACATGGATATTTTTGGTATAGACAATGGAGGAAAGCACTTTGAAGTTTTCATTGTCCGTCATCAGGCATACAGGTGGTAAATCAGGGGTAAATATGCCATTTCTAGTTCGCAGTCGCGAAGTCGAGTTTGGATGTTTTTCTTGAGAAGGTTCCTCAAAAACCTAAATTTTTAGGATTGAAACCAGCTCTAGCAAACTTTTAAATTACAATTTTATTATTTCTTAGTCCTTTTGATGACAGCTGCACAACATTTCGATGCTTTTAACTGAAGTTATGGGATACAGGTGGCAAATCAGGGGGTAAATATGCCAATGCCAGATAATGAAAACCACAGATTGCTTTCCTCTATTGTCTATCAGAAAGTATCAATGTTTCCAGTAGTTAAAAATTAAATTTTGTACACCTTAATACTGTTCTATGGGTCACATGGGCACAAAAATCAATAAAAACGATAAAAATCGTCTAAAATTGGCAATTTTACCCCCTGGTTTGTCCAGTTGCACTCTGAATGTGATAGTTTCAAGTCAGCATTGTAATTTTCTAGTGTATATTACACAATGATCAAGTTAAAACTATTTTCGAAGATATTTTAGGCAAGATAAGCAGTAAAAATTGCTCAAATTATGTAAAAATTCAATAAAATGGGCATTTTTACCCCCTGAAGCGTCGAAAATGATACTAAATACAGTTGACAAGAAATTTTTCTGGTGTATCGCATCAAATTTTATCATAAAACAAATTTTATGCCTCGTTAAAAGTTGTTTTGGTAGGTCCCAGTCTTATAAAGTGTCAAAATTCAGTGAAAATACCCAAAATTTCTCTATTTTCCCCCAGGTAAACCCCCCCCAAAATAATTTTTCACAAAGATTTTTTGCCAATGATGATCACCAATCTATCTTGAAACTTTTGGCAAAGTTTCAAAGCAATTGGTCAATTCATTCATGAGATATAGCAAATTATACCATACATGGAAAGATGTTTTCCTTAACACATCCTTACAAAGGGTAAAAAATACCCCCTAAACTCGGGTCCATTGTGAAAAATTGACCAGGAATTGGCTTTGGGGACCTACCATTTCTTAAACTAGGATAGTTGAGGATTCCAAAAATATATAGTTTATCCTGTAGAATCTTGGGTTAAGCAAAAGTGCTTATTTAAGGAAATATAGGATTTGGCTCCTGGACTATGAACATCGCAACACTCTTCGACAACACCGTAAACATCTGATGTATAGTGAAATTCAGTATGAGAAGTTTATCGCACTATTAACGATCACCCTAAACTCAATTAAAGCCTACTTCAAGGAAGCGAAAAATTGGAATTTCAAACTCGAACAACTTCGTATCAAACGTGCAAACCAAGATGATGACACCAAAATAACCGCCATGATATTCACCGTGGCCGATCTCAAACGCAAAATCGAGGAGATCAATTGCAAGCTTACTGTTGAACTCGATACAAAAACCGACGTTCAGCTCGTTCAAATGGAAAAGGATTCCTCTAATATGAACACTGAGATAAAAGAGGTTTCTAACAAATACGAACAGTTATTACAAACCATATGTACAAACTCATGTTACTGACAAGACTTTAGTCACTGATATTACTAAAGTTGGAAAAAGCTAAACAGAACTGACCAAGAGTTGAATCTGAAACTGTAGCTTGCTCTACACACGGGTCTATATCTGAAATCAAAATAGTAAGTGGCAAATCAACGATGTAAAAATAATAGATAACCAACTACCTCTAGAAGGCACTTCTCCCAAGAGAACAACCATTGTTTTCCTATTGAAATGAGCACTCCTTTAAAAAGCTCTGTGTGCAGTGCGTGTTATGCTTTTAGCTAGATTTTGACACACTTTTTGACATCCACTGAATTATTAGAAAATTTGAATTGTTATTTACTGCAAATTTTGGAATTTTTTTCAAAAGATAAGGTACCAATCTTTAGACAAATTGACTACGGATCGGCCTGATACCACTTAATCTTCATCTGGATAAATAAACGCTCTTAAAATGCTGTTATCTGAAAAATATATGTGTGATTTGAAGTGCGATATCTCACGAATGAAAAGTGCATGAAGTCCCCATGAAGGTTGCCTGATACAAAATAAACAGATGAATGTTTATAGAACAATAATATCTAATTAAAAAATTCCTTCTGTGAGGCTGCCTATAGGAAAATACACTTTTTTTAACCCAAATTTTGGAAAAATATACATCACGTGATCAATTCTGTCCAATAGAAGGTTGCAAATGAAGCAAGTTTTTATTTAATTGCACTTTTTACGATGCAAAATGTCATTAATATTTTTACAACCGTAACACGGATGGTTTTTGAGAATCAATGCAAGTATTATATCTATTATTTTTACATCGTTGGGCAAATTTGGGCCAAAAAACGGCTAAAAAACGGGTTTTTGGACTTCGTGAAATATTGGATCATTGTTTTTTTCTGATTTTTTGCATGAAAGTAGGTAAAAGATGGCTCAAGCAGAATTTTTCAAAAAAATTTTGTTGGCTCGAAAAACGCATGTTTATCTATAAGAATCACTATTAATAAGCATACATCAATGTTCTTAGTCAAATTACTCAATTTTTTTATGAGATAGATATATATCTTTTGCTCATGAGGGCTTACTTTTAAAGAATATGAGTTTAGACAGGAAATTTTGGTTGCTTGGCGTGTTCTTATAGAAAAACTGGCCAAATTCGATATTTTTTTAAAAGCACATTATTAATTACTTAGGTCTTAGTTTTTCTCGAGATTGGCTCTTTCATTCTTTATGATATTTTACACAAAGATGCATAAACTATAAACCTTCGAATGTGACGGAGCCCGATTTTCAAAAAAAAATGTGTTTTTGAAAATTTTTGAAACTTGTTTTATAATGAAATGAACCCCCTCCCCCTAAAAAAAGATACTGTTGCGAGAAAGCGGAAAACGCTAGTGTGGGCTGGATGAGATCGCACAATAGGTGAAGACATGATGTTATAAAAAGACTAGATATATATTTGACAATGCAGACATACTGTCCAAATAATTCCAAACTTTATCTTAGCTGATCTGGATTATTATGCCAATATACTAGTTTGATGAAAATGAAGATTCATTGTTGTCTTGTCGATGGTCAGGCTTCAACTGTCCTTGCTGAATAGAATGGACTCTCAAAACCACATGGCACAAGATGGAGAACTCACTCGGCCCAATCTCCCAGCAAGGAACTCAAAGGAGAAGTGCACTAGGGGTCAGTAGAGATCTACTGTCAGGGCAAGATGGTAGACCTACTATGATATATATTATACAAACATTATCCATGTAACATATAATATATATCATCATATAACATATAACAATCATAATATCAAATCATATAATATCACCTTGTTAGTTCTGCTTCCTTACACTGTTTTATAATAAAGACAATACTGTATAGCAACAATATCGTTTTTTTTGTTCAATCTTCTGAATCTTCTCAATGTATTGACCTTCGAAAATCAAGTCATAGACTACCGATAATTCTTAAAATTCAAAGTGCACTTTCGCAGTTAAAAAGAAAATTGCAATCTACTTAGAATGTCGCAACAATTATGAATTATTTTTGTGCAGACTGCCTGCAGCCGATATTATACTTTTCTTTTAAAAACCTACCTTAAAAAATTATTGATGGAGTAAAAGGACTGGAACATAGCCATAAAGATTATCGTGATGTGATAATATTAAGAAATTTGAGACCTTGAAATCATAAGACAAGGATCAATTTATCATCTAACAATAGGATAGGACAAGCGGAAACTAGGGCGAATGGGGGCGGAAACTAGGGCGTAAACGTCCAAATTATTAACACAAAATAAATTGATCATTAAAATTGGTGGATAGCAAATTAAATCCATCTCAACATTTGAATAAATGTTGGATGAAATGTTAGATGAAAAACTAAAAACGTTAAATAAAAATCTAAAAAGTCTTTGATCTTGCCGCAAATGTTAGATCAAATGTTTGATGGCGAACTTCATCCAACACTTTTTCTTCTTCTTTTTTGAATTTCTCCGAACAAACCTGACAAATATTTCATCCAACATTCGAAAAGTGTTGAACAAAGCTGGATGGTCAAATATGAGACGAAAAGTGCCACTCCTATTGATAGTCCTTATATGGGACGAGAACGCTTTTTTGGTGCACCAATTGTTGTGAATCACTCTCGAAATACTTCACTCATTTTACACAATTGCGACAGCCAGACAAAAAAAGAAGATATTTACCAGTAAAAAATCCTAAGCACCAATCACGTTGCTTATAACCAATCAAATGCTAGATACAAATCACGTGGCAAAGAAACATCCACTAAGATGTTAGATATAAATCATGTGACAAAGTGGCAGCCAATCAGATGTCTGAAACTCAAACGAAAGCGGACACTCTCAGTGGAGAGCATTTTAGGGATGCGAGAGACGGTTTCAAAAGAATAAACAAACGTGCAATCCAAAGAAAACAACTATTGGATTGTTTTCTTTTTATCCCAGAATAAACAACACTTTATTAATTTCAGTTTTTATTACGATCATTCTAAATATCTTCTCTTGACTAATTGCCACTTAAAATCATTGTACACACTCCCTTAAAATTAAGCACACAATTAGATTCATATGAATTTTCCCAAGGACTTTCGAGTTTAATTTGGATTTTAAATAAATCCGCAATCAGGGTTCTGCAACCAGGTTTAAATAATGATTTCGAGGCAATTTTTACCTGGAAAATTGCTGAAATCTCCTTTAGGCATAACTAGACGGTTCTCGTCGTTGCAAACACGTGTGCATCAGAAATCCTTGATAATGGGATAAATACATGAAGTTGTTTAAGACCCAACACGAAAATAGGTTATCCATAGAGGACCAACTACGCCTCGCGATAGGGTGTGGTACTTAGGCAAAATGGGTGTCGGGTATATGCAAAGCCATAAGGCTCCCTTTTTAAATTCCTCGATAGTCATAGTGTCACTGGTTTGCCGCTACTTGTTTCTCTGGCTGTGAGACTTACTTTTTGTCTAATATGACAACATGAGATCTGTCATATATGTAGGCCTTGGGACCTAGATCGAATGATGATGACAACTTTTTCAAATCGTGTAATATTAGAAATCTTTGTTGAAAAAACTTCAGTTATCCCATTCGGCTTTTTTGTCTTTTGACGTATTAGTAAGAATTCCCTGGCAATGAAAAACATCGAGCTGAATCCATCATTAATCAAATTTATAAGAAGAATGACTCAGCAAACTATTCTTCGTCACCAGGTTTACCCCTCGACCTCTTACGAGTTTCGTAAAAATTTCCTAATTGTCAAAGATTTATGAAACATGGCCATAATCTCCCTAAATTCCATTCCATAAAAATGGCAGTCGGTACGCTTTGAGGGAAAAAAATATATACACGAATACGAAGCCCCGAAGGTGCAAGAGATGAATCTTTGACCTTTTTCAAGCTCAAAGAAATGTGAAGCGCGTCACGTTTTCTGGAAAAGAAATAAGTGGCTTCATTTCAGCAGTTTCGGATCTTTCCCCTTCGAGGCTTTGAAATCGATTCTGCCCCCTAAAATGTCGATAAATTTTGTTTCTTTTCTGACACCTCAAATAATCATTGGGAATACAAAAACGAGCCTAATGCCATAAATTGTCACCAAAAGAATCTTTCCCAGTGGATGATTTCATTATAAACCATTGTGGATAAAAATCATTCGATTAAAAAATAACTTTAAAGTTTTCTATTTTCTAATTTCATGAGAGCAATTAATTTATTTTGGGTGTTCCGTCTTCTAATAACAATAGACTTTCCTACCCCAATTAAAAATTAGAGGGGATTTTGTTTATTCGCAGTAAAATCTGAAAAAAATTGATAAAACATTCTCAAATCTGTTCAATATAAAATGCTAATTTATAACTTAAAACTTTGTTTTTAAAGAAGGTCTAAAATGGCCAAAAATAACCAAAATCAGCAAAAAAATTTATGAAAATCTTCGACGCATGAAATATAAAAAGTAAGTAGAAGGAAAGTGTCCACGTACTTTTGAGACAGACATTAAATTAATTTTTTAAATTAAACATTTTTAATGTTCTGCATTATAACTAGAAGAAAACTTGTGATTCACCGTATTGACCGAATAAGAGAAAACTCAGAAATTGTAAAAAAGTATACCATTCGAATGAACTTAAAATAATATACAGTCAAGTTTAAATTACTCCCTTCAATTCGAATCTTTCTGTAATTCGAAGAAAGTTTTTGGCCCCCTTGAATTAAAGAGAATCAACTGTATCTATTTGAATTTGAATAGAAAGATGTGTTATATTAAAGAAATGAAGGTATTTATCCAGGTTAAATTTTCAATTGAATATTAATTTTAAAACATTTATTTTTTTCAAATTTAGGATATTTCAATGTTTTCTCTTCCCTAACGAATCCTTGCTGAAAGAGGCGCTGAAAACTTGGACTGCAATCAATACACCTCTTTTTTCTTCTAGCGCCAGGTATTTCATCAAAAACCGTGATTTTTTATTCCGTTTATGCGTAGACAATAATGCCATGACGTCTAGTATAGACTAGGTATTTAGCATAATAAACACTTCCCGAACAACGAGGATGTACCTCTTAACTTCGGTAATCAAGGAAATAAACTTGGTCTAACCACTGGGTGATTTTTTAGTTTGAATCGCAGAACTATATAGATATAATTCCTATAAATAATCTTTTTCGTTAGAGGATGAGCAGAAAAAAGCTTAGTAAATTTCGGAACAAATATCTAAAATTCGATGGAAAGTCGTTTATCCCAAACTATAAAGTAAACTGAAAATGATAGACGAAAGTATACGCATTGATTCTGAAAGGGCTAGATTTGAGACTCTTGAACGGGAAACGAGGCAACTTATTTCCCCGGGGAGGGGGGTACTAGGGCAAGATGGGTTACAGGGATGCTCCGCTGGTCAGGGTACCTTTTCTAACCTCCACGAGTCCCAGGTAGGGTCGCAAAAACACCAAAATAGAAAAATCAGTCCCTCGTAGGGTGCCTTTTTTTGGAAAATTTGGGGAAAAAGTAGAAAATTTGAGAAAATTTGAGAAAATTTTGGAATTTCAGTCCCATTCAGGGTCACTTTTTTCGCAAATTTCGAGTCCCACGTAGGGTCCATTTTTCGAACCTCAGCGGAGCACCCCCGTCGATCGACAAGGGTAGTACCCCCCCCGGGCTTATTTCCCATCCAAAACTTATCGAACGCGTGGTTTTCATACAAACACCACATTGAAAGTAATACATATCGCCAAATTTCGGCGGCGCAAATCGTAAAGTTTCGTTTTTTCTTGCTTGAGAAAGGTTAAAGATTCTTCTCTAGCCTCTTTGTGTTTTAAACTCAATGGGTATACGCTTATATATTAAAACCATGGTAAAGACCAATCAGAGAGATCCCAATAATACAAAGAAAATAATACCAACAAGCAATACACAAAAATTTAACAATAATCACCCGAATGTAAATTTTATCCTTAAAAACACTTCAATCTGTCCCCACCCAAATACAAAATGTCTAATTAGCGGGAAAAAAAGACGATAACTAGTAAAAAAGATGATGGAGCCATGATGAGTGCCAAAAGACTTTTTGTATGCTTTTTAATCCTACCTTCTCCCTTACAATAACAAAAATGTGGTCAGTCAGAACCATTATACAAGACTAAGAAATGAAAACATTACTTCACGTGTAAATGATGCCACTGAACTCTAGACTGTGAAACTTCCCTATTCCTCACATACATACATAGATCACAGGCTACAAACCTTCATTTGTATAATGGAATTAAAGTCTCAATATATTCTGCAGCTATATTCCATAACTTTTAATAGAATTCGATTTAGATAGCGCTTTCGTGCTCGTTGGTAAAAAGATAATCCCGAGTGGAATATTATCAAAAAAGGTCAAATTCAATGGGTAATAAGTTACCAAATAGGCGGTACAGAAGCCTGAGTGAGAAGTAGTAGCACAATCAACAAGTTGATTTTCTTCTTCTTCATTTTTTCAATGTTTTTAATTTTTTAATTTTTGGAAATAGTTCACTCTAAGAAAGGTATTGAAATTAGCAATTTTTGTAATTTTTTCAATTTTTCTTTTAATTCAAAAGTATATAATCTATATAAATAAAAGTTTTTTGAAAATATTGCTGTATTTTAATCGGGCTCCTTCAGATTTTAAACAATACCATTTTATAGAGAACCTTGTCCTCTATCTTTCTGCCAAAAAACGAACGAACGAACGAACGGGTTAATTTAAAGGGACTCCGAGGTAGGTCCAAAAATTGGCTTGTCAAAATGTCTGAAATTATTATTTCGTAAATTTGTGTACTAAAAATACACTTCTCGAAATTGGAGTGGTGATATGCAGAGATTTCCGGAAAATCCTTTGAATCTTCCGATATGTCTGAGATTTTAGTATCAATCCCCTGTTTGTAAGATCATTTTCAAAAGGTAAAAGAAAATAAATTTCAACGATCTTAGCAAAATACACGGCCATAAAAGCCGAAAGGTCTTCTTCTCATTTTATACATTTTCGGCAGCCCAAATAGTTAGTCTGTTAGGCAAATTTAAAAAAAAAAAATTTAAATTCAACAAAACATATTTTTTCGTAAACGTATCAAATTTTGTATGATGGCCGGTGATAGCCTCTTGGGATAATTCGAGGTTCAAGGGACCAGTATAACAGGATAAGACTTTATAAAAGGACCAAAAAATATCCCTGATGAGGGAGAAATTCAAATCATAAAGATTGAGGTTAATAGAGTCCACTCACTGTATAAATAATTAATGTACAAAAATATCAATTACTTCTGTCTTAGTTGTCAATTTGCGCCTATCTAGCTATGGTGCAAAGGACAGTTATAACAGAAAAAGTGAAGAAAAAATGGAGGTTAAAAAAGGATAAAGGCAAAGTATCATAAAGTGATAAAAGTTCGCAAGTTTTATGCCCAAAATTATCCCATTCCCAAATTATTTACGATAATTCGCCCAAGTCTTGACCAGCCTTGTCTTTTTGGTCTTTTCTGTTCAAAATCAAACAGCAATAACCCCGAAAAAAGTTATACTCCGTGTGCAGTTTTATACATTTGATAAGAGCGAAAAGGAAAATGTCGGTCTTTATAAAATCAAGCACTACCGCTCACGAAGATTAACAATTTCGTTCTGTACAAGTTGTCCCAGGGATGGGGGTACTACCCTTGCCGACCGACGGGGTGTGCCGGTGAGGTTCGAAAAATAGATCCTACATGGGACTCGTTTTTTGATAATTTTTGTCAAAATTTGTGAAAAAAAGTGAATGGGACTGTCGAAGTTTTCTCAAAATGTTCCTCCTTTTTCCTAAATTCCTCAAAAAAGGTACCATAAGAGGGACTGATTTTTCTATTTTGACATAGAAGTGAAAAAGGTACTATGTTTTGTGATCATTAAAAATAGTACCTAAAATTAAATAAAACGTACTAAATGCCTGGCGCTTATAAAAAGGTTGTCCTTTTTTGTCAGAAGGAAAAAGAGGTATTTTGATTGCAATCCAAGCTTTCAGCGCTTCTTTCAGCAAGGATTCGTTAGGGAAAAGAAAACATCGAATTATCCCAAATTTTGTAAAAACAATCAGAAACTGGTACAGTTTATCTTTTGAATGTTTAGTAGAAAGACAGAGTATTTTTATTGGAAAATTAGATGAAAAATCTGTTCTCCACACTTGGGTCCATTACAGGTGGTATATTTTGGCTAGATAAGATTCTTGTTCAATAAACCCAAATATTTCCACGCTTGAGGGCGAGCAGAGGTTTCAAATCCAAAGCTAGATAATAGAATATCGCCTTGAAGATATTCGATCATTAACAAATCTGTCTTGCAACAAGTTAAAAAAAAAAGTTATCAATAAATCTTTGTCTGTAACCTACAGAAACGAGATATCTTAAAATGAATGGATTGAGGGGTATTATCTATCCTTCTTAGCCTCCGCCCTTGACCTTGAAAAATCTCGACACCAACAAAGTTTTTTTGCGTTTTAAAAGTTTGAAAAACGTTTTTTAAATTGGATTGTAAGGGAGCGGTCATAAAGTATCTACTAGGAGGGTTTAGGGGGGGTTCCAAAATTTTTTTGAGGGTTTAGGGGGGGGGTTCCAATTTTTTTTGGAAGACTCAAGAGAAAATGTAGGAAGTCTAATTTCATAGTTTTACGTTTAAAGATTTCAAAAATTTTTCGGCCTTGGATATATGTACATTTCATATTGGCATTATTTGGGCATCATCGCCTTGCCCTTTTGGTTTGTAACATTGAGCTAGGTGAGGGAAGTAGATTAGTGGCTCTCACAGCTCATCAGAGTGGTTTGAAAAAGTACTTCTTAAAAGAGATTTGTCAAAACAAAGTGTCTTTTAGCTAAAATGGTGGTGAAAAATATTGAAATTTTCGCCCGTCCGCGCAAATCATGGTTGCGCCTCCTTAGCATCTGCTAATGTCAAAACACCTTAACATTTCAAATTACAATTACTTTCAAGCATACTGCTCTTACAGTTTAATATTTTCACTTGATAATGGAGGGCGCAATTAAGGACAAAAAATACCAGGGGCGCCAATTTCATAGTTTGCACCCCCAGAAAATTAAGCCAGGTCGCTACTTGGGAAAATAAACCGTATTTTTTTCCAAATTTTACAGAAGCTCCAGAGAAAACCACTTGATGATTCTTGTCTTAACCCTGTTATACTTTAACTCAACGGTCGTAAGGGGCTCCTTTTCGGTTTTTTCAAAACTGCATGTACTTCCACCTCATAAACATACCTATTTTTGGGCTTTTTTGAAGAAGCTTAATTTAGCCGTCATGAATGTGTCCTGTCAGATGTCCCATAATGCACCAAACTCGAAAAAATTGGGAAAATCCTTGAAAAATCCGCCATTTTGATGACGTCATTAACAGAAAAACTTGAATAAGTTCAGGTAGAAAAAAGATTTCAAGCTCAAATTTTTACCAGAGATTCAAATTAAAGATTAAAAGCATTTTAAATCGAAATTGTTTTGATTTTTTGATGACGTCAGCTTTTTTTCGCGAAAATGGTTTTTCAGCCGTTTTTGCTGACGTAAGCATTTTTTCTATTTTTTTTTCCGATTTTCTATTTTTTTTTATTTATATACGTCTCTGGTCGAAATTTGAGCTCGAAATCTTTTTTCTACCTGAACTTATTCAAGTTTTTCTGCCAATGACGTCATCAAAATGGCGGATTTTTCAGGGATTTTCCCAATTTTTCGAGTTTGGTGCATTATGGGACATCTGACAGGACACATTCATGACGGCTAAATTAAGCTTCTTCAAAAAAGCCCAAAAATAGGTATGTTTATGAGGTGGAAGTACATGCAGTTTTGAAAAAACCGAAAAGGAGCCCCTTACGACCGTTGAGAACTTAACAGGGCTAAACTATCTCCCTTACCTTATTTTGACATAAAAAACTGTCATACAAACAAATTATAATACTCTTTGTACCGCATCTGGATGAATTCTTTTTCGCGTAAAAATTTTCTTAGTAAGGGAGGGTGCGAAAAAATATTGGGCCTTATGAGGGGGGGGGTTCGAAAATTTTTTCCAGGTTAGGGGAGGGGGTGCGAAATTGTTTTTCGATTTTTCAAAATATCCTCCACCCCCCTCTAGTAGATACTTTATGACCGCTCCCTAATTGAGGCAATTTCTCGAACGAAAATACAGAAAGGATACATACAGCACCTGACCCCGAGAATTTAGTAAACCCCGAGAGGTTTCTCATTTTTTTAGCATTGTAGCCCTAACGATAGTTCAATTTCATAAAAAGTTGTTTCAGTTGTTGCATACTGTCACATATTACTTATTATTTATAAGCATAAAATTTTAGCTTAAACTAATTTTTCCAACGCAAATCTGAATCGAAGTTGATTGGAAACAACCCAAATCCAGGCATTTTTTAGATATAATCCTCTCTAAATCGAAATCTATTGGAGTTAAGGTTTGGTGATAGGGTATTTTCTTACTCCTAATGAACTAATAAAATGGGGAAAATAGTCCATTTCAATATTTATTGTTCCAAGTTAGATATTTTGACGAAAATGTTTGACCCACTTTTTGGGGTTAGTTGACCTACAATTTGGTGGCCTTCATACCCGACATTAAAAGTCAGTCAAATTATATAAAACTTGTTTGTTGTACTTTCATTACACATGAAAGTACTACCTGAGAGATGATTAATGTTGACATTTTGAGCTTTTACAACGTGTACCAGACCCGCTGGGACCCCAGCCTAATCAGAAAGTCTGCCTAAGTCTGGAACAATCGAATTTCTATCCCCATTGGGACTTTAGTAGAAACTTTTGTCCCCGCTATGGGAAAAAGTTTCACCGGGGCTGTGAGGCAGGGGTGTTATTACATTATTCACATATTATTTTAACACAAAACTTTCAACATACAAAATGAAAACAACTTTCTTGTCTCTTCTTTTCGTCCTTTCTTTTACTTTTCCTCATTTGTAGCACGATAAAATTAATATCTTTGTTAAATTCTTGTCAGAGTATTATTTCTAAAGCATGAATTTCACTTAGAGAACAATAAATTCCAATAAATACTGAAATTCCGCTCTCAACAACCGAATCTTTTCACCTACATTCTGGGGGTCAAAAAGCGAAAAAATCCGATTTTCAGAATAACAAAATGCTCTTTAGAATATTGTTTTGGCGCAAAATATTTCTAAAATTTGCTGTTATAATTATTCCAACTGAAAGAAAATATCAGCATTTTACTGTTACTAAATTTAAGGCCATAAAACCAAACCTACATTCTGGGGGTTATAACGAAAAATGGGAGTCAACTTCAAGGACAATTTTAGCAAAACAAAACAAAACAGAAAATTAGCCTATCTATCAAAAGTAAAGAAACTAACCCCTGGGAAAGGATTTTGGGAGTTTAAAATTTCGTTGAAAACATTAAATGTTTTTTAAAATCTACATCTTTCAGGTCTGATTCAAATTTCACCTACATTCTCGGGTCATGTGCTGTACATTGACCAGAAAACTATTAATCATACTGAACCCCTCTTTTTCCAAGGGTATGCCCGTTATTTGAGAGAAACTCTTATTGATCCAAGAAATACTTCAATGAGTTTCATTATCACTCACTCAGCAACAATTGGTGGTTTGTGCAAATAAAATTGTCTATTTTTCGCTTCAGAAGAAAGAAAATGAGGCATGTTTGTAACCATACATTCCCTTAATAGAACATCCGCATGTTTGGACGGTATTTTGTAGATCAGAAATAAGGCTTGAAGATTGAATTTTGAAGTTTTAAATTTGTGGAATCTATATTGAAACTGGGTCTATTTATTGAATAAAACCAATGAAAATATGGTTTCAAGGGGATGTTTTTTACTTCACAGACCGGTCTGTAAAATAGTAAACCCCCCTCCCTGATATTTCATAACTCATCCAATATTGTTTCTAACAAAAAAATCTTATTAAAATTTTTTAATAATTTGTTCATCTTATTTGAAATATTTCAATAAAAGATACATTGTCTACCACAGAAATCTTTTTCAAAATATTTTTTCTTCGCCAGAAATAAGGTCCTCGAAGTGGAAATACTCTTCTCCACAAAATTCTTTATTTTCTTCTTCATCAATTTTTTTCATTGGGATTTTTAAATTCAGATTCCATAGTTTTGTTGGTTACATTAGGCAGAAATCTATATTTTGTAAGTGGCAAATATGAAAAATTCACTATGGTCAGAGCCCTCAAGCTCCCCCCCCCCCAAAAAAAAATATCTGGACTCGAACGACAATCTTGTTGAACATAGGACTTTTTAAGTTGAATTTAGAATCAGTGAGCAGTACAACATTTCAAGTTTGTTTTACTGACCGGTGATTATTTTACACCAAATAATAACTTTCTACGTAACCACTCGCACAATTTGGCAAAAATTGGCCCAAATTTAAAATTATCCTCTTTCTAATAAATATTGTTTGAACATAGCCTAGACTTTGTTTGATATCAGCTAGTTTTCAACCATCCAAATTTTATACCCGTAATATGGGTCGGTAAAAACCTATCTAAAACATACCTAAAGAAAGAAATCTTGACCAGTTCCCAAAGCAAATATGAGAGTAGCTGAGAGGCTCGGCTTACACAGGCTTACACTGTCTATATAAACAAACGGTACGAATACACATAGTACAAAATTATTTATTCGGGGGGGGGGGGGGGTCAAGCAGTTGGTATAAGACATCATGACGGTTAGTACATGTAGAGGGTGGTGTACCATAAATTTAAGGTCAATCAATGGGTAGTGACGGTTGGTGTACTATATATTTCAAGATAGAAAAATACAGTACTTTTAGGGTACTAACTGTAGAAAATGCTGGTCGAAATCAATCAACTTTTTTTAAATTTGAAAGCTTTATCTGTTTCGCACTTCAGACCTACCAGATCATAAATATCAGCTAGATTGATTTTTAGTGAGTGAAAGCTTTTCAGTGCACACAAAAAAATCAAATTTAACTGTAGATCACTTTTACCACCATTGATTTGTTAAAATTAGGCCAGACCAATTTGATTAGTTGTTTTGCGGGACCGACCGACCTTGAAATTACAAAAATCTAAATCTAAAATAAAATTTTGGTAGTACATTTTTATTTTCATTGCCTTACAGACTGCCAAATTTTCTAAATGTAGGTAATTTTTACGAAGTTTTGAGAACTTTATGTTCAATTTTCATTGCATCGATGAATTCACACTTAGAACTTAGGGGTACTAAGTACAAAAGTAAGTAAGTAAGTCTGCGACCGCAGTCGGAGGCGACCCGAAGGCTCCTCTTTCGATAGCTATCTACCCGAAGGTAGGGGAGGGCGCCACTCTTTCTCCCTGGATTTCTCCCTGGATTTCTCCACTTACCCTTGATCCTTCTCTTAGTTGCTGAGCTTTAAGCAGAGAGGCATCGAGTACCATTTTGGGAATCTTTGGTATGACCCGGCTGGGGGTTGAACCCACAACCTTGCGAACGTAGCCGGATGCTCTACCACTGTACTACGGTCGCTACAAAAAGGAGGTGGTGTCAACCTGCCTACTGTCAGAACACGTGTGCTTTTGGATTCTAACTGCTGAGGGATGATGGGTACATTCAAATTTTCAATTTTGCAGTTCGTCATCATAATGTCTGGTAACAACTGCTGGTGACAACAACTAATTGTAATTCAATTGTAAATTTTTTTTCTTATTCAAACAAGAAGTCGAAGAGGCATGAAAACCCAGCCGGATAAGAATAGTCGAATAATTGTTCACAATGCGCCGTGTGAACTTGAATAGACAAAGCGCTGCTTCTTCATAAACAGTCATACAGCACCACAGTCAGCAACAAGCTAATGAAAGGCCCGATGTCGGGTTAATCTGTCTCAATATTTATGGAATTTTAAATTGGCTTCAATAAAAATTTAGGGGGATGATAAGATGAGATATTTTAGAAGTGAATCACGAGGGCCCTTTATTGGGTTCTGGATTCTGGTTCACAGATTTCTGTAAAGCCCAAAGGGCTAGATGGCGTGCTTAAGTATTTCCAAGCAGAAAAAAGTGAACATCGCAAAAATTATTGTTGCTATTGTTTTGGAAAACCCGCGAAGCTTCTTATTGGTCAAGCGCTGAAATTCTATTGTAATGTCGCATGACCTAGGTAGGATTTCCTACCTAACCTCGGCACACGTTTCAGCCAAAGCACAAAATCTACCCCTTCGGGCTTTATAAATCTATGCCATATAGTAGGTTCTGGACAATAACCCCCTCCTTTAAAGGTATTTTTCAGAAGGACGACACGATAAAAACATAACACGATAAAGTCACACAGGAAAATGGAAGAAACTGGGATTAAACACAGTGATTACAGAAATTATCACTAGTAAATAATATATGACAATTTTTTGGCGCGCAGAAACTCGTTAAACCTGATATATACATATCTTTTTTAAACAAGAACAATTTTATAAGACCATTAGACTGATTTTCGGCCAAAACCCAGGAACAAATTTAAGAACAATCCCATTCTGAATTTCAGCAATGATTTAGCCGAGACTTCAAGCTCCAATAAAATCAAACGAGTCAATGGTAAACTTAAAAATCGGAACAGCTTAGCCTGAGCCAAAATTTGCTGGTTTTTATAAAAAAAGAATGTGTTGTGCTTTCTCTGGTGAGGTGACTCGTGTAATTCAGAATCAGATGTATTGTACGAGCGAAATGTTCAAAAGACGTTTTCTGTACGTCCTTCTTAGACACATGATTTGTTTTTCTTAATCCTTCGGAAAAGTAAACCCTCTAATGAAGTACTTTTCAAGTGTACTAATTTTTTCCTGTTTATATATATGACGTTAGTTGACTATCGCTGAAATAGGATTCAAAAAGAGGATAAAAAATTCCATTGTGCATTTTGTTGACAAGTGCATGATTTTTATTTTTATAAAAAATGCACCAAATTTTTTACAAAAGCCACTTGTTTGTGATAAGGTCCCCTCTCAAATCCCTCCCACAGTGTTAAGTGGCTGCATTTTTCAGGCAGTCGGGATTAATCTAAATTTACGTAAGAAGCTTAAACCTTATTAGTCCTATTATTAGGGCGGTCAAACGTTTCAAAATCTATTATAGAAAGGCTATAAAATCTAATTTAAAAAATATTTCATAGTCTTGCAAATTGAACTTCGATTGCTCTACAGATTGAAGTTGATTAATTCGAACAATCGATGAGTAATAAGGTTCGGAGTATATAAAATTGATCGAATTTCTATTGGTTTTGGATGATATCATATAAAATTAATGAAATAATGTAAGCAATCGAGTATAGTAGAATGCAACCAAAAGACTAATTGCGCGTCAACTGATTCAAAGCTCAAAAAAAATGTTAAACAAATTTGAGTCATTTACGGACTTTGCGTTGTATAGAATCAGTTCAATTACTCAATTTTTACTTTACATAAAGGTAGCCAAATCTAATTTTGACTTTCGCTACTTAAAACACACTTGATATATTCAAATGGATCGGTTTTGACTTTTTTAAATAGAAAATTCTTGTTGATACATGTTTTTTTTAATAAGAACATCCAAAATTGGTGAAGCCTTTGCGTGTTCTTAACTTTTTGAGTTTTACGCTTAAAAATATTCTTCTTAACTTGTTCTTAATATTTTGGCCATCGAAGCTAAAGTTCTTAGATATTTTTGTTCTCATATAAAAAAATCATGTTAAGCTATAAAAAATTTCAAACCATTCTTTATAAATATTATTTTTACAGCCGTCACCGCCCTTTTAGCACATTTTGTCTGTGAAAATCGATAAAATCAATTTTGATGATAACGCTTTGAGAAGGACTCCTTAGACCTTTGTTGCATCTATAACAAGTATAAGTACTTTCACATAAGGAATTAGAAACAGAATTGGACTTCCTATAGTTATTTTGTTAATTCTTTTTTAGATAGTGATTTTTTGAGTTCGTATGCCAATCGAAGTTCAATCAAATGTATATTCCCCAAGTTTGTTTTCTTCGGTTCGAGGACACTCGTTCTCGACTGAAGTTGAGAGCTAATTTATTTCCCAGTGATGGTAAAGTACTTGTCGCTTATTGTTTTATGAGTCATTTGGTAATTTTCTTCGAAGGTACACTCGCCCCTGATTTGCTTTCCTTGTAACATATAACATTATAAGAGGAATGATGGCAACCTATATGCTAGCAGATCAGACTTTAGTAATCAAACAGCAACGAATGATAAAGCTAGGCTAGAAACGATGGACAATTCAATATTCAAAGAAAAACAAGTGATACTTTTATGGACCTACCTGGTTATGCATTTAACACATATATAATTGATATCTACATAAGCGTGACCATTAAACAATCATTCAGAACACAAATAGTGACGATCTATTAAAATTAGTCGTTTGTTTCTTATAAAAAAAAACACGTTTAGAAACCAAAATTTCATGCTCTTGAAATATTCTTTCATATTCAAGACTTCGAGAGCAAAAAAACATATCTCATTAAAAAATTCAGTAATTTTAAGAACATTGACGTATGCTTATTAATAGTGATTCTTATAGATAAATATGCGTTTTTTGAGCTGAAAAATTCTTTTTTTACAAAAATCTGCTTGAGCCATCGTTTAGCTACTTTCACGCAAAAAGTCAGAAAAAAAACAAGTCCAAAAAACCCTTTTTTTAGCCGTTTTTTAGCTGAAATTTACCCCAAAGTTTTTTTTCCAAAAATCGAGCTCCGTCACATTCGAGGGTTAGTTATCCATCTTTGTGCAAAAAATCATAAAGAATAAAAGAGCCAATCTCGAGAAAAAGCTAATATACCTAAGTAATTGATAGTGTGCTTATAAAAAAATATCGATTTTGGCCAGTTTTTCTATAAAAACACGCCAAGAAACCAAAATTTCATGTCGAAACACACATATTCTTAAGAAGTAAGCCCTCCTGAGCAAAAAAAACATCTATCTCATAAAAAAATTGAGTAACTTGACTAAGAACATTGATGTATGCTTATTAATAGTGATTCTTATAGATAAACATGCGTTTTTTGAGCCAACATATTTTTTTTGCAAAAATCTGCTTAAGCCATCTTTTACCTATGATGGTACCCTACTTTCATGCAAAAAATCAGAAAAAATTAACGACCTAATTTTTCACGAAGTCCAAAAAACCCGTTTTTTAGCCGTTTTTTGGCCCAAATTTGCCCAAATTTTTTTTTTCGAAAATCGGGCTCCGTCACATTCGAGGGTTTATAGTTATGCATCATTGTTCAAAAAATCATAAAGAATGAAAGAGCCAATCTCGAGAAAAGCTAATACCTAAGTAATTGATAATGTGCTTATAAAAAAATATAGATTTTGGCCAGTTTTTCTATGAAAACACGCCAAGCAACCAAAATTTCATGTCGAAACACACATATTCTTTAGAAGTAAGCCCTCCTGAGCAAAAAAAACATCTATCTCATAAAAAAATTGAGTAACTTGACTAAGAACATTGATGTATGCTTATTAATAGTGATTCTTATAGATAAACATGCGTTTTTTGAACCAAAAATTTTTTTTTGCAAAAATCTGCTTGAGCTATCTTTCACCTACTTTCATGCAAAAAATCAGAAACAAGCTAGATGCTGAATGGACCTACCTGATGATGAAAGTTAGATAGCAATGCGAGGAGAAAAAAATCAGTCAGAAAATATATCGTTTAGCGAAAATGCATAACGCAATAAATTCATCATTGATTGTTGATGGGGGGAGAGGGAAGGGTTGTAGGGAAAAATTAATAGAAAGTTCTGGTCGCAAAAATCAGTTTTATTGACAATTGAATCATGCTTGATGGTGAGCATTGTTATCAATAATGTTTTTGTGTGAAGAACATAGAAATACAAGGAAACATATAATGAAATCTGCAAGACGGCGATTTCCGGCCATTTTAACCGGAAAAATTTTTTCTCAAAATCGAACTCGGCCATGTTTTGAGCATTGCAAATACGATCTTTCTGCAAAAAAATCAGAAAAAGTAAAGATGAAATTCGAGAAAATGTAAAAAAAAAACGGGTTTTCCGGCATATTTCTGGCATTTTCGGCCGCGGAAAAAATATTTTTCGAAAATCGGGCTCCGTCACATTTTAGGTATGTCATTTGCATCGTGTGCAAAATTCATGAAAAAATATAAGTACAGCTCGAGAACTTCAGAGAAATACCGTTTTTCCGGCGGAAAATAGGCTGTTTCCGGCGATTTTAGAAAGTTCCGGCTTTCAAAAATCACTTTATGACAATTAAACCATGCTGATGGTGGGGATTGCTACAAATAATGTTTTGTGTGAAAAAACAACGAAATATAAGGAAAAAGTCCAATGAAAATCTGCAAAAACGGCGATTTCCGGGATATTTCGGCATTTGAGCCGAATAGAATTTTTCTCAAAAAATCGGACTAATCCATTTTAGGCTTACTAATACGCCTCTTTGTGCAAAAAATCAGAAAAAACTAATGATGAAATCTCGAGAAAATGCCAAAAAACCGGTTTTTCCGGCATATTTCCGGCATTTTCGGCCGGAAATGAATTTTTTTCGAAAATCGGGCTCCGTCACATTTTGGGCATTACCATTTTGCATCTTTGTGCCAAAAATTAGGAAAAACTAATGAGCCAATCCCGAGAAAAGCTAGTAACGAACGGACGAACGGACGAACGGACGAACAGAGGTTAATTTATAGGACCTACAGCCCACCTGGGTAGGTCCAAAAATTAACGACCTAATTTTTCAGAAAAAACTAACGAGCCAATCATGAGGAAAGCTAATAACGAACGAACGAACGGACGAACAGACGAACGGACAAAGGTTAATTTATAGGACCTCCACCGGGGTAGGTCCAAAAACTTTATGAATGTATGACAACTTACTTTATCGAATGTCTGATAATTTTCTTTCGTTTTGAAAAAATCGCTTTGACTACTTGCTCGAGAATGTCAAACGATACGTCCACTTTTGGTTGAATCCGAGGGACGAAATGTATCAACCATGCATCGACCTAAAAGAAATGAAAGCCAATAAAATATAAATATTATTAAGTTTTAAATAACAGATGAAACTGAATTGTACCTTAAGTAAAGAAATTTTGGTGAATTTGGCAAATCACCTAAAATTTCTCCATATTCGCCAAAAATTTCTTCTCGACAAATTTAAATTTATAGGTCATTCGCCAAAATAAAATTTAATTTTCTTTCAATTTTGTCTAGAGCTATTTCTCCTAAAAAACTTGCATTCGCCAAAATTTCTTCTTGCCAAGATTTTTTTCTCTTAAGTTAATTCGGCAAAGGGTAACGAATGTTCTATCTGTCAGGCAGAGAGAATTCTTTTTCCAATTTAAAACATTTTTACAACATTCTTGAAGTCTCAAGGCTGTCCCAAGTTTAAACATGGAGGACAAACAGACAGACGAACAGACACCAACCAAAATTTTTTTTAAACCTCAAATTATGAACTTTCTAATAGCTGCATAATTTGAAAACTTCTACACCGCACAGTAGTTAAGATTCACACAGCAAACAAAGGTGACCGAAAAAATGTTAAATCGACCGAAGGGAATTCAAGGCTAGTGAAGCAAAGTAATATTCAAAACTTACCGGATTTTTCTTTTCAAGAATCTGATAAAAATATTTTATGAAATCAATTTGTTAGAAAAATTTTCTTGCACAAAAGTAACCTTGTAAAATTACAGGTAGATTCTTAGGGGGTAATAAATATCCTCAGTATAATTAATTAATTACCTGTGGTTCAGGTGTGAAAACAGTCGATCGTAGTACCATTTCTTTGGTCACGTGACAATAAGTCTGCGCCATTATGGATAAACGTGATCGATGGTAATTGAATTCTTCTGCTACCAAATTCTTAAAAGGAAAACATTTTCATCAAATTTTGAAATTTAATTTTAAAGTCATCGAGCATTACCACGTAAATATAAAATTAATTGAAAACCAGCTGAAAAGATATTCACGAACAAAAATCAAGAACAACTGAAAGTTTACTTTTTGTTTCCACTGCATGTATTATATTAATTTCAGCCCCAATCCTTTAAAAAAAATTGACTTCGAGTCTTATCTAAGAAAATAAACTAAGCGTATAATAAGAGCACCCATTATAAGAAAATTCAACCCTGAGAATAATTTCGACAAAATGAGGGTAGGTCCTTTTATTAAAGGCATTAAAAACCTTTCCAGAAATTTAGAATAAAGCGTTTATTCATGATATCCATGACGTAATGTTTTCTACGGAAGACCCCGGTTTTGCCAGTAGTGGCAAATTTTTAACAACTTTTGTCTAGTTTAAATTTGCCACTACTTGCAAAAACCGGGGTATTTCCGTAGAAAAGATAACGTCATGAATATCATGAATACCAGTGATATTTTAAACATAATATACCTGGCCAACTTCTTTTTGGAAGACAAGGGTCATTGGGACTCTACCAAGTTGAAAAGGTCCTTTTCTTTCGGCAACAGCTTGCAACCATTGTAGTAGTAATGGTATGGAAACTGCAAATGGAAGATTACCGACCAACCGCACGTTTGGTACTTCTAAAAATCATTTCATTATTATTGTATTATATAACACTCTATTAAATTATCAAACACTCTAATGAGATAAAACCCTCTACAATAAAAATCATTTCATAATTTTTATAACAGAGAAATGTCTAGTTAAAATTAAATCTAATCCATCATTAGATGAATTTAGAATTCAGTCAAATTTCCTTCGTTCATTTTTGGATTTTGTTGGAAATTCGAAAGACAAAATTTAACAGAAAGACAGACAGACAGATGCTTTTTCTAGGCCAGGGATAAGCTTCACCTAAATATGAAGATCGCCTGCAAAATTTGACTAAAAAATTAGTAATCCTCGATTCCTTTGAAAACAATGAAATTACTACAGTTAGCTCTCTCTAATTCGATCTTCAGGGGATCAAAAATTTTCTTCGAATTAGGGAAGGATTCGAACTACAAAAAGTGTGTTATATTGATTTCTAGCTGAGAGACAAATATTTTAATTCGATAATAATAGAAAGAATCAAATTGAATAAAGTTGACTGTAGTATTAATTTATGATTAAATGAGTTTTTAAGCAAAATACCTTCACTTTCCCATTGTCTCATATGAACGGATTTTTTATTCCGAAGAGGAGACATCATATCGAAGGTCATAATATCTTGATGGTGTATGGTCAGGTGGTTGTGTGATGCGTCTCTTAATACCTTCAAACAAAAGATTTGAGATTCTTCAGCATCCAGGATGTCCAGAAAATAAAAAGATGATGAAAAACACACGCGGTTCGCCAGAGCTCAAAAGTCCTCTTGTTTTTTCTTTACAATATGAGAACATAAACACGTGTAAACTAACGAACAAAAGCTTAAAACATTACAAACCTAAATATAACCCCTCGCCCTCAAGAAACTAGTGTTACATTGCCAGGAGTACTAGACTATGTAAAAAAAGAGTGTGACAACGCAAAAGAGAAAGAGAGTTAGGATTGAGAACAAAGATAACAAACCAATGAGCCTGTCAGATTCATGAATAGATTCAACAACGAACAGAGGTAAGAAGGGTTTGAATTAGAAGTGAAGTAAAGCTTCCATCGACATATATAATAGAAGCCAGCAAAAATTAAAAAGTCTTGTATGAAACACTTCTCTTTTCTTTAAAAGGCTGTCTTCAAATAAAACTCATCAGGAAGAATTTTATAAAACATAAAATACCTCAAGTGAAGGGAGAAACCGTTCATCGATTTCAACACCGTGCACGTGCTTGACTCCATTGTTTAATAGTGAACGTGTCAAAGAGCCTGGGCCTGAGCCAACTTCGATCACATGGCAATCGAATACATCTGCCTTTCGTGCTATTTTATCTGAAAAATAATGGGTACATAGAATACAATACTACAACAACAATACAAAACACCACTTGCAACAAAAACAATATAAAAGAGATGGGTTCGACTAAACCAGGGTGGAATCAGGGCCCTAGCAATGATCTGGAGAGTTAAGGGACCAAAATATAGGGTCTATAAAGGAGGCGCAACCAGTTTGCACCGGCAGGAGGAAATTTCGATTTCGAACTTCTATAATAAGCCTTGTACGCCTATTATGCCTTGAAATGACGCTATCTGAGACTGACTTTGCCCAGAAGCAAAGCAACTGAAAGTGTTCAACCGTGATGTTTTACAAATAATATAACTATTATTTGAAATAAGTGAAGCTAGGTCATGTTTAAGAAGCCACTGCATTGAGCAATTGTCTTTTGACGTCATCAACATAACGAATAAAAACGATAACCAGATAAAATTGCATCAGCTCAACAAAAATTAATAAAAACTCAACGAAACAATAGCATATCTCACCTGTGACGTTTAAATCGAGGATGAAATTTTGACTGAGTTGTTTCTTTGCGCGTAAACCGTACATGCGAATGAGATCGGATATCTTTGGCATGGGCGGCAGGCGGAGTTGTTTGGCGGCTGCTGACATCTTTCTTGAATTTTTATTTTATAATTTATTCTATTGAAAATTCTAAAAAATTGAAAATGAAAGAAAATATCATCTTCGTAGTAAGCCTACAGAAATCATCTTAGGTCCTGAGCAAAATCTTCAAAAAGCCTTACCTAATTATAGCTTCTAAAGAGAAGATAATAATTTGAAAAAGGGACATTATAGAATCCTCCAAATTCTCTTAAAATTGAATATGAAATGACTTAAACTATGAATTTGACTATTACCATAGTCAGATTTTTGTAGGTCAACAATCATTCGATTGTCCCCTCATTGATAGACTGGAGTCGTTTATAATGCGTGTAATACTAATAATACCAATACTAATAATAATAATAATAATACGGGATTTAGTTTGTATAAACGACTGGAACAATCCGGTGTTCCAGCCTTATAGATACAGGGGCTAGCTACGCAGAAACTTGCGTAGCGAGAAAACAATTTATCAAGCAACAACAAACTCTCAAAACGAAATCAACTCAAATGAAAAACTTTCAATACGCAAATCCACACATATTTTTTTTCTCAAGAATTATTTTGAGCAGGAAAAAATTATAATTGCAATATTGACACTTTTCTTTTGTTTGGAGTTAGTGCACAAAGGTTTCTAGACGACTAAAATTGTTCCATTCATTACTTTTTGCTTTATTTCTAATATGTATAAATTAGTCGTCTAGCTTGCTAGACTACCTCATTGAATAATGATTAAATTTCTATCATGATAAAAAAATTTAAGAGAATGGCTACAATTCTGGTTTGAAGGTTTATTTTTATAAAGAACTTAGATTGTGTAATGTTAAATAATCAAATTAGAAGCTTTTTAGCAGAAATCTTTACTATAAGGAAATTTTATCTAATCCTGATTATCATAAATTTCATATTTATATAAAAAATACAATTTTAGAAAAAATAGAGAAGTTCTTGGAAACAAACAAGAAAAATTGAAACTGAGGAGCACTAAAAATTAGAACCACCTCTGAAAGAAACAAAATGACCAATTTTAAATTCAAGACCTTTGAAATTTCATTTTATCATACTAGTTACTACGTTTCAACTTCTTTAAATACTTAATATCAGGAAGAAAGACGAATTCCGATCCTAATACATAGGTCCCATTAAGCGAAAATAGTACAGTACTTTTTTTCAGTGCCCACCCTCCCTCCTTCAAACATTGAAAGTTGGGGAAGGGTGAGCTTAGCGAGCTTTAAATTAGATTCATGGGATAGCAATTCTATTCACGAGTAAGTGACAGTTAAAATTATCATGGGTTTCATCATATTATCATAATGTGGATTGTATCCCATTGCTAACATGAACGTCAGATTGTCGATATTGTGAGGTAGCAGTCGTTGAAGTCCTTCTTGTCGACGAATCACCGCCTAAAACACTTGTAAACCCGCGATGCATTCTCTGTATATTCGAATTATATCTGGACAATCCGAAACGTTCAAAAACAGGTTTCAATCCCGGGAAATAAGATTCAATCCAAGCTCGACGTTGAACACTTGTTAATTCTTTGTTATCAGTATCTATAGAAAACACACAACGCTCTTCTACAGATAACAAAGTATTATGGGTAATATTACGAGTATATGTTGTTATTAAATGATTCTGTATATCAATATGTGATTCTTCCAAGATATAAACAGTAGCCGTTGGAAGAAATTTCATCAACCATCCAGGTACTTCATTTGTTTTGGCAAAAATCCTTGTTGTTTTTAGAACGTTGTTTTCATCTAAACTTCGTTTAATGACATCTTCGCCTAATACATGTTTACTTTGTGGGTTTGGATATCGTTTGTAAAATACCGAACATATATCAAGCCATGTGTGATGCAATATCTGTACAGATTCGTTAAATCTCATCTTGCATTTCTATATATTTTTGAATTATTTTATTATTCTTTCTTTTTTATAAGTCATTCTAAAAGGAATAAGTAGAAAAAAATAGATATAAAGTTGACTGTAAAAGACAACAATGATGATCAGAATTATAAAATATTGAAATTGAAACTGTTCAGTGTAACAAAAGCACATCACACCATGATTTTATATTGAATTTTCTCTATACCTCTATAATATGAATGCTATTAATATCTTATTTTTATTAAGTTTAAAAAAATAATTAGATGATTCGAGATCTTTGTGAATTCTTTCTATGATTTTGAGTAAAACGCCCAAGTCTTGTTCCCTGAACTTTTTTTTGAAACCCCTGAAAACGTTTATTCTACAAGTTACAAGAAAAATAAAGTCACAGAGTGCTAAAAAAATTGAGCAAAAATGGAACTTGGAAATTGCCACACAGTGACTTCAGTTAGTTTAATACTTCAAAAATCATTCTGGAATTTAGAAAATTGAATATTTCCATTATTAAAGGAAATTAGAGACTTGCTTGTATTATGTAGAAATTTGAGAGCATTGAAAACGAATTATTAGATAAAAAATTATCCGCTCTCAAAGCACGTATCATTATTTTTGCATTAATTTGGAGATATCTAATTAAACTCGTTTTTTTTTAAATACTACCGGGTGCACCAAAAAATACAGGTTTGTCGAGATATTGTGAGCTTCAGGATTTAAATTTTTTGTTCATTCTTTTTTTATTGTATAGAGGATGCTCTAACTTGAATTTTGAGCTATCATGCATTAAATTTGAAAAAGTAGTTCGAAAGTTATTTCCAAAAAAATAACATTTTTTCCATGTCGAAATTTCAAAAAATCGGTAAAGACAGCAATCACGTTATAAATAAAACAAAATGACAAAAAGACAATTTCATTGTTTTTATTATTCTTTTTCTCTTATCTTATATTTTGCCAACAGTTTTTCCATATTATTTGCACGTCATAAACATTTCCAACACCATAGAACTCAATGCAGACCCAAGTTATTTTAGCAACTAGTCGAGGAATGGTGATCTATTTTTTCAAAAAAATCTCCATATAGCACACACATCAAAACCTCTCTTGTAGATTTCCAAGAAATTTTCTTCAGCTTTTCCAAAAACATATTATACCACATGGGAATAGCTTGTTTTACCATATTCTTAAATTCCGTTACGAGTTTTGATGAACACAGTTGCTTTTTTTGGTGTTTTTATGTGTAAAGAAGGTAAGTGTCAAGAGAAAAGTTTGCTCGCTGTTTTTGATGATTTTTTGAAATTTCGACATTAAAAAAAGTCAGTTTTTTTGAAATAATTTTCGAATTGCTTTTTCAAACCTAGTGCATGATAGCTCAAAATTCAAGTTAGAGCATCCTCTATGCGATAAAAAGAGCATCCTCTATGCGATAAAAAAAGAATGAACAAAAAATTTAAATCCTGAAGCTCACAATATCTTGACAAAGTTGTATACTTTTTTTTTGGTGCACCTGGTATACCCATGAAACATTTTGTTTATCATCTAAAAATTATGTACAAAATTTTTTCGTCTATATAATTAGAAGGTGCAGATGCCCATAATTTAATAAAAAGTGCAGCTAAGTGACAAGAAACATTAATAATCTAATTTTACAATGGAAATCCTTAGAGTAAATTAAAGCTTTTTTAGTTCTTGTTACCTTATACCATAGCACATCGTTTGTAATATCTCTATTTCTAATATTATGTACATATCAGACATTATTAAATAAATAAAAAGTCTTTAAAAAATCTTAAGGAAACAATATATTATAAACTATCTGTAAAAAATAACAAACCAAACTAAAACAAAAGAAAGGGACACTCAAAGATAAACCTATTTAGTTTGGTCTAAAAAGTATAGAGAAATTCCTAAGGGACCATGCATAAAAATATTTAGAAGGTGACATTTTCTTAAAATTGAGGGCTAACTAGAAAGGCATTTTTTTAGAACCGACGATATCCAACTTCAACCATATTTATATGCCATCCAAAAACCAGGAATTTTTGTTTTATTAATGACATTACATCATATTAATGGCTTTGATTACTTCATTTTTCAATGGTTACTTTAATAAACATCTTTTGGTGATTCTAAGGCCATCATTCAGTGGCGAAAGAGAAAGACATCATTCATGAAACCATTTGTTGCGATGATGTAATGTGAATTACAGACGAGGAAGGGAATAAGAAGTATGTCCACTCCAAAGACAACTCGTCCCAAACAAATTGAATACCATAAAGCATATGTTATTGAGTAATACACATATTTTTCCCAATCTCTTCTGCATGCCTTTCAGCAATCATTGACCTCAATCCGTCTAAATCATTCTTGATTTGTGATATCTTTTCAAGTCTTTCTTTTAACTCTTTGATATTAAGATCAGATTTGGCTTTCTTTTGTTCTTCCCTTGGTGAATCTAAATGAAAATTCAAAGAAATTAAACATGAAAATGAAAAAGTAAAACTAATACCACTGATAAAAATCTTTTTAAAGTAAGGAATCCAAAATTTCTCCAAAGTTTATCCCACATATCTCCCTAGAGGTGCTAGAGAAATCCACTCTTTCACCTGTGATTCCAACTTTGCACACTGTAACAGAGTATAACCTACCTTAACACAAGGATCCTTGATTTAACAATAGATTCAGTAGGATGGACAAAAATAGTGGATGGATAATTTGCTCCACAACAATGTTATTAAGACTTCACAAAAGATATCAAAGTAAAAATTGATACCTCTTAGACCGAGCAAAAGTTGGATATCTGGTTCTTCACCCAATGACATCTTCTGGCAAAGTGTTACAAAGTTTTTAACCTCGTCAAAACAACTCAATGTCTAAAAAATATCAAAGAATTTATATTGCCTTGGCAAACTTTGTTTTCAAACTGTGTTATGTTTGGCTGCACATTCTTACTATCTAAGACGAAATAATCAAACATAAAACTGGATTTTAATTTAACTATTTTTAGACCTGAAGATAGGCCAGTTCGAAATATTATAGTCAAATAAAATAACATTAATTGTTGGTTCAACGTTATCTGGTAAGACCAAGTTGATGAAACATGTCTTGGAGACTGTTATACCAGTCATTCAACAGCATAAAGAAAAAACCCAAGCTTTCATAAAAATTTACATTAAATTTAATAATACAATAAAAAACAGCTTACAGCAGAAAATACAGAACATAGGGTTTGCTCCATCTCGTCAGTATATTTATCTTCTAGCTGTAAAAAGATAAGGTTAGGTTATTTATGTGACAATAAAATTTCCAAAAGATTTTCGAAGTTCTGCTGGAGTAGAAATATATCATTTTGCATGTTAAAATGCAGTAACCACCTAACCCCAGAGAGACACTGTTGGTGTAAACAAGCTGAAATATACGCTTAATTTTACAGGTCCTAGAAATATTTGATATTTTATTACCTTTTTCAATTTCCCTTCTACCATCAATTTTTCTTTTAAAAGTTCCTGATTTCTTGCTTGAATCTATAAAAAAATCAAAGTAAAAGGTGGATGAGATTGCAAAACAATAGTACTTCTTATCCTGGTTTAACATCTCATATGAGAAAGATTTAATATTGAACAGGAAGCTGCAGGAAGGATGATAGATTGGAGTGTACAGTACAGTTTAAAAATTTTTAACCTGCGTGATGAAAGCACTTTTTTCTTGTAATTTATCTTGAAAACATCCCACATCATGCTGTAGCTTTTGCTTTTCATTTTGACTTTCTTTCTTTCTGGCAACTAGTTCATACTGGAAACGTGTCAACTTCTTTTGAGTTTTAGCCAGATTCTAGAAAAAAGACTAAATGTTTACTTTACTGATAAAAGGACATTGTTTTTTATGAGTATGTTTTAAGAAAGAAAAGATATCTAAAGTCACCATAATCTATTATAAATCTCAAGGCTTCAAATAGCATAAAAAACCTGTTTCAGTTCAGTGTTTTCTGCTTGTAATGTTGTCATATCATTCTGTTGTTTCTGAAAATCACTTATGGATATGGGACCCAGTCTGTCATACTTCTCCAAATGCCGATTTAACCTAGCATAAATAAAAGAGCACTAAATGATAGCAAATAGCTTCATCCATTCATTTTGGGGTCTTCTTGTATCATATTCAAACATACATATGAAATTCTTGCTGAAAGCTGCTGAAAGCAATAGCCTCAAATATAGCCAGAACAGTGTAGCCAAGCACCAGAACAGCGGTTTCATAACGAAATGGAAGGCCAAGAGAGACCTAGCTGTCTTGAGAAAACAATTATTTTGCCCATAACAACTTTTTGGGAATTCTCAATATTATGTCAGAAGACAATTGTTTTTTGAAAGATTGAAAGATTAATCAACAAGAAGCTTATAATATTATTAGGTGTGAGGATGTAACCTTGTAAGTAGTATAATTATAAACAAGAAGAAATCAGAGCAAAGAAATTGCTAAATAACAACTCAAATTTTCACAAAAAAAATTCAGAAAATAAATTTACATACTGTGACACTTCATTTTGAAGTTCGTTGATCTTCCTTCCTGCCTTGTCTAGTTGGGATTGCTAAAAAATTCACATAATTTCTCTTTAAGATAAAGACATTTTGAATTTTTCTATCAATGATCTAGTCCTTATTTTCATGTATTTAGTAAACTTTGCATTTAAAAGACAAGAGCCTGACATTTTTGTGGGAAGTTAATCAAGTGAATCAATACAATCATTAATAAATTGGAAATTAACCTTGAAAATAAGTTCTCGTTTGGTATCTTTGTAACTACTACAAATGTTTTCTTTATGCGTAAGAAGCTGGTCTCGCTCTTCTCTCAAAGCCTTTATCTGAAAAAAATAATTTAAGTTTTAAAGTATGAACTACTATGTTTAAAAATCAAAATTTTGAAAATAAAAGAGAAAAACCAAAACACACCTCCTTTTTCATCTCAGCAAACTCTTCACATGTGGGTAAGCTACTAAGATAACTTTCAAGCTTGGTGTTCTCTTGTCTAAAAAATAAAGAGAAGGAAATCAAATAAATCATTATTTTAAAAAGTCAACATAAGATATAAAAATCAATAATTACAAAACCTCAGTTAGTTAGTTTAGGATCACCTAAAATTATCTTTGTCAAGATATTTTTTTTTAAAGAAACAAGTAAAAACCAAATTATTCAGATTTCATTAAAAACAAACCTAGACCACAAATGGCATGAAGTATTACCTCAAAAAGTTCATTTCTGATTTAAGGCAGTCTGCTTGGCTTTCTTCTGATAACAAATTTTGATTGGCTGTTTCAAGCTGAAAGCAAAGGTTATAAAATGTTGCTGGTACACGCGGAAGTCTATTTGAGCACAAGTTTCTTATGTCAATCTTGCATTAAAAGAGGTAGAAGTAATTAAATTGCAATTTGCAAATAATGCAATCTTACTAGGACTATCTCATAATGAGGTAAGAGGTGAAGAATGGGAAAATGATGTCAATGTTATGTGCAAAATTTGGAATAATGAGTAAACAACTTAGTAAAAAGTACAAGTAACTTACTTACCTCGTTTTTCATTTTATCTATGATACTATCTTTGTTCAGATTGTTTTCTTTCAGTGCAATCGTCAATTTGACAACTTCATATTCTTTTTCTCTGCATGAGAAAAGAAAAGAGCCTTTTGTAATTTTGAAAAAATATTTGTGGCAAATATTCTTAAGCAATCATTAATTTTGTGAATAGTTGTTTTGGCGAACGTGACACTCTTTTGAATAACTAATTACTCCACAGCAGTTACCTAGAGACAAGATAATTTTTCATGTTTTTTATTGGCCGAGGGAAAGTAACGCATGTGGAGTAATTAATTATTCAAAAGACAGTCGCGTTTGCCAAAACATCTATACACACTGCATTTGTAAAAAAAGCTCACAGATTCTACTATTTGAATCCTTATCACTTATTGACATGTAAGAAATTCTTAACAGCTTTTTTAAATGATTTTGTTGTATTTTTTTCCTAACCCTAGTTTTCTTTGAAGCTTCTCCAATTCCCCATGATTTTTCGAGTTGGACTCTTGCATTTGGTACTTCATTATTTCTACTTGGCTTTCATATTCCTGCTCCAAGTAATTGTTTCTTGAGTCCAAATAAGCATGGTTGTTTTGAATAAGTTTTTGTTCCAAATTCAAACTTCTTTCTCTCTCTTTATCAATGATGTTCTGCAGGCTAAATTTGTATTGAAGTTGAAAGAATTAAAAACTCTAAGAATAGGAATCTGTGCTATAAAGGATGTATTGAATAGAGCGTTCAAATGTATTCAATACTATTAAGTATCCAATCTGGAATACTCTTCGGAGATTCACTATTAAACAAAGATTTCTACAAGGGGTACTGAGGGAAAATGAGGACACTCATTCCGCTCAAAAATTATCATTTTAAAAGAAAAGTCCAAAACTTGTTTGGGTAAAGAACCTTGATATCATGATGTCTTTTTGCTGAATGATATCATCTTGTGCTAAAAAACATCTGGATGTCTGTTCGATGGTTGACATGGTGCGTGATCTGACATTATGAAGCTGGCTTTCAACTGAAATGACAAATAATAAAGTAAACAAAACGATTTATGTTAATTTCATACTCAAAGTTTCATGCCATCCCATAGTGCGGAAAGGGGTCTGATCCCACCCTTCTTAAATGATCCCCCCTTCTTAAATGTGACCCTCCTAACGATTTAGAGTACATTAAAAACGAGACCGGTCTTGGTGCGGTCGTCCTCGTGCCGCTTTCCAACTGGTTAATTGTGCGAGTAAAAATTGAAAAAAGCGGCCAGAAGACCGCACAGTACCGTATGGTCCGTGCGTACAAAACGCCGACTTAAGCGGACGATGGTGCGGTCCCTGCCGTTTGTTTATATTTCTTTCGGTTGCCGTAAGAATTTCAGCCTCGAGTTCTAGCAAGCAAAACAACAACAACTCGTAAGCAAAAAGTCACCCAAGCAAAATGTCCGCACCATGACCGCACTGAATACTGCACTTATTCAAATGGTGCTCTTTAGTGACCGATCGAGTGTGTTTGAATGGATTTTTAGAAAATATTTTTTGATGATTTCTGGCCGATACAAAGGTATCATTTTACCGCACGGTAAGCGTTTCGCCGCTTTTTTGCCGCACATTTTATGGATCTGTCCGCACCAAGACCGGTCTCATTTTTAATGTACTCCAAATCGCTTGGGGGTTCACAAATGATCCCCCTTCTTGGCATCCCCCCCCAACCTTTAAAAATGCCTATCCCCCAAGGGTATGGGCTAAATTTTTTATGGTAAAAAGGGAAGGGAAACAGTAAAGAAAAATTAAATCTGGTAAATATAATACCACTTTTTAGTGAAAATAAAGGACTTCCTTTCAGGCAGACCAAATTTCATAACAGTGCTTGAAAATAATCTACAATATATGTAAGCCCCCCTTCTTAAACGATCCCCCTCCTTGCTACCCCCCACCCCCCTTGAAAATTTCTGATCCCCCCCTTCTTCACTTTTTTGGAAGGTGTCATCCCCCCCTTAAGAAAGGGGGGGGGGTCCGAACTATGGTCATCCAGGATGGCAATCTTCAGTGAAATCTTAATCCAAATAATAAAGGATATTATTTCATATAAGTTCTTTATTTTCTTTAGCTTTTAGTAACAGCAGGTTAATTCTTTTAAGCTCATTATATAAAAACAATATTCATAGCACTCCCCATTACTTATCAATCATATCCATTTATCATTCTACATCGAATTTTTACCTGATCTTATCGAGACAATTCCTGAATCTTTACGAGTAGATTTAAATTCATTTCCAGCCTCGTCATGGATTGCTTGTATTTTATCAGAGAAACCCAAATCATCGAAAATTCTGTGTCTCTCTTGTCTGCCAAGTGTTTTGTAAGGTGTACTCAAAACGCCTATGGAGGATTTTGAGTCAGTAAATTCTATAATGTAATATCATGTGAAGTTATTTCCACACAATTTTTGAATGGATTGATATGGTAAAAAAGGCAGTAAAGGGTCACTTACATTTAAAATAAAAAGAGCACCCAGAGAAGAGTCTTATTAACAGTATGTACCTGGTGTGCTTTAATAAGGCCTCTATTATCCTAATCGAACAACTGCTTGAATTTGTTTATGAGTATTGTACATTTTATTGTCGAACCTTTAACTTAAAGTTTGGTAGTTACCTCAAATGAATTTATAGTTATGAATATTCTTTTTCATTTTTAAAATCAGTTTTGGAATTGAAGAATCTATAAAGTATTTAACAAACTTGAGAGGTAGGAGATGAGATAATCTCAAAGTGTACTTTGGTTTACTGTTAAAGGTAAAATTAAATCACAAAATTTATGAACAATGAAACATTGAGACGTGATTTGAGGAAAATGTCTAAAAAATCATTTTCAATAAAAATACCGGGTGCGCCACAAAAAAGTTTCTCTCTTTGTAACTGATTTTCTCGAAATCGAAAAATTTTAAAAGAATCATTTCTATTCCATTGGAAAGAAGAAAGACAAACTTAAATTTTGATGGGTCATTTAATAAATTCGGTTCATTAGATCAAAAGTTATGCTCAATTGAATAAAAAAGTTACTTTCAGAAAGTGCCCGAAACCGTTAAAAATCGACCTATCAAAATTTTATTTTAAAACTAACAATCGCAATAGGCTTTACATGATTAAGAACATTTTTCAGTAATTAAACACATAAATTTTGAAACTGATGGGTCAAAAGGGTTGAGAATCTTCATCAAAATCATTTTAATTTACTTTTACCGACATTTCCTTCAGATTTTTGGTTGTAGACTGGATAAAGTCTATGTAAGGCTGGATGTATCTCGAAACCCATATTTTATTAATTTTTCTGAATTTTACAAGATTTTTTGGCTTTTTTCAACAAATTTTTTTCCTTTTAATGTAATTCAACCTTCCTTTGTGTAACAAAAGGTCATTTAGACAACCAATTATCATTTTGATTACTAAAACGAAAATACTGATGTATCATGTAATTATGCTTCTGTTTAATTTGATAGGTCAATTTTTAACGTTTTTGAGCACTTTCAGAAAGTAACTTTTTTATTCGATTGAGCATATCTTTCGATCTGATGAACCAAATTCAATAAATGACCCATCAAAATTTAAGTTTATTTTTCTTCTTTCCAATGGGAAAGGAATGGTTCTTTAAAACATTTTAGATTTCGAGAAAATTAGTTTCAAAGAGAGAAACTTTTTTGTGGCGCACCCGGTACAATATATAATATTTTACCATATGGTTAGAAAATTTAAATTTCAAATATTTTCTTACAAATTCCATGAGCTTGATTCAGTAGAAATAGACACGCCAGAAATTGACAAATAGATAGGCGTTAATTTTTAACACACCTTGTAAAAGTTAATTAATTGAAATAGCGCAATACCTGGTTCATTTGTTTCAGGAACTAAAGCAACAAAATTTTCCTTGTTCATCATCATTCTTTTAATGTCTACATCTCATACAAATCACCGATAGACATGGAAAAAGAATCATTCAAAAGCAATTATTTCTATTTAAAATCTGTAAAAACAATGTATATAATATAAGAATCAAAATTGAAAAATCCCCAGCTGCCTTGAAACATAGAGGTATAAAGAAAAACAGGAGTTGAATGTGTCGGTAATTGGTCGTTAAAGTCTTTTGATTTCCTTTATAAAATGTATCAAAAGAAATTCTAAGCTTGCCCGATGAAATAAGACATTTTAGTAGAACTCAAGTTTGTTCTAAACATTCTAATTATCAGTATTGAAGATTCTAGCCTTTTAATATACAAAAATTTGGATAAAACTTTGTCCATGAAACAAGTTTATGTTCCATTTTGTTATCCGTTCAATTTTGTTTTGAAAAGATATTTTCTCAAGCCAGAAAATGAAAATTTCTTTATAAGCACACACGATTTCAGACTCAATTTGTAGACATATCGCTGGAGAATTTTGGAGGAAAGTATCAAGCAATAGAGTTCACTTTAAAGAAAACATTGATTAAAAAATCTTATCATTTGATGAAGGATTGCCAAGTTTACAGTACAGGCCTTTTTTAGTCAAAATATTTTCTTACACTAATGTCAGAAACAATGAATCTCGTCTCATCTAATTTCTAAAGCTTAAATGAGCCCATAAGATTTCACCTATGAATAAAAGAGCTCATTAAAAATGCACGTAATATGAGATTATGAGCATGCATACATCGTAATTTTTTTAATCGTAGGGCGAGCTTGGTTACAATTGGTTACTTCTCCTGTTCCTTTATACCTCCATGCTTGAAATACCATAAGATAAGATGAGCTATAGATTTCTGCAAACAGCCGAAAATAGTCATCAACTTGCACATATTTACCAGGAGTAACAAAAAGATAAACTGTATTTAAACAAGCAAGTTGAAAAAGAGCCATATTAGTACAGCAGTCAGTAGACCACTACATAAAAAAGGCAACTATTGCCTTCATGGGAAATATTTCCCAAACGGGAAGGTGAAAATAACCCGAAAAAGAAACTGTTTCCAGATTATAAATTTTTCCCGTTTTGGTCAAGAACTTTTCATTGTCCCCGAGCAGGAAATAGAATTTTTGTAAACAAAGCAGATTTTTGTTTCCCGATTGAGAAAAAGTTTCCAAATAGAGAAGTTTTTAATTGGGAATGGGGAAAGTAGAATTAAGAAATGATTACCCGGTGGATTTCTTAACTACCTGGTGAATATTATCTATTTTCCCTCCTATACAAGAGTCTGAACAAGTTTTAATAAACTTTCCACAGGCATTTTTAAAGTGCTCAGAGGCCACTTTCTCGATTGGGAAACAGGTAAACTTCCCGATTTGGATAGTTTAGCCATTTCGGGAAGTTTTCCACCTTCCCGTTCGGGAAATATTTCCCGTTAAGGCAATAGTTGCTTTTTCCCTGTAGTGGTCGTGCCTATACAGGACCAACCAAATTTTATTACTCTGTTTTTGTTGATTAAACCAAACGGTTGATGATTGATTTAAATCCATAGATAATCTATTTTTATCAATTGAACAGCTATTGATTAAAATCGATTATCTATCAATGATCTATGAGCTACATTGATAACTGATTGATCGCATTGATTAGATTAGATTGATAGCAATTGATAGCTAATTGAGGTAAAATCGATTAGCTACTGATTATATTTAAATTGATAACATTGATCAAGCGACTAATATTATCTATACATGGATTTAAATCGATGATCAATTTTATTGATTATGACCGTCTAGATTAGAACTAGAACAATTTTAGAACAATTTTATAAAGAACAATGAGGCTCAATATCAGAATATTGCTGAAAAATGAGAATAATTTAAGAACAGCCCAAACCTAGAATTGCTAAATTTCAAGCATTTAAGGGTCAAATAGTATTATAAACAGGGTACAAAGCCTTAAAATATCTAGTCAGAAAGTCTGCCGTATACTATCTTCGCTTTTTTTTATCTCTACTTTTTCCACCATCAGATTTTCAAAGGCAAAAAGTAGTTGAGCTCCAGCTCCTGGACTATAAAATANAAGAACATTTAAGCCTGAAAAATTCCAAAAATTAAGAACAGCCCAGTCTGAGCCAAAATTTACTGGTTCTTATAAAAAAAGCGTGTACTTGGTTTTTGAAGGGTGGTTGTGCTTTTTATTTTACAATAAGACTCCTGCTACAACTTTTTTCTTCTCAACTTTCAAGTAAAACATGCAAATCCATAAAAGGCTGAGCCTGGGAGAAAAATTATCAAGAATTGTTTAATGCATTGCAATTTCCTATCCCTGTCCAAAAATGAAAGGGTATTATTATGCTAATAAAAAATCGCACTTTTGGTATCCTGGCCTATCCTGTAGTATACACACTCCAATAACCATTTATACTACCGTATTCATTTTGTGTATGCTGTCATATATCACGTAGTATACGGTTTAGTTAATTCATGATGGATACGTATCGGGAATATATAGTCGTATATAATGTATAGTATCCGGTTGTATAAAAATTACTTTATACGTATCCGATTTTGTTATACTCCACAGATATGAATGCGGTAATATAAAACAATATGCGTAGTCTCACTTTTGAGTATGTGGTAAAACGGATATTATGTATGCGGTAAAATTAACGCACCACATAATACCGTATATTTTCAGTATGCGGTAAAATGTACTAAGAAAATCGTACCGTATATAGGCCCCTTTCGCGCTGTGAAGATAATCTCCAAATGTCCGTAAACCAGAAAATAAAAAAGTACTTGCCTTATTATAAATTCATAATTTTTAAATACTATTTTTTGAAAGTCAAAGGACAATTAAAGTGAATTTAAGCTGATTGAGTGGATATTGGGCGGACAGGCGTTTTGCACGTTCCGAGATCGGAAATTAAACGAGAGTAAAAGACGGGGGCGTTCTAGTATGTAATATTAATTCATTATTTTTTTATTTATTTTTTTGGGAATGAAATATGAATTTTTGATTTTTGAATTAAGGAAATATAATATAATATATTATATTTGATTTTCAATGCCAAAGAAAAAATATTTCTTTACTTTACGAATAATCTGCTGTGTTGCTTCGCCAACTTACCTCCGGATTGTTTTAGTAGGCACTTCCGTCACGTAAATAAAAACACGTGTATATATATGTTGAAGCCGACTGTGGACTGACCGAAATTGCAATTACATAAATTATTGTGGAAGTGAACGCTTTAGATGAATGTTTGGGAAATCAAAAAGACAACTTTTGTGAGAATGTTGAGTTTTGTTTATATATATGGCTGTTTGTGACGCACTGTTTATTTTTTTCCGTAACTTTCAAGAGCGTTTTTACAGGGCTACAAATAAGCGTCGGTCATCGGTCAATGTCCGAATGAAAAAGCCATTTGACCGATTGAAAATCTTTTGTGTCGGTCATGATGTCCGGAATGAAAAAAGGAATAAACCATTGAGTTGAAAATAAATCTCTTACACCCATGTCTCTTACTTAGCCTATTCTTTTAATAGTCGCTTCCTTGGGTGTTTCTAAGTTAACTTTTATTAACTTGTTTTCTTCGTTACTTTCTTTGTTTCCAAGATCACTTTTATCAACCCGCTTTCTTTGTAACTTTTAAGGGTGTTTCTAAAATTACTTTTGTCAACTTGCTTTCTTCGTAACCTTCTTTGTTTCGAAGATCACTTTTATTGGCTTGCTTACTTTATAACTTTCTAGAGTGTTTCTAAGATAACTTTTATCAATTCGCTTTCTTCATAACTTTCAAGAGTGTTTCTAAGTTAACTTTTATCGACTCGCTTTCTTCATAACTTCCAGTGTTTCTAAGATCACTTTTATCAATTTGCTTTATACTTCATAACTTTCAAGAGTGTTTCTAAGCTGTTCTAAGTTAACTTTAATATCAATTCGCTTACTTCATAACTTTCAAGAGTGTTTCTAAGATCACTTTTATCAATTCGCTTACTTCATAACTTTCAAGAGTGTTCCTAAGTTAACTTTTATCAACTTGCTTTCTTCGTAACTTTCAAGAGTGTTTCTAAGTTAACTTTTATCAACTTGCTTTCTTTGTAACTTTCAAGGGTGTTTCTAAGAAGATCACTTTTATCGAATCAGTTTCTCTGTTACAGTAGCAAACTGTTCCAAGGTAACTTTTATTTTACCTACTTGCTTTCTCCGTAACTTTCAAGACTGCATAATTTTAGAAAAAATATACACTATAAAAATATACGACAGGATTTTAAGTTTGACCGACAGGATTTCATTTCTGTCTGACATGATGTCCCATTGACTAAAAATATTTATTTGCAGCCCTGTTTTTAAGATTTTGCATTTTGCCATTTTAGCCTACGCAAACGAACATGGAGCAGCAGGCTGGCGCCGGCTTGTGTGCTTACGCACACTACATTTTGCTTAGACAGGCCACCAGCACAGGACGTAGCACAGGCTACTTGTAAGGCCGGTTCATCGTGAAGATTTATAGCCATAAATAGGGTAGCTTTAGCTTGAGTTGAGTGCAATTTGGCTTTCTAGAGACTGGATATCCCAAGCTCAAAATTTTAGAAAAAACAAAAGTTACGTCTCACAACGATTGGCAAGCAATATCATCCACCAGGAGGACGCATCCTCTCTTTGGCGGTCATCGAAAAAATGCTTTGTTCGCGTCGCAACGGATGTTAAAAATGCATGCGGGCGGACGGGCGGTTGAAAAAATTCTCGGGTTTTTTAATCACGTCAGTAATTCAGGGGCGGGTGGTGACGCGAGCAAAACAATTTTTCGATGGCCGTCAGAGCAATTGAGAATTTAAAAGCCATACTTTAAAAGAACAAGTTGCTTTTCCTGGATTTTTTTCCGCATTTCCGCACTGGAAAGTCAGCGGAAAATATGATGCGGGCGGGCGACGCGAATATAACAATTTTTCGATGACCGCCTTTTCTACTATCCTTCTTATCTGCTTCCATCTACTATTCTCCTACACCCTACTGTACTGGTTCCCCCAATTTATAGGATCCCCTATGGTGATCTTAAGTTAAATCTTAAGTCTAGTCGCAGGGTACTAAAGCCCCTAAGAAGGCCTTTGGCCTTATACTGTGTGGAGTATGATACCGTTTGCCAACCAGATGATATTATTTCATGTAAAATATATAGCTTAGAGCTTTTTTGGGGCAACAAGCAGCAAGCTTTGGTTGGGGCCACAAGCAGCAAGCCTTGGTCTCCCTGCTTACAAGATCTAAAACCATTTGAAATATCCAAAGATAACAGCAAAGTCCATAAAGAAGTTTGTATGTATCACCACAGACCACCATCACTGACACTGATCAACCATGATTTGCATTCTCTAAATCAGAATGCAGTCCGCTTGCTTGAACTCGCTTCGCTAAAACCGTTTTTCCGAGTTAAAAAAACCGACTTAAGAAAAAACCGAGTTATCCCGAGTTATGACGTCATTTTTGGAATTTAGTGACGTTATTTTTCATTTTTTAACTCGGGAATTTTTTCTTCCTTTAGCTTTCGGAGTAGCCTAGTAAACTAGTCGTTGAAAACAGACCCATATACAAAAAATCAAGCTCCAAATAAAAAGAATCGAAGGGGTGAAGTTGCGTCTCTTTTCTGAATTTTCCTTTTCTCTCACGCGCGCTGAATATTTAATTAGTGTTTACATTATTTGATTGACAGTTTTATTATAAGGTTATAAATAATAACCGATTAGTTTACTAGTCTACTTTCGGAGTTATTTTCCATTTTTTTAACTCGGGAATTTTTGGTTCCTTTAGTATTCCGAGTTATTTTTCTTCATAAAAAAACACCAGCTTTAATCTATTGATCGAAACCACAAGCAATAGAAGAAGAATTTTGTGAATGAGTTCTATGGAGGGGGGGTACTAAGGCAAGTACGGGTATGTGCCACCCTTAAGGGTGCCTTTTTTGGACCTTCGACGAAGGGTCGTAAAAATCACAGAATCTAAGTTCAGTCCCCCTAAGGCTTGTAAAAACAGCCAAAAATTCCAATAAGGGTCACAAAATCCCGAAAAATCAGTTTTTTCCACGATTTTTGCGGCACATACCCGTCGTTAGCTTGCAACTCTAGTACCCCCAGGCTTCTATGGAGCCGAACGGGTCTTACACGATCCCTCCATTGTTTTTCAATAACACAGAGATGTGCCAAGCCAAGGGTGACTTTTCTGCTTCTACTAAAGCTTTTTTCACATGCACGTAAAATTTTACTTAAGACCATACGAAAATTTGGTGTTCATTCATTGAAGCGCATTTTAGCTTTAAAGACTGCCAGTCTTTATGATTGATTCAAGAATCGTTGTTGATTCATTCAAAATTTTTACAGCGAAGGGGGAAGGACTTTTTCTGAGAATCTTGTCATGTCACTTACAGTATTCTTTTATGAAATAGGGAGGAAATATTAATTTTGAAATAGCTTTATCTCATCACTTACCGCTACTGTATTTTTTGAGATTTACACAGCATTTATGCTGTAAGATTTTTGAAGGGCTTACACTTTGTTTATCTAGCAAGTTTTAATTTTTATTCACTTGTTTGTTGATTATTCATTTTATTCAAAGCAGGTCAAGGTTTTTCTAGTTGGTAATGGATGGTTATGTCTTTTATTAAATATTTCCCGTTTTCCAAAAGGGAAATATTTGTTAAAACGGGCTTTCTCCATCATAATTTCCCGTGTCAAAACGCCTTCCGTACGCCCTGACTGACGCCCGTTTTTAATTTCACAGAGAAAAATGCATCCAGTGAAGTATAAGTAATATATCATGATTCAAGTCGACTGATAAACTATATATATGTTATATAATATGTTACAAGTTCCTTGCGGATTCTCAAGCACGGTTATAATAAAACTATTACATGTTAGTAGCAGACCCGACTGGCAGTTGTTATGTAGCAGGTTGAAACATGAGTTTTTTGCTAGAAAGATGCAGTTTGGGATCAGGTCCGGTTGGACTGGTCGCTGGTTGGATTCTTGACTAGTTTTTGAAACTGGTCAAGAATCCACCCGGACTTATTTTACTGACCCGATTTCGTAAAATCTTACAAAAAACCTGGTCAAGAACCCACCCTCAGCTGGTCAAGAATCTGACTTTCTGGTCAAGAATTTACCCGCGACCTGCTCAAGGACCTACCCCAAAACTAGTCAAGAATCCACCCGACCTGGTCAAGAACCGGCCCCCAACTGGTCAACTATCCACCCGAACTGGTCAAGAACCTGCCCCCCAACTGGTCAACTATCCACCTGAACTGGTCAAGAACCTGCCCCCAACTGGTCAACAATCCACCCGACCTGGTCAAGGCCCTGCCCCTAAACTGGTCAACTATCCACCCGAGCTAGTCAAGAATCTACCCCCAACTGGTCAACAATCCACCCGACCTGGTCAAGAACCGGCCCCCCAACTGGTCAAGAATCCACCCGACCTGGTCAAGAACCGGCCCCCTAACTGGTCAACTATCCACCCGACCTGGTCAAGAACCGGCCCCCCAACTGGTCAAGAATCCACCCGACCTGGTCAGGAACCGGCCCCCAACTGGTCAAATCCACCCGACCTGGTCAGAACCGGCCCCCTAACTGGTCAACTATCCACCCGACCTGGTCAAGAACCGGCCCCCCCCCCCAACTGGTCAAGAATCCACCCGACCTGGTCCGGCCCCCCCCCAACTGGTCAAGAATCCACCCGACCTGGTCAAGAACCGGCCCCCCAACTGGTCAACTATCCACCCGAACTGGTCAAGAACCTGCCCCCCAACTGGTCAACAATCCACCCGACCTGGTCAAGGACCTGCCCCTAAACTGGTCAACTATCCACCCGAGCTAGTCAAGAATCTACCCCCCAACTGGTCAACAATCCACCCGACCTGGTCAAGAACCGGCCCCCCAAATGGTCAAGAATCCACCTGACCTGGTCAAGAACCGGCCCCCTAACTGGTCAACTATCCACCCGACCTGGTCAAGAACCGGCCCCCCAACTGGTCAAGAATCCACCCGACCTGGTCAGGAACCGGCCCCCCAACTGGTCAAGAATTCACCCGAGCTAGTCAAGGACCTACCCCCAAACTGGTCAACAATCCACCTGACTTGGTCAAGAGCCTGCCCCAAAACTGGTCAACAATCCACCCGACCTGGTCAAGAATCTACCCCCAACTAGCCAACAATCCACCCGACCTGGTCAAGGACCTGCCCCTCAACATAGTATAAGAAAGCCGCGGCTGGAATGAGTACAGCTGAATTTCTGTTGTTCTATCTACAGGGTGTCCCTAATAAAAGTATCGAGTTTGAACATGCGATTGAGTAGAAAAGTTTGTGTGTGTTATCGCTAAAATATAAGAACGTTCTCCATCACATAGGCTCATTACAAAAGGTAGTTACAACGTATAACTGACAAAGAAAAAAGAGGGAGAGCTTAAAATACAATTTTGTGAATACACACTTAAAACTTTCTACTCAATCGCATGTTCAAACTCGATACTTTTATTAGGGACACCCTGTATGTCGTAATAACGAATTTTTTTATGGTTCGGTGACAATTTCTATTGTCAATTTAATTTGACTTTTAACAAACTACCTCGTTAGACGTAATTTTGCTCATAAACGCAAATCTCTTGATAATTCAAGCATTCATAACATCAAAGTAAAAGAAAAGAATCTTGGTTTAAAAGTACTAGAACGTCAGAATGTCAGTGCTTTAAGAACTTGAAGAAAATTGAGTGCCTTGAAATGCCTTCCTGATTATTCTGAAAAATTATCACTGGTATTAGTAAATAAGTATTCAAGCTGCATTCTGTAAAAATTCCATTCGAAAAACAACAGTATTGAGATGACAGCAAGCATTCAAAGTTTAACATTTGGAAAATAGTTCTTTTATTAAAATGTGTGTTATTTGGTCCTAAATTTATAAAAATTTATTTGGAATTTATAAAAATATACTTCAAATAAGGTAATAAGAGAGGATAGTGGGAAAAATTTGAGACTTGAAAAGTAGTTGTTCTTCAATTGCATATTATAAACACTTTTAAGGTAAAGATTTTGTTACCTTCGACTTAGTTCTTATAAACCACGGAGACACAGATAGAACATCCATTTACGACAAAAACAAAAGCGTCATCATTCCAGCCGCGGCTTTCTTATACTATGCCCTCAACTGGTCAACTATCCACCTGAGCTAGTCAATAATCTACCCCTGAAACTGGTAAACAATCCACCCGACCTGGTCAAGGACCTGCTTCTCACCTGGTCAACAAGCCATGCATGTCTCCATGGAACTTAATTTTGCAAATCAGCACAATTGATTTGTTTCAAGGGAATGATTTTTGCGAAATTAGATTTCCCCACTGGTAGAATAATCTTAAAACCCCGTTTTCATGTCCTAATAATCTCAAGAAAATCAGAAAAGCCTTTCTTAGGAATTATAGTTTGTGTCGATCAAAACAACTTTTTTGTGGGAATTTGATTTCGTGATTTAAAGGGTCGTTCGCAAAAATCGTGAACAAATTGGAAGCGCTCAGCTTCAGGTAAAGACATTGGTTATTGTCTAATTCGTAAACTCAAACGAAAATAACTTTTTGACGTAGTTGGGTCAGCTAGAGAACCAACAAGTAGAAGCGTATAAACGTGATTATTACCCGATTTCATTGGCTTCTTTACAGTCCACTATAATCGAATATATAGCTTGTGTGGAAGTTATATATTCAAAATTTGACACCACTCAACAAATTTGATGACAATAGAGCATCTTCTTTTTGACGTAACGTCACAAAATACTGTAACGTGCTAAAGTACTATGGGCTCAACTTCAGTGTACGTGTGAAAGTGGAAAGCCCAATTGTAAAGACTTTTTTAAAACAGGGTGACGGTCACTCGGGATAAGAGAAACCTCATTGTAAACCCAGGGTCCCGAGATTAAGAAAGGTCCAAATGTAAACCCAGGGTGATGGTTACTCGGGATAAGAGAAAGCTCAATTGTAAACCCAGGGTGGTAGGCGTTCGGGATAAGAAAAGGCCCAGTTGTAAACCCAGAGTGATGGATACTCGGGATAAGGCAGCTAAATGGGGTTCGCCTAGGGGCTGGCGTGACACGTGAATGACACTTTTTTCTGTCGTGAATACGTGAATTGGACTTTTTCGGCGCGTTAATACGTGAATTGAGATATCAGCGTGAACGTGAAAATGAGATTTTTCCAGCGTGAATTCGTGAATCGAGATTTTTAGCGTGAACTTGAAAAGAAAATTATTGTCTAGAACAAAACTAAATAAACCTAAATCTGTAAAATTTTCTTGCTCGCTTCACCGGCTTCACTCGCACAATCTTGGATATATTGACGTATTGTCAATGTAAAGTTGTTCAAAATAATCAAAACTTTATAAAATTTAAAGATAAACAAATATTTTTTCCTTATTTTTCTGAGGGCGCATTATGTAATATTGAATGACAACTTTTGTGATGCAAATACTGCATCTAACGAGATCGTTTTGATCCAATACAAAAGACTCTAAATGAGAAAATTTTCTCCGTCGGAGCTAATGATGGTCGTCTTTCTGTAGTCACGTATATTGTTACTAAATGCAGTAGATAGTACCGCGTTAACTTGGAGACAGCTCCTTCAATGATTTGCAAAAGTAGGTAGTTCTAAACTAGCCCTAAGATTATAAGATGCTTTCTCATCTTCCTTTTGCGTGAAACTATGAATGTGTACGACAGGTACTTCGCTCACCGTGCCAGGTTTTTGCCAGTAAATGGTCAGTGTTGAATATAATCAAAGATTTTGAATGAATTGTGTGACCAAGAAGGCATACTTGGGTAACATTTAGCGTGTTTAAGAGAGTGGAAATTGTCAAAAAAATTTCGCGCTCCCTCCGCTCGCGTCCTTCTATGAGACAATTGACTCTGGAATTTGGGGCCTCTGGTTGCACTATCTCTTTAAAGCCTGCGACTTTCCAGACCATGATTTTAGGCCAAAACTCGATTTAAAATTTATCTTCAATATAAACGATTTTATACGCGTCTGTGACGAAGAAAATCCGGGGAAGATCCTTAAAGCTAAGGCTTAACTTAGCATTTCCCTCCCTTAACAAGTAAATTCAGGCAGGTTTTAGACCACCATACGCCAGAGAGGTAGTTCTTTGTAACTTTGGCGTGGCAGACCTGAAACATTGCCGTAAAGGGTCGACGCTATCGAGAATAAGGTCATAAAACTGCAAAAAACTTTATTTTGGCGAAAATGTTTTGTATAAGAATAGGTCACACAGCTTTAAAAGAGGCCATAAAAAGGTCATATTTAGCCCAATAAGGTCACGATCGTTTAACAAAAGAATTAAAAGCAAAATTACCGCGTGAACGTGAAAATGGCTTTTTTTTCGCGCGTGAATACGTGAAATGTGCAAAAATTTGCACGTGAATACGTAAATTGAGGGTTAACTGGGGGACCTCCAAAATTGCAAACGCGGGTGAAAAAAGCCTACTTTGATGGACACCCAGCAAAGGGGGAAGGAGAATTTTTTCCCGTGTACAGTCCTTGGCCCACAGCAATGCAGGTGCCGCACAGAATACAGGTCTGACGTAAATCGTCAGTTACAAGTCACTAACACGCTTTAGAAGACTTTTGATTAGTCGGACTGATACTTTACATTGTGTTCTTGAATAAAAAAACCAAATTCAGCAAAATATAACGAGGATAAAACGATAATTTTGAGGATTTAAGAAATTTTGAGGAGTGTTTTTTCTTCGAATATTTTACAATTTCTTTACTGCTGATCGCTAGATTGAAGATAAGTCGATAAAAGGGGTACAGAAAAGTGCGCTGATGTATCAGCTTTCAAAATATATCAAAGTCAAGGTTACCTTAAGATTTCGATTTTCGTGGAGTCGATAAATTGAGACCTGCATTTTCAGTTTTCAGACTTTTTTGACGTAAAGTACTAATTTTGACGTCAATTCCAAGTTGCGCATTTTACCGTGATTTTAAACGCTTTGAAACGCCGTAATTGCGTTAGTATTTTGAAGTAAGAAGCAAGTTGCTGTACATTTTCTTGTTCAGAATCTTACACTCTATTCGATGGTATCTTACACCTTTTAAAATCGACTTCACAAAAAGCACCGCAGCGTTGAAAATTTTACCAGGTCCAATTTTTGACTGTATCTTCTACACTTTCTTTACGACTATATTCCACGATTCACTATTATTTTTTGCCGATGAGACCTGCATTCTATGGGGCCACAAACCTGCATTTTGCGATATATCGTACATTTTTATTTGTGATAACACCACGAAAAGAACAAAGAATGTAGTAGAAACTTGGTACGGAAGTATTTTGAAAAGCTAAAGAAATATTCGACATTCTTGAAAAACTTTATCAAAATACAAGTCTGACTTACGAAGATGCAAATAAAACCTTTCAAACCTCATCTGGTGTTCGACAAGGAGGACCAGAAAGTCCCTTCTTGTTCAATCTCTATATTGACTTTGTCATGAGACTCTTCAAAGAAAAATCAAATGATATCAACTTTTTCAAACACAAATATTGCATCAACTTGAAAAGTCTCACCCGAACCGTTGTACCAAATACGAAATGAAAACATCCAAACGTTTGGACAAGCGGAACTCCCATGGATTAGATATGCGGATGATTTAGTACTTTTCTTTACTGACAAAAAAGGTCTTCTATCTGGTTCTGAAATTCTAAACCAAGTTTTTGAAAGTTTTGGGCTAGTAGTTAACAAACTCAAAACAGAAACTATGGTTCTGATTCACCAGATTCTTGAACAACACTATCACGACACAATTATCTCACTCGACGAGACACCAATCAAAAACGTCACCAAATTCACATATCTTGGATCGATAATCATCAGCCATGACGAGCCCAATACCGGGAATGTGAAGAAGTCAATAATCGTATTCAAATAGCATCTGCTAAATTCAACGAAATGTCAAACCTCCTTCAAAATCAGCGAATCAACCTTCGCAACCGAATCAACTTCCTCAATAGTTTTGTGAGAAGTCGACTTTCGTACGCGTGTCAAAACTGGAACCTAACAAAAAATCAATTTGATAGATTGAACGTTAGTTATCGTTCTTTTCTTCGGCGAATGATGTAATGGTCAAAAGTTTGTAAATCCAACTGAAAAAGACTATCGAAAAATGATATCTAATCAACGTCTACACGAAATTTGTCATACATGTGACTTAGAATTCTTCATACGAGATCAACAAAATAAATATATGTCGCATGTTATTCGACTGAACGCGGAACGTTCAATCAAGGTCAAGTGGGTGGGTGAGCCGTTTATTAACGATCTAGGCCGCAAGCAAAATGTAAAACTATTGCACGTATCGAAAGTGCATATAAAAAAGAGCAAACATAAACATCAAATATGACATGTAAAAATCACTCCTCAAGGCTTTCTAACGGATTTTAGTGCGAAAAAAAGTCCCGATTACACTAAATAGCCGAAGTCTTACAGTCCCTATGTTAAGGGACTGAATACTTCTTGATCATTTCACTGTAGCTAAACTAAGCCATTTTATGGTGTACGACGATTTCAGAGATTAAAAATTAAATTGAGAAGTTAAGATTTTTAATAGAAAAAAACTAAACTATCGACACTATCAATATCATCTCAACACCAACAATAAAGGAAAATCGCGGAAAATCGTTTAATAGCAAAGCCGACTTTCCTTGACCAGGTCGGGTGGATTGTTGACCTGTTTAGGGGCAGGTCCTTGACTAGGTCGGGTGGATTGTTGACCAGTTTCGGGTCAGGTCCTTGACCAGGTCGGTGGATTTTTGACCAGTTTCGGGGCAGGTCCTTGACCAGGTCGGGTGGATTGTTTACCAGTTGGGGTAGATTCTTGCATAGCTCGGGTGAATTCTTGACCAGTTGGGGGGCAGGTCCTTGACCAGGTTGGGTGGATAGTTGACCAGTTGAGGGTCAGGCCCTTGACCAGGTCGGGTGGGTTGTTGACCAGTTTGGGGGCAGGCCCTTGACCAGGTCGGGTGGATTGTTGACCAGTTGGGGGGTAGATTCTTGACTAGGTCGGGTGGATAGTTGACCAGTTTAGGGGCAGGTCATTGACCAGGTCGGGTGGATTGTTTACCAGTTGGGGGTAGATTCTTGCATAGCTCGGGTGAATTCTTGACCAGTTGGGGGGCCGGTCCTTGACCAGGTCGGGTGGATAGTTGACCAGTTGAGGGGCAGGCCCTTGACCAGGTCGGGTGGGTTGTTGACCAGTTTCAAAAACTAGTCAAGAATCCAACCAGCGACCAGTCCAACCGGACCTGATCCTGAAATCCTAATGTGGATAGAAATTCTATTGTTTCGAGGTTAAAAAATCCAGTGGGATGGTTTTGGAGCACAATTTTTGAACTTTGAGTTTTGGAAGGGGTTGAAATAAAAGTCAATTTCCCAGTGGGGCTGAGTTTCCAGGGTATTTTCCCACTGGGAAGAAATTTTTGCCAAATTTTCCGTTTTTCCATGTTGTCCCAGCGGGTTTGTGACACTGGGGTGTAAGAAGAGGTCTTCCCGATTTCTGCAAAAATGTCTTCCTTTAAGGTATATATACGAAGTCCTAAAATTTGTTGTTAGGCTCAAAGCCCCAGTTGGTTGCATAGCAATGAAGTGCAACCGCTCGTTCCCTGCGTATTATCGCTTTTTGATCCTTTGACAGCGCAAAATAGTCTCTGGCGGTTTAATGGTAACATGAATTACGGATACTAGGTTGATTGGATGGTAATTTTTCCCATTCGATTCAAATGAAAATGAATTTAATGTTGAAACCTTGCTAGTGGAGAATGAATTTCAGGATATCTTTTCACCGAGGACGGTCAATTTTACCAGTGCAAGGGGTCGGGTGGGCTTACACCATTGTCTGTGACGAAACAAGTGTCTTTACATTAGTAAGGGAGTTTCTCTGCTTGCTGCTGTCATTGATGGTGGGATGGAGCAAGGATTTATCATAGAACTCTGGATAAACATCAAATAAAACGACGGTGGAGAGCGAACCATTGTCTTTCCATTGTTTTAGAAAACAATTGAGGATCTAGCTTTGTCCGCAAAGGACAACTGTCATGGCGGCTCGAACGTCTCTGATTTTGAAAAATGTTTAATAATAATCCCATTTCTAAAAAGTCCTGTAACTTCTTGTTTTTGCATACTTACTGGATGAAACTTTGAAAATGAAAGCAAGAAAGCTTAACGAATACATTTATGAAATCAAATGTGACAAAAATATCATCAAACAAGAAAAATGGAGTAAAAAGCCTAGAATGACGCTGAAAATAAGGTTGGCAATAACTTTCCAATTTTTTCCTGGGAAGAGCTAGGATTGACTGGAGTATCTTGGCTTCATAGTGATATGAAAATCTTTTGGAAGCACGTAGTGGCACAGTGGTTTTGGCGAGGTGGAAGTTTGAAAATTTCTGGTGTCAACATTCAATTTCTTATAGCATGTTTGTCGCATCTTTCTCATAGCTTGAAATGTCATAACGACATATTATTAGCAATTAATTTGATGCATTTGACTCTCTTGAGAGATCTTTAAGTCTCATTTGGGAATTGTATAGCTGTGTTTTGATGAAAACAGCAATAAAAAAATTTACGAAACAATGATTAGTGAATGGTGGAGGGTGAACAATATGTAATGTTATTACTGCGGACAAGGCTAAAACATGAGAAATCGATGAAAAACCAGCTCGTTGTGTATTCAGAGTTCTATGATAAATCCATGGATGGAGCATGTTGCATTGCACTAACGCGAAAAAAACTTCTCGTGTCCCCAAGCCTTTAATCTAATTTTCTTTTCTTTTTTTGTTTTGCGTACCCCCTGAAACCCCCACCCCCTCATAGCCGATCACCATTGCGAAGGCATATGGTCTGAAAAGTTTATTCAGTGGAATTTTACAAAACCGCGTTAGCGGTCTGGGAAAAAAACTATGACACGTGACCAGATACCGGTATCCGATTGGCCCGCAGTTTTCAAGATTTATTTTATCATTTTATAAGAAATAGTTTTTTTAAGAACTAAGTAGCAAAAACCTCTGTATCTTTTGAAATATTGAATATTTTCTGATAGATGATAACAGGCAATTGTACATGAAACAATCTGATATTCACCTACCAAAAATATTAACTTGTTTGCTCATAGAATGCCCTTTGAGCACCTGAAAATATTATAGCTACGAAATCGTAAACAGTATGAATTAAATTGGAGTTTAAGACCTTTTCAAGCCAAAAAATTATTTCCAGAACTTAGAGTTGGTATTTGTTTATCTTCCAAATATTAAAAAGTTCTCATGAAAGGTTTTTGAAGTCTGATTGCAAAAAGCCAAAAAAGTATGCAACCCAAAACACTGAGCATCAAAACCGCTTAAAAAAGCTCAACAAACATAAAATTTCACCATAATTTTATCCAAAAAGAGTATCCAAATATCCAACAATACAAATAGAGCCTAAACTAGTCAATCTCTTGGGGTTTGAATTAATTATTTTTTTCGATTGAGCACCAGACACACATTTCACACACGTTAAGTTATGATTATTCTGAAAAAATGTTTTATTCCAGTTAATTATCAAGGAGATAGCAGGAAAGAAGTACACATTACATAAAAGAACATACCAATTTGTTTGATGTTTGAACCTTCATCCGGGGGGGGGTACTACCCTTGCCGAGCGACGGGGGTGCTCCGCTGAGGTTCGAAAAATAGACCCTACGTGTGGGACTAATTTTTTGAAAAATTTTGCCGAAATTTGAGAAAAAAGTGAACCTGAATGGGACTGAAATACCAAAATGTTCTCCAAATTTGCTACTTTTTACACAAAAAAGGCACCCTACGGGGACCGATTTTTCTTTTTTGGTGTTTTGGCGACCCTATCTGGGACTCTTGAAGGTGAAAAAAGGTACCCTGACCAACGGCGCATCCCCGTAACTCATTTTGCCCTAGTACCCCCCTGGGCTTTCATCTTGAACAAAGTTGAAAAAACATCCAAGCAAAATCTGTGTGAAAAAATGCAACTTTCAAAACAGTCTTTCAAAGCTTTTAAGTCAGTAAGTATAAAACAGTCACTTTTGTTAGTGTAAGTCGAAGCTACACTTAACTAATTAAACAACATTTGAAACATTGAACTTTTCTTTTAAAGTCTCAAAATCCATAAAAAATCAAAACGTTGACTAACAGCCAAAACGTGAATTTCAGGCACCATCTTGGATTTTGTCCGGAGTCAATCAATTTTCTTTACCCCACGCATCCTGACAGGCTGCTGACATCCACTAACGGATTCGTGCTCCTTATAGAGGATCATTAAGCAGACCTATACTACATGGGGTTTTGAAGAGGTCTGCGATTCAGACTAACACATCCTATGACGGCCCGAGCAAATCAATAGATTTTATGCGAATGCCCGCGATTGAATCGTGAAAAGTACTCTGAAATTTCAGAGTGTCGAAAACCCGAGAACCTTCGCAGGTCTTCTTACAGAACCATTCCCTTTAGAGCGCATGCGTGGAATGCGTGGAGAACGAAGAGCTGCTTGGAGGTTAATAAAACACCAGCTTTTTCCAACTGAGCGCGTTCAAGCGTGAATCAGAGAGACGATTCGTTATGCGCTTAATAACCACTTGTGGTTCACAGGGAAGTTCCCTGTCGACGTTATAACAATAAAGTAAGTTTGTATTTCGTTGTATTTGTTAATTTGAAATAAGCTTATGAAATAATAATTGGTCATTTGAAGTAATAAAAATGACGCGTTCTTTAGAAAAAGTAACAAAATTGTTTTATTACTGGTTAACGACCAACCAAATCAAATGAGAACTTGTAAAAACTCCATCTCGTCCCCAGGCATCGTAAGAAAAATTCGGTAAAGCAGGATTTTGCGCATCAACAAAAACTGATTTTGTTAAATATAATGTTTATATGATCGATTTCAATCACTTCTTATTGTCCTAACACTAATCATACAAATGTTCACGATCGATAGAATACCGAATATGGTGGGATGGAGCATTGGTGACTTTTTGATAAATAACGAGATTGCTCACGGGAATTTTTTGACCCGCATTCCGCGCGATCGTGTTTAAACGCCCTCACGTGTACGCTCTGTGAATTCTGTCTGCTGTATATGGGCTCGTATATGGGTACTGTATGCAAGAAAAAGCTTCTCTTTTCAGTCTTTTGAGACTTTAAGGATATTAGAGAGTGTCCTAACCCCCCCAGATGGAAATTCTAATTTCATAGGCACTAGCAGGGTTTACAGCCCGTTTGTTACATTCCCCTTACAGAATTGGAATAAGTCAAGAAGAGTCACTCTTCAACTAAAGAGTCCTAAAAATCTCGATGAGTGATTGGCTCCTGCATGTTTGAAATAATCTAAAATCATTTGTTTAAAAAGGTAATACCTTGACAGGGCAAATAAAATTATACAGGTCATGCCAAATAAAAGTATGGTATTATTAACCATCATCTCTAGTGGCCGTGTGGATAAAGCGGTTAACTGGTATGAATAAGAGTTCTAATTTTGAGAGTTCGAATCCTATACGGTGCGTTGATAAGTTTGTGTTATTTTGTCTGCATTGCATTGACCAAACTTTTTCTGGTTTTATGAGCTCTCTTGTTGATATTTTTAAAAATTCCCGTTATAATTTTAAGAAACAAAGATTTTCTAAGTAGTGTCACTTCAGTGCAGTTTGACTCAAGTATTTCAAACGAGGAAAACAATCATGGACAAAAGGTTGTAGACAAATGAAATTTCAGTGAAAAATGATGAGAAATAGAGCAAAATGACTCTTCAATGTGTCTGAAAGGAGGGGGAAGTTAAGAAAAACACTTTTGAAGTCATTGCATTGCTTTTGAATTGCTTTTGAGGGAACCACAAACAAAAAATCAGCCTTTCGATACTGGTGTAAGCCAGTTTATCTAGCTCTTGTGGTTAGATTACAGTGGGTAACTTTGAAAGACTTTGATCAGCTTTTAGCTTTGGATGGGTTTGGAAAGCACCCAGAACCTCTTGGGAACTTGCTTTTGATCGATATTGAAGTATTTTGCAAATATTGCAGAAGTCTACAAACCTTTTGTCCATGATTCGATGATTGAAGAATGTCGGAGGAAAGTAACGAAAATTTTGAGGGGGGTGACGAAATTCTTCCCGACTAAATAAAACTCTGACATTTTTTCCCCGATATAAGGTAGTGTTTTTAAAAAGACGAAATAAACTCGGGAAAGGTGTATGTAATATATATTCTAAAACCCCAGCAAAGTTTATGAAACTATAATAACGGTTTTCTTTCTGATTTTCTCCAAAAAGGGATTGGATCTAGTGACATGAAATTATTGCTACCAAAGCCAAAAAATGAAGTCTGTCAAACCGTTTCTTGGAGAGAAAAAAACTGGTCTAAAAAGTGAAAGAAAGGGGGGGGGGCTCGTGGTTGGCGGAGGAGCGGAATCGGCCCTTTTTTCGGACGGAGTGACGGAATTTGGCGAAAATTTAGACGGAATTATGGAAATTGGGTTCTCTGACGGAGACGGAAAATTAGACAATTTTAGTGCGGAAAAACGGAATTTAGCAAAAAAATTTGCGGAATTTCGGAATTGGTAAAAGATATTCAAAATTTGCGGAATTTTCGACAAAAATATTGAATTTCAAAGGAATTTTCGGTGACGGAATTTTGGTTCAATTTAAGACGGTGTGACGGAAATTGGAGAAAAAATTGGCGGAATTGCGGAATCGGGTACCCCCTGAAACCCCCGCCAAGAAAGGGGGAGGTCAAAAAAGGCAAAATATATTTTGACAACTCTCAACTTTTTGCTCCGGCCTAGGAGCCTTTAATTCTCTCTTCCGACAACAACGGTCAAGACATTTTTTTTTGTTTATCTAATCCGATGATCTATTCCGATTTAATAAAAACGGATTATCTGGATTCTGATAATATTGTGATTTGATTGGCCGAAAGTATTTAGAAAAAGATGGCTGCCGAAAGTGGGCTAGCAAATCTCAGTGAAAAATTGATCATTTGCATCATTATTCATGATGTTTCGGACATGATTTATGAGAAGTTTGATGCATACTGGTTGTCTAACAATGTGAAAAGACTTTGGAGAATTTTGGCCTTGAATCGTCAGCTGATCGAGTGCTTAAATCTTGCATATAACTATGGCTAACTTCTCTTCTAGACGCACAAAACCATAAAACTCTGTAAACTTGACAATGAAACTTTCAAACACACAGCCATTGGAATTCAAAAGAGAATACTAAAATTACAACATTACAGTGTAAATTTGAAAACGATCTGAGTAGTTTTTGTGGTGTTATGTGTATGGCTGAAAATGATCCTGTTTTGGACTTCGTTATTGTCGTATTCATCACCAAATTGGCTGGCGAACGTTCCTTTTGATTTTTCAAACCCGACACAGATTTTTTACAAACATATCACTATGAGAATTCAATAAAGGATACTAAAACACAATTCATGTGTAAATTTGAACAAGATTGGAGAAATTTTCACAGTGTTATGACTGAAAAACAATGATCGTTTTTGGACTTTGTCGTAATTTCATAACGGCTGGCGACCGTTCCTTTTGATTTGTCAAACCCGACACAGATTATTTTCAAATCGCCGCTGTAGGAATTCAATAAAGGATACTAAAACATAATTCCTGTGTAAATTTGAACGGCGCATCATGGCTCATCTATTGGCAAGTTTAGAAAAACATAAATTTATAACTATAAGAACTTGGAAATATTGACTTCTAAATGTTTATCTCCTTTAGCTCCAATTTTGAACTTTTCGAGGATGAGTGGGCGGCGGGTTGGGTTGGTTCTTTTAGGCAAGAAAGTGCATGTGTAATCACTTAGAAGAGCTAAACTTCCAGCTGATTTACTAATTCATTAAGATTATTTCTCATACTCGCTCTACAAAACCTACCAAACCTAGGCTTCACTTTTTGATAAAAGCCGCAAATCTAGCCCTTCGGGCTTTACAGATATCTGTGCCCGCACTCCTGTATCAGAGTAGTGGCACCCAATTCCCCTAATTTTATTTGGATTGATTGATATTGTGTCATTTTTGAAAATATAACTGTTCTGTAAAAAATGCCTTGGGTTGAAAAGAATTGGAAAATAAAAACATTTTGACGTTTTAATATGATTCTTTCAGACTTTTCATTCAGGGTTTTTTTCTCATCTAAAGTTCTAGACTATGTACACATTTCTTTCTAAAGCTAAAGCTCAAGCCCTGAAATCAACCAAAAGAATTTTCTCTGTCACATAAAGTAGGAGCTTTTTAAATAATCTAAGAATTGCAAACGATAGCCCTTGACCCAAGCATGAATATAGTATAATATCAGGGGTTGTCAAAGCAGATTTTTTTCAAAGAATGAGCTAGAATGCAAAGCAACCTAAGACCTGAACCGAAAATTGATAGGTTTAGGAGTTATCTCGTTCGTTATCTCAAAAGCCCATCACGAGGCATAGGTTTCCGGATACCAGTACCAAAAAGGACTCAAATGATGACGTCATCACCAAAATTGACAAAATCTTATTAGGTTAATTTCAAGGCGTTATTGTCAAGGTATCACATGCCTAATTTGAAAGTAAACGGAGAAGCCGATCATGAGATATAGGTGTCCAGATTCCAGTACCAAAAGGGCCCAAATGATGACCCCATCGCCAAAATTGACGAAAACTAGTAAGGTTAATTTCAAAAGTATTTTTATTGTCTTCCAGTAATAATCCAGTAATAAAATGATTTAAAAAAAT